>NC_048301.1:109519769-109819769 GCF_013100865.1 Trachemys scripta elegans
GGGGGGGGGGGGGGTGGGGGGGCAGTCAGGGGACAGGCAGTGGTTGGATAGGCATGGGAGTCCCAGGGATTTGCCAGGGGACAGGTAGGGGGTGAGATTCTAAGGGGGAAGTTGGGGCGGTCTCAGGAGGGGGCAGTTGGGGACAAGGAGAAGGGAGGCTTAGATAGGGGGTGGGGTCCTGGGGGGCAGTTAGGGGCAGGGGTCCCGGGAGGGGATGATTAGGGGACAGGGAGCAGGGGGGTTGGATGGGTTGGGGTTTCTGTGGGGGGCAGTCAGAGGGAGTGGATGGTGGCAGGGTGGGGCTACCCTCCCTCCCTGTGGAGTGTCCTATTCTTTGAATGTTAAAATATGGTATCCCTACCTTCACCGTGCAGCTCTCCATTCATAGCAGACTGCAGCATGAGGTCTTAGCTACCTCACTCCCTCTCCCTCTCCCCTGTTACTAGCGGCCAAGGGAATGCTGGGAAATGTAGTTCTTTCCCTGCTCCAGGGCTGGCTCTATAGGCAGGGAACTAACCAAGGAACTACAGCTCCCAGGGCCCCCTGTTGGTTCTCAGCTCCCATGCTGGATCCCTGCCGCCCCTGCAAATGGGCTGCCCCAAGCATGTGCTTGCTTTGCTGGTGCCTAGAGCCGCCCCTGGGGATAGGCTATTCCACCCATCACTCCCTTTTTAGGTCCTTAAAAGAATAGGCTGGGGAAGAAGGGTGAAGAGTATGAAAGAACAAAAAGAAAAAAAACAGACAGAAAGAAAGAACCGACAAAGGCTATTGGTGCTAGCTTCACCATCATGGCTGCCACTCTCACGGCTTCCTGCGACTCTGGGCCTTCATCATACTGATCCTGAGAGGTATCTTGACCAAGAGGGGCCAGAGAGATCGAGAGTGACCCAGATGACATCACCACCCCTACCGGCTCCAGCAGAATCCCAAACACCATTTGGGATTACAGTTATTATCATCTTTAATACCATCTAAGAGACAAACAATTGGGGGGGGGGGAAGCGTTCCTACTAAAACCTGTCTACAGCTAAGGGGAAAAAATGCTTTAACCGTGTTTCCTTCTTTACTGTACCTTTAATAAAGGATTAGAAAGCTTTTTAATGATGTGTTTGCCATGGTGCTAAGCAGGCCGAGGTCTCTGTATACCAAGCCACAAACCTTATTTAACACTGTTTAATGATTAGGTTACGTTAACACCTTTAGACCATTTATTCTATCTACGTTAATACAACAGTACCATCCCATTTGATAGATGTTACATTGGTCATTCACCCACATTTGCCCGGAGCTCTTGAACTAACAGGGTATACAGTTGGGGGGGGGGGGGATTTGCACGTCACTAATATGAAGGCAGTCTAGTCTAGTTGTTGGAGTAGGGGACAGAGTCAGGAGACCTGACTGTTCCCAACTCTATTACTGACTCACTGCGTCACCTTGGGCAGTTACAACCTCTGTTGTGCTTCAGTTTTCCATGTGTAAAATGGGAGTAATAATACCTAATCACCTCTGTAAAGTGCTGTTAGATCCTCAGACAACAGGCACTACACAAGTCCAAAGTATTTTTTTATTATTATCAACATGTGACACCATTCCATAAAAGTTTTTCATATCACCAAAATAAAATAAAAAAAAAGTTCTCTCAATGCTGCACCTGGAGGATTTACTTGTCACCACTGTGGGGTTTCTAAACTTTATTTTGGTTAACTTCAAGTGAAAGCACATTATTTCCTTTCCACCTTAATGTAGTCCTGTGCTCTAAGTTCCACCTCAATGAGGTGATGTATTTGAGAGCATTCAGCAGGGAGCAAGTGTTTTCCTATTATACGGACAGCACAGCATATATAAAAAAATTTACATGCGCCAAGTGACAAGACTGGAAAGCACAATTCAAGTCATAACACAGGCCCCTGCAAACCACTGTTTCGGATCCACATGAAATAAGCCTGCGTTTTATGGAGCACTGTAAATTTCAGCTCACTATACAAATCTCTAGAAGGCAAGTCCCCAAACTCATAATTTTCTCTCAACGATCAATCTGCTGCAGCCAATTCCAGCCAAGACAGGTTAGATCGAGAAATTTCAGAAACAGAACTAATGGAGGTCTGTGCAAATTTATAAAGTGGCAAGGCACCAGGGCCTAATGGGCTCCCCGTGGAGCTCTCCAAAACATTACTGCAAAAGCCACCTGACTCAAAGTGTTTTTTAAACACCTTCCTTCTCTCTCTCTCTCTCTCCCCCCTTTCTTTTAATGCAACCTATTCACAGGGTAGATGCACAGAGCTCAGCACCAGGACTTCCTAGCTTTAATTACTACCAAAAAATCAGCCAATAATTGAGTTTGGGGTAAATGGGGGAAAGAAATGGATTCTCACTCTCACCTCCCCATTTTTTTAAATCACCATATATGGTCAATATACAGGTATCAGCTACTGCACCACAGAAGTTATGGATGGATTACACCTATTATATTATCCTGTCCCGCTCCCTACCAGGTACAGACACATTATAGCCTACATTTCCAAAAGTGACGAGTGATTTGGATGCCCAACGTGAAACTCTTAAGGAGGCTTGATTTTCAGAGTGCAGGTACTCAACACTTTCTGAAAATCAGGTCCCTTTAAGGCAGTGGTTCTCTAACTTTTTAGATTGGTGATCCCTTTCACACAGCAAGCCTCTGAGTGTGATCCTTCCTCCCCTGCCAGGCATGGTTCTGCCACCCGGGGATGACAGCTCGTGACCTCCACATAACCACCTTGTGACCCCCGAGGGGTCCTAACCCCCAGTTTGAGAACCCCTGAAGGTGTGTCAAATGGAGCACCCAAAAATTGAGGCAGTCAAGATCACTACTCATTTTTGAAAATTTAGGTCATGTACACACGTACACACACACACACACAAAATGAACATCACAGAAGATACATCAACTTAATTTTAGCAGAAGAGAGCTAGGGACAGACATGAGAGTTGATGATTTATTTAATTAAAACACCTCTTCCCTGCCCACCCTGTCTTCTTAGAACAAGTCTGCAGGCTTCTTCTTACACTGCCCTGCGCTGGCCCAAATGACTTACACACAGCTTCCAGGGGTGCCACTTCATGCCCAAAGGGTTATGAGGAGCAGTCGGGAGTGCAAACCTTAGGAGGGGGAGGAGGAGATGCCATTTGGCTAGAAAGCCAGCCAAGAAAATAAATTGACTTCTGCCAATAGGGTTTTTTTTATTAAACATAAGAACACAAAAAAGCAGATTGTCTGGCTGAAAAATGAACAGGTGGGGACTCTACTTAAAACCTATTTTGAAGCATGGCCTTGGTTCAAGATGAATGCTGAACTATAAAAAACACAGAACATCATCATCATCACTTATACCAATCACAATAATTTCTAGTCATGAGCTCTGGCTGTCAGTTCCAGATAGACGTGGGGATGGGCAAAAGTATGCTGCAGTGCTGTGATGCATATAAGGTGCACTGTATACACTGATAGGCTGCACGTAGATGCTAAACTTGAAGGATCCCAAGAATGTTAATTTACATGAAAACAAAGACAAAGGTGCGAGTTTAAGCCCTCCATATTATTTATCCTTTAAAAGGGAGAATATTTGCTTCTGTGTTGGCAGAGGGGGTGGTTTTCAAGTGTGGGGCCCTTATGAGGGTATCCATACATCATATCTATGCTTAGATTAGCACCATCACTGTTTACACGCCAGAGTGCAGATTTAAATGTCCACAGGCAAATGTTGAGCACCCTATTAAGATGACCACATTGAAAAACTGGGCTCCCAGTGATAATAAATGGCAGTGGGAGAGGGATCTTTTCATCCTTAATCTTAATCTGAGCTGTTGTGAAATTAAAATCCTAGTAAAGCGAGGGCTGTGCAGTGAGGACCAGCAGGCACTGCTCTGTTTTGCCACTAAGGGTCACTGTTGATTCACTTAGCTGTCTGTGGGAGAAGGGCTTCTGATTACCACAAGAAGAAGTTTTCAGTATAGAACTGGCTGCTGGTCTCTGATACATGCCTGCCACGACTGGGGATACCTATATGTGAAATACGGCTGGTCCCAGAGAGCAGGCACTAAGCAGGCTGTTTGCAGTCATATGGAGGCTGAATGGAGATTAAAACCTTTTCCCAGTTCTTGTACTCCCACCCCAAAACTGAGTCTCAGCTGGTGTGAATCAGCCCCGGCAGTAAACTGGCAGGACATCAGCTGAGGATCTGATCTCTCATCCCCATGTCCTGAACTGGCCATTAGCAATCCGAGTCTGGGCTCACAAAATATGCTTCTAACTTTGCCTGCCTCCCTCCCTCTCTCTCTCTCTCTCAAGGCCGCAGAGGGAGCTGCAGCAGTGGCATGGGATTCTTATCCTTCTGGCCATCTGGTCAGGAAAGCTCTTGAGAACAGCCTGTTTGCTGCTTTCAGACTATTTTCTTTATATAGCTCTCAAAGCTCCTCCTGTTGGGCTATTGTTGACTGGTCTAATTACTCAGTCAAGCACTCCATTGTTTATTGCTTCAAAAAGAATTACACCCGCGTCATCACCTTATATAACTTAAGGACACTAAATTTCTTTTTTTCCCTTTTAGCAAAAGTCACTCCATGCCTCTGTGCCAGAGGCTATGTCTACTCTACAGACTTTACAGCAGCAGAGCTGTATGGCTGCAGCTGCGTCACTGTAAAGTCTCCTGTGTAGCCACTCTCTGCTGGTAGGAGAGCGCTTTCCCGCCAGCATAATTAAACCACCCCCAACAAGCGGCAGTAGCGTCTCCCGCTAACATAGCGCTGTCCACATAGGCGCTTTTGTCGATGAAACTTACGTCGGGCAGGGGTGCAGTTTTTTTTAAACCCTTAACCGAGAAAAGTTTTGCCAACAAAAGTGCTAGTGTAGTCAAAGCCCCGGTTTCCCAACCTGTAAAGAGGAGTGTAACTGGTGCTTATAGCTTTAGTGCTAATAACTAAGTTAGGGATGTCAGAGCAGTGCATCACATCTTATGGATGCTTGTGAATTTAGGTTTTTAAATGGAAGTGGAAGCTGGAAATGGACCAGAAATATGCAGTGAGGGAGCAAGGTAAAGAACCCAGAGTAGAGAAATACAATGAGGTGCAGAATGGTGAGGGGTGGAAGAGGAGATACAGACTGGAGAAGGGGATTAGTTTTTAATCATTCTATCTAGAGTCTTCTGTGAACTCCATCTCCATAACAGCTGAGTGCCTCCCTAAACTCCTGTGAGGTACGATCACCATTTTACATAAAGGGAACTGAGGCACAGAAATCATGGACTTGCCCAGAGCCACCCAAGGCGTTTGTGGGATAGCCAGGAATTGAATTTAAAAGTCTCCTGAGTCATAATCCAATGCCTTAATTACAAGAGTAGCCGTCTCTCTATTACATTTGGCACTGGTAGCAGGTCCGCCCTGACCACTATATGAGACAGGGGTCCTGTGGAAAAAAATACTACGTGATCACGTAATTAAAGCCTGTATCAGAATTCAAGTGGGCCAAATTAAGGTTGCACAGGCAACCTTAATCCGGCATTTCCTAACTCCTCGGTGTTTGACCTTGCAACCTTAATAATGTTCTTTTAACATATTATGCAAGGGGTTCTCCACTTTTGCCATAGTAGGATCCCCTTTTACAAACCAGGATCCCCAGCACTCCCTCACATTTAACAATATGGGAAGAGCAGAGCAGTCATGATCCCCTGAGACCTGTTCATGAACCCTAGGTTAAGAACCTATTTTGCAACTAACCAGTCAGCGTGTACATGCACAATTACCCTCTACCAGAGAGAAGCGGTTCAACAGCATGTCAAAGGCCCAGTAGAATACACACAGATTCTATGTGACCAAAAGCATTAGGGATCTATGCAAGAGCCCTGTGCATGCTGCTACCATGAAGATTCAAAAGGTCATAGTACCCAGCATAGTGACAACCATGAAGTCCTGTGGGATCATGGGTGTGTTACATTAAAAGTTCCAGAGGTAAATATTGCCTCTGTAATAACAGAAACTGCAGATATTCTGTGCATGTCCACCATATCACATAGGAAACAGGTACATACACACGCATCCTACATCAATTTGGATGGTCTCCAACTTTGATGTCATGCCTTGAAATTATAGTGCAGCGTCTGCATGTGCTCTCTCACTTTCCCTGAAGGCTTCAGCAGATTGTGTGTGGCACTTATCGCAGCATTCCACTTAGAATCAATACAAAGGTGGTGGGAGGAAAGAGACTCATAATAGTTTTGGTACCAGCGACCAGAATGCTGAGGCCATAGACTCTGGATCACCAGTTGTCACCTTTCACCACTGACTTGCTTTATCTCAGATATGAGAAGCAATTCTGATTTTACAGTCATGAGCATAACTTCCATGAGCTTCATCACAATGAATTGTGCACACACACACGTGAGGCCAGAAATTGGCCCAAAGCCCCCATACAGACTATTTGTGCCAGCCACTCAGAACAATGGATGCCTCACTGATAAAAGTTAAAAAAAAAAAAAAAAAAACACAAAAAAACCACACCACACACACACACACACACACACACACACACACGCACTATCAGAAACTGGCTAGTTCCCATACATCTAGGAACCCCGTACTGTCACCAGGGCCGGCTCTAGTGTTTTTGCCGCCCCAAGCAGCATTAAAAAAGAAAAGCCGCGATTGCAAGCGGCAGCAGCTCTACCGCCGCTTCATTCTACGGCGGCAAGTCCTTCGCTCCGAGAGGGAGTGAAGGCCCTGCCACCGAATTGCCGCCGAATGGTCGGACGTGCCGCCCCCCTCTTCATTGGCCGCCCCAGGCACCTGCTTGCTACGCTGGTGCCTGGAGCTGGCCCTGACTGTCACAATCAGCAGTAATTAATCAGTAATTAGCAGCATGCCACCTGCCATAAGTTTGTTCTCAAAATCTGTCAGAACATAGCATCAATGAAAACAGAGTGGGCAACACCTCTTATTCTGCACCAACATTCATCAGTTGAAGTGAAGAAATGTACACAAGTCATTTCATAGAGTAGAAATAAAATCACCTTACTAGAATACTGTCGCAGGATCAATGTCTCCTGCTTTAAAAATAAACATCAAGGCTTTGCAATGTCTTATCTAGCAGCGGAGACATTATTCTCTAACAGAATTCAATTTCACTGACATTATCTCAAACATATTTTGGATTTCACAACACTAAACACAACTTTGGATTTCATCTGCACTAAAAAACACACAGACCTGGTTACATACATGCGTCCCTACATGGATCATACCAAGATACCCAATTTTAAGTGTAAAAAGTCTTAGAGGCAAAGTTAGCTTTAAAAATGAATAGTGGACAGCTGACCTAGCAGTGTAGTGGCAGCACAGTGTACTCCAACATAGAATCATAGAAGATTAAAGTTGGAAGAGACCTCAGGAGGTCATCTAGTCCAATCCCCTGCTCAAAGCAGGACCAACCTCAACTAAATCATCCCAGCCAGGGCTTTGTCAAGCCACGCCTTAAAAACCTCTAAGGATGGAGATTCCACCACCTCCCTAGTTAACCCGTTCCAGTGCTTCACCATCCTCCTAGTGAAATAGTTTTTCCTAATATCCAACCTAGACCTCCCCCACTGCAACTCAAAACCATTGCTTCTTGTTCTGTCATCTGCCACCACTGAGAGCTGCCTAGCTCCATCCTCTTTGGAATCCCCCTTCAGGTAGTTGAAAGCTGCTATCAAATCCCCCCTCACTCTACTCTTCTGCTGAACTGAAGCCCAGTTCCCACAGCTTCTCCTCGTAAGTCATGTGCCCCAGAATATAAAATATGAAACACTTGGGGTTAAGTCTTTGGCCCCCAATTCCCCAAGCTAACAGTTTACAAAATTATTTCATGGTATTTTCTTAACAACATGAAAGAAAGAGAGAGAGAGAAAAAACAATGGTTCTGCCTCCATAATGACATATGAAGAGATCTCAGTCTTTAACAATCAAAAGACTGATACACTGTATAATTTCTAATGTTTAAAAAAAATTAGTCCCATTCATGCTTATCAGTCTCTGTTTATTTTTAAATAAAAGGAATTTAGTGTTGGTTAAAGGCACTGGCTCGCCAGCTCAGAAGACTGAAGTCTTCTGTTTATGTACAAGGCAAAGAGTGCAAGCAGCAGCAACTACAAGCTTCCTTTCGTTTTTCCCCTCCAATGTGTCATTGAGGAACCTACTCTCCATTGAGAGGGTAATTCAGTTTCCATGGTCCATTCAGAAGTGTCAAGTGTAAGGGATGCCGCTACAGTTTGTGGGGATTATCCCATGCCATGTGACAGTGGTATAATCTTTTGTAATCCTAACCCACAGCATGTGACTGCACCAAGAAATAAAGAGCAGCCTCTTACCTGCACTCCTGCGTGTGACACCAAGTAGCGTCTGTAGTGGTGGATTCTGTGATGTGGACACATGTTCACTAGGAACTGATAGGAGACCACCAACTTAATTCACACAGGCCAAGAGTCGGTCATTAGATGGTAACTGCTTTCAGTCACTACCAACCTGAGATGCATCTGAACATGCAAATTCAAGGTATATGACTCCAGAATCAATGACATCACAATCATGATTCATTATTTCCTCAGCAGAGTGTGAGGCAATATTTTATACAGACAAAGGTAATAGAGGTTTCTAAGTTGATAGGGTACCTGCCAAAAAAACTGTATCAGGGTACCTCCTGGACGGTTTGGATTCAGGCTAGGGGGACAGTGAAGCAAAACCAAGTAGTTCTATCCCAGAGAAGCTGTGAATGACAGTCTATTATACATTTAGAGGGACCCTCAGCAATCCTTGTAAATGCATTACTAAGCATTGAGATTTATATTAATATTTGAAGCTGACAAGGTCTCTCTTATTATTTAATGACCCACTCATGAGCAAGTTAAGTGAGTCCATAGGGGCTGTGAGGCAAAGATGAGTGGTTCTGTCTAGCCTCAACATCGAATGCAATAGCACGCTAATATGAAGAGTGAATCTCTGGAGCACATATCACTATATTATCAAGTGCTCACTGACAGTTAAAATAATTCAATTTAAAGGGAGGAAAAACACTTTGCAGTGCACAAAAAGCCAGATTTCTACACACAAATCTGGCAAAGCTCAGACTATCCACTTTGTGCATCTTGATTACTGCAACCTCCTCCTCTCTGGCCTTGACACATGCCATCTTGTCACACTTACATCTATTCCAAATGCTGCAGCAAATATCATTACTTAGATTGTTGCTTCCACCACATTACCTTCTTTGCATTCCTCTACTGCCTTCCACTTCCCCATAGCATAAAACACGAGTTATTCATCTTCATTCTATGGCCCTTGATGGTTTAGTCCCACCCTATCAATCCTCATGTCTACGTTATTAGGATAACCCCAATATTACCCTAATAACGATACCAGTCCTGATTGCTCAACGTTTTCCACCTTCACATTGCCGCCCCATGTAAAATTTCCAGGGCCACTTCATTGACCTCACTCAAATCTCTCCTTAAAACTCTCTGCAGCTGAGATGCCTACAAAAAAAAAAAAAATTGACAGTGCCTGGCGAGCTCGTGTGCTGGGACCCCCGCTAAACACACTGACTGTAACCATCTCACCGTTACCTTGTACTCCCCAGAGTTGTTTGCTGAATCCAGCTGTTGTCTCATCTTACACTTGGACTGTAAATCCTTCAGGGAATAGACAGTCTTCTTGCTATGCATTTGCATTCTATCTAGCACTAAAGGCCTGAGGCCGTTAGGTGCTATTGCAATACAAACAGTAAATAATAATAATAATAATAAAAAGACTAGAGGCATAAGTTTAAAGGCCAAGTTGAGGTCCCTTAGAAAATGTGCCTAGTGGCTAGTGATAAATGTAGGTTCTTATAGGACCTCCATCCCCACAGGGTTTGAGCGCCTCACATATACTAATGAATGTATCCCCCATTACACTCATGTGAGGTAAGAAAGATTAAGCACCATTTTACATATGGAGAGCTGAGGGCTTATGGGATTAAACAACTTGCCCAAGACCACATGGGAAGACTGTGGCAAAAGACAGGAATTGAATCCAGGCCTTAACTACAAGACCATCCTTCCTCCCTATGGGAACTATGGCTTGACTTCTGATCCCAGTCTTTTCATTGCCTGACAACATGCTCAGCTCCCTGGTGCCAATTAAAGAGCAGCATGAACAGGCTGTCTTTAAGGAACTTCTCCCTCCTGCTTATGTCTGCAACGTATGGTCAAAAGGAAGGTTTAGGTGGGGAGGAAGCAGGAGAAATGTGGGTGGGCTTAGGGTGGGCCTTTGCAATCCAGTAGCAATACAAACAACTGGGAAATGATACATAAACTGTATTAAAGGGGTTTCTGAACCAGCCCTTCCCAAGGGCAGGTGGTAAAAAAGGTACTGTCAGAGAAAGTTTGGATCAGAAACCATTTTTTCAATCTCTAAGCCATATTTCAATACCTCCAACCCCTCTTCTCCCAACAAAAGTGACAGTGGAACGATCCTTTATTGCCACTATAGACAGTGGCATCACTAAACAGAAGACTCATTGAATGCCCAGCACATTAAGCAATGTGACTGGCTGAAAACGCTTTGACGTTTTAGAACATGAAAGAACAATGTAATGAAAACATCTTTATTTCCACTAAATCATGAATGTTCCTCTTCATCTCCCTAAAGCAGGGGTTCTCAAACTTCATTGCACCACAACCCCTTGCTGACAACAACAATTACTACACAACCCCACGAGGGAGGACCGAAGACTGAGCCCGCCTGAGCCCCATCACCCCAGGTCGGGAGGCCAAAGTCAGAGCCCCATCGTCCCAGGTGGGGGGGGACCAAAGCCAAAGCCCAAGGGCTTCAGCTGCAGGCAGGGGGCCTGTAACCTGAGCCCTATCACCCAGGGCTGAAGCTCTCTGGCTTTGTCTTCGGCACCGGGTGGTGAGGCTCGGGCTCCAGCAAGTCTAAGCCAGCCCTGGCAACCCCATTTAAATGGGGGCCCGACCCAGAGTTTGAGAACCGCTGCTCTAAAGGAAGGATGGTCTTATGGTCAAGGCACTGGACTAGGAATCTTGAGATCCAAGTTTAATTCTCTGCTCTGCCACAGACTCCATGTGTGACTTCGGGCAAATTACTTAGGCTCTGTGCCTCAGTTCTTCATTTGTAAAATGAAGATCGCAATACTTCCTTTCTGTCTTGTCTATGTGGATTGCTAAGGGGTACAGGGTCTTTTACATTATGTCTGTATAGAGCCTAGCCAAACGGGCCCTTCTCAGTTGAACAGTTCAACTGAAAAATAATAACTGTAAAGTTATGATAGAACAGTTGCTAATAGTTACAATGGAATGAGATCCCCCCACCATGCCCTCACATGCTGAATTATACCTGTAGGAGTGTTTGGACAGTCCAGGAATCTGATCATCTGAACAACTTACAGTTACTTATAGTTCCAGTATGATAACCTCATCACCACCCCCAGTAATGTACTGGGTGTTATTCAATGGCAGTGCTATAAAACTCTGAGGAAAAAAAAGTGACACTTAATGAGAGTAGGTATAGAAAATATGCACGAGATTATTAAACCATCTCATAACTGTTTCTATTTAAGTATGTCTACAGTAAGAAGCATCAGCAAGTATAACAATTGCATTTAGCTCACTAAATGCTATTTAGCAACTTCATATGCCTCTAATACAGTGGTTCTTAACCTGGAGTGCGAGATGCCCTTTCTGGGGGTGTGAGACATGCCAGATTTTTTTAGAAGGTAAATCATCGAAAACACAAATTAAGCACAGGCATGTAAGTACCACTACTTTGTTTCATCAAACCTATGTATTTATTAACATTATACATTTTAACGATTACTGTAATATACAAACAAAAAATATATCTAGGTTTAAAGAACTGACCTACTTCAATGATTTTTGATAAGGGGTGCGAGAACATATTTTGATTTTTGATAAGGGGTGCGAGAACCAAAGGAGGTGCAGGCTGCAGTAAAGGTTAAGAACCACTGCACTAATAGAACCTTTCTAAACAAGCTTCAAAGAACACAAACACCACAATTTACAATAGGTGGGTCCTTCACAGCACCAGAGTTAGAAATTAGTAATCATGAGGATTTATACAAAATGTTACAGTTCTACATGAACACACAAGTAACAGCTGCCCAATAAGTATGTATTTATGACATTGCAAAACACTGTCAATCATATACAACATTTATATGAAGAAGAAAAGCAGCGTAGTTAAGCTAGCTAGGATAAACAGGGTAATGGTTAGGATTCCTCTTTCAGGGCATAAGCTTTTTACCACCTGCAGTCAGAAAGGTGTACTCTCCATAAGATGTTGTTATACAGTGTGGTGCATTAATGGGCTTTTACACCTACGTTCCTCTGAAGCATCTGTCACGCATCACTGTCAGAGCCTGGATCCCTGAGGAGGGGGGACCATTGGTCAGATCCAACAGAATCTATGTTTTCCTTTGGCAAATCTGATCTCCATGCAAAATTATTTCCCTGTCCATTTTTTTCAGCCTGTCACAGGGGACACTTATCAGTAGGGCACCTCCTTGTTGCTGCATCTGGATATTCACTCCAGTCCAATGTCCCTTTCCTTGCCCCATGGTCTCTCTCAGTTCTCCCCTTCCGGGGTTTCAAAGTTCCATTAGATGACTATCCCAGGCCATCTTTGGCTCCACTGTCAAGTCTATGCCACTTTCCCAGGGGCTGGTATGGGAACATGGGTCTACCCTTTACTCCGGGTTACAGTCCAAGGACCATATGTCCAGCAACTATGGTCTGCTTATACCCAGACCATGTTGCAGTTTCCCTAGACTCCTTCCTACTTCTCTGCTCTTATCTTCTGCCCTCCCCCATGAATTTCTCAGCTCCAGCTCCCTTCTCCCAGAAAATGACTGCAGACTACCTCCCCTACATACCTGTCTGATACTAACTTCCTGGCTTTTGGCCAGCTTTGCCTGCTCCTTCTCAGCTGCTCTCCATCATCCATCAGCCTTTCAATCCCTGGCCCTGCCCCAGGTGCAGACTGTCAGGTTAATTAGCCTAATTTAACCTGCTCTACCTTGTGTGGGGCCAACACCCCATCACACAGCCCTGCACAGATTAGAGCAGAGAGCTCACCTTTTCATTGTGTTTACTTTCACAAGTAAGCAGAAGTCAGCACGCTACAGGCGTCTGAATTTTGTCTTTATAAAAACATTCTGCTTCACCACTGTCATATATTGCATAACTCAAAAACCAGCTTTGATCACTCATATGCTCAGATGCAAGTCACTCCTCCCTATGAATACCTCCTCCTCACCCTAGCACTCAGCCAACTTATCCTCTTTTCCAAAATCAAAATTGAGTCTAGTGTTCAAGCATGCTTTTTTTAACTTAAATGCAACAGTGTTTGGCCCTTGTCACCACCAGGTACGCCTACCAACAGGTTCTAAACTACTTATGCTGACTACTTAAATACAGCTGTTAAACATCTTTGAAAGCCCTGGGCAGGCAGGGCCTTAGCAAATGAGAGAACAGTTGAAAATGATTTTTTTAATGTGAATTTAGTAGAGGTGAAAGGTGCCAGATTCCTGCAGATTGATGTCTGCTGTACATGGAGCAGGTACAGCACAGGCAGTGCAGGTGCAAGTGCAAGTTGTACTCCTGGGGAAATTCTCCACCACTGTGCATATGCAGAATTCATGTACCCCACAGATTTCTTTGCTTCTCCACAGAAAAATGACTTTCTGAAAGGGAAGCTGCAAGAGCAGTCGTGCACCACTCCCTAGCAGCACAGGTACATCATTTCTGCACATCATTCCTGTACCCAGCTTGTCCCACACACAATCCTCTCAACTCCACATCTGGATCCCCCCCACACTGAGCCTCTCCACACTTGGATCCTGTCGGTTGAGCTGCCTGCCCCACACGTGGTGTGCCTGGTGCAGAGAGGCAGGGCCCCATGGTGTTTCTGGGGCAGGCCCAGACTTTGTGTTATGTCAGGTTCAGGTGTAGCCTCACCACTGAGTCAGTGTCCCAGGGGGAAGGGGGCTGCAGGGTGATCTCCCACCTTTGTGCAGCCAGTGATCTGTACTCCCCACCACCATGCTGGAGCCTCTGCATTTATTTGACAAATAAAACTTGCAGAATTTTTAAAATATTGTGTGCAGAATTTTTAATTTTTGGCACAGAATACCCTCAGGAGTAAAGTTGTCACTACACTGGCCTAATCAACATGCCCTCATCTCTAATGTGAAACTCCAGAAGCAAGAGGCTAGTTCAGAATCCATAGCCCAGTCCCTCTCTTGGGGCCTCTCTTCTGAGACAGCCAACAAGGGGGCCAGTTAATGCCAAACGTCATGCTGGATTTCCAAAGTCCAATGAGAAGGCACTCTGGTTTAATAGTGTCCCCTGTGCAAGAGGATCTCAGTGAGAGCTGTAAGTAAAGTATGAAGTGAGTCATGAGCCCAGAAACCCAATGAACTGCAAGTGGCTCTAAAATAATTTTATTATTCAGGTACGGTAGCTATTAAAATTGTTAGCTCCTTGGAGCAGGGACTTTGCCTGAAAAGCACCAACATGCTTTTGGTGCTAGAGAAATAATATCCACAGCTTCTAAATATTAAAAAGAGGTGGTCCAGTGAGAGTGCAAAGTGTTGCCTCATAAGAGATTTATTTTTAAGACACTGTCCTGTGGGTAGTGCTTGTGGAGCTGACGGTTGCAGGCTGTTCTGGTGCAAAAGAATCCTCTCTCATTCAAAGAAACAGAATGATTTCCAAAGGGAGCACTGCATCCATCAGCGTAGTGGAAGTGGATGTTTGGGGGTAACTCTATTTTAGTCTGTTCATGAGTCACATATGTTGTGCCCAGAAACTACACTGATAGATGTCATACAAGAAAAGGAAAAAAAAGAATGTAAGAGAGGCATGAAATTCACAGTTAAAACAAAGACCACAACTAAACAAAACAACTAGGAGTCCTTGTGGCACCTTAGAGACTAACACATTTATTTGGGCATACACTTTCGTGGGCTAAAACCCACTTCATCAGATGCATGGAGTGGAAAATACAGTAGGCAGGTATTCCCACTCTATGCATCTGATGAAGTGGGTTTTAGCCCACGAAAGCTTATGCCCAAATAAATGTGTTAGTCTCTAAGGTGCCACAAGGACTCCTCATTGTTTTTGCTGATACAGACTAACACGGCTACCCCTCTGAAACTAAACAAAAAAGCATCTAATTATTTTGTGGGGCTACACACAGAACTCTGATTAAGAAGAAAGCAAGAAATATGATTAGGTTAATTACTTTCTGGTGAATTCCTGTCTCCACAGAAATCAACAGGAATTCAGTCATTGACTTGAATGGGGCTGGGACTTCACCCTCTATGTCAGGGATTGGCAACCTTTGGCCCGCGGCCCGCTGGGGCAAGCACCCTGGCGGTTCACTACTCCAGGCCAATGGGGGCGGCGGGAAGCAGTGGCCTGCACATCCCTTGGCCCGCGCTGCTTCCCGCAGTCCCCATTGGCCTGGGACAGTGAACAGCGACCAGTGGCAGCTGCGATTAGCCGAACCTGTGGATGTGGCACATAAACAAACCGGCCTGGCTGTGTGCCAAAGATTGCCAATTCCTGCACTATGTTTTGATATTCGAAACTGAGGTATAGCTACCTTGTCTTGTTAGATGATAAGCTCTTTGGGGCAAGGCCTATTTTAGCACAATGGGACTCTAATCTCAGTTGGAGTTCTAGACGCTACCGTAATACAAATAAATAAATAGCAGCTAGCACTGGTTGGAGAAAAAATGGCTGAACCACATTCCATTGGCATATACCGTTCCGCTGATATAAAACATTCACCATAATTTTGTTTTGGGGAAAAGGTTCTGACTACATTAAAACCTCCTGTTTTGACATTTTCAGAAAGAATTATGTCTATTTTTTGGCTTGAAATGACTTTGTTTCATTTTAAAACATTTGAAATTATAAAATACATTTGTAAAAAGTCAATATCTAAATGAAACGTTTCAATTCCATCAAAACAAAACATTTGATCAATCCCCATTTTTTCCTTCTAGAATTTTCCTTCACAGAAGATTTAAAAACTTTTGGGTTTCATTCCAACTCGGCATGAAGCCAACTTTCAAAATCCTTTATGAAACACATTTTCTGCCCTCTGCAGAATAGTCCTTTGCATCAGATAAAGTGAAGACAAATGACAGAGAGGTAAGGTAACACCAGGTTTCAAAGTGTCACTGAGGAGGCATTTAAGAAATCTACCACAAAGGGTGACTTTCCCTAATGATACCACTGGACTCGAAGACATTGCATACCAAAGACATATGTCTAGACTCAAAAGACTCCAAAAGCCTATGAACAGTTTCCCAGACAATGAAAGCTCAGAGGGGGAATGTCATATTTAACAAAATAAACAAGACTGGCAACTGTTAAAGGAGAACAGAAGGAAGTTTTAAAAAAGAATACCCGGCAAATTAATCTGGTGGATTTAAAGTTCCTATACCTTTCCCAGTGTCCTGTGGCAGCCGGTCCATCTCAAAGATCAATCTTAGTACCTTAGTACTCAAGTAGATCTTGAGTAACTATGGTTGTAGATAATAGTGCACATTTTAATAACAGCCACACTGCATGGACATGCATTGTTCAAACACATATAGGGACACCTGAAAATGCAGCACCTAAGTAGACAGTTCTCCCACTGAGAGCCAGAATCCAACTGAAGAGATGGGGAGTGATGGCAGGAGGTAGTGCAGGTTATCACAGGATATCACGTCACACCACATAGTAAGTTCATCAAGTAATGTGTGGTTAGGGGTATTAGCTTGGAACTTGGGAACTGACAGAAACTTCCTGTGTCACCTTGGGGAAGTCACAGTCTCTCTGTGCCCAGCTGCAAGATAGAAACGACAGAACTTCCCTACCTCCCAGGGATGTAGTGAGACTAAAATACATTAAAGATTGTGACATGCTCATATATTGCAGTAATGGGGGCCCTATCTGCATCTCAGATACACAGTAGGGAAAGATGCTGTGTGATGTCAGGATATCTCACAAGGTACTTTGAACAGCACAAGATTTCAGACTCTAATCAAAATGATGACAGGAGTTAATTTTCGAAGTCATTAATACAACTTTTTCAGCAATGCTTGTTTCTTCGAACCCTTCACATTAGGAATTATTGACTTTTCCATGCCCCAAACCCATAGATACTGAAAAATACAATTTTTGTCAAAATATTAATTAATCCCTTCTCGACATCCCCTGTACCTGAAACATCTGGCAGATCTCTCTCTTAATCAACACAATCCCCAAAGGCTCAGTGTTTTAAACACAGTTACTTTAAATAACTCCAGTCATCAACACTAAATCATTTTTTGTGCTTTTGGATGGCTGAAAAGATAATTACTAGAGACAATCAATCAATTGCTAATTCCTGAGGGTGCCTGCTGAGATGTCTCACGTTTGCCATGGGCTTGATGAGAAAACACATTCCTTGGCTAGACTCTTTTGCAAATGTATGTTATTTTACAAGACAAGAAAAATTAAAGAGTGCAGGAAGGATGGTTCAGGAGATCAGTCATGACAGATGCAGTCATTCACCTCATGTCACTGAATTTGGCTCACACCGGTACCAAATACAAAGAGTTGTTCCATCCCGATTCCTGTTGGGTGGCCCATGTAAAATGATCTCCTAATGGCTAAGCTTCACACATCATAGGAAACCCCATTACAATTCAGAATTTCACCCTAGAGATGGTCTCCTCTAAAGCAGGACTGAGGCATGCTGGAAGGATACTGTGGGAATTTGGTACTGCTACTGTTCATACTTTACCTGCTCTGGGATTAAACAGAAGACATCAGTCCTCAGACCTGTTAATCCATTATTTTAAGGAAGATTATCTTTTCACGAAGGGAGGGGGTTGAGAAGCACTGGTGGAGTGGTGTCCCAGCCCAGGACTGCAATAGCAGGGAGCGTTGAAGTTCAGAATTGGAGCTGGATTGTTAGAGCTACCTGGGGACCTCAGACTTGAGATGCATTGGCAGAGCGATATAGATTAGTCAGCAGCCAGAAAGCAGAGGTGTTAACAGAAATGCATTGTAGGGAGGGAAGCCAGTTCTGCCATAGCAGGTGGTGTTCCAGAGCAGATTGGAAATCTTCTGCCAGAAGTGTGGGGTGGGGAGTTGCACAGAATATTGACCCTGATTCTGCAGGTGACTCTGGGAGGACACCCCTGCACCCACATAGAACCACACTGATTACAAAGGGGCTCTGGGTAAGGGGTCTATCCCCAAGACACATGCAGGGTGGGAGTGGCTGTCTGCACTAGCCCCAGGTAGGAAGTGTCATTAGTCCCTCACTGTAATGAGCAACACAATACATTATCCCACATTTTGAAAAAATAGTGTCAGGTAATTGTAAGATGCAGTCAGCGCCAAATTCAGAGAAGGGCCACGGTCTTAATGTTTTAGGTCTACAGAAAACATCACTGAGTCCCGTCATGCACAACAAAATAAATATTTCCTGACACGGATACCAAAATTGGCATTACTTCTGAAATATTTGCCTTGCACCATTTGTCACTTCAAGAAAGGAAACAGCTCTCAATAAACAGAAAGGATGTTGACCTGTGGTTAAGAAAAATGTTGCTAAGGTGCATAGCCTGATTGCAACTGTTAAAAATTTACTGGCAATTACTACATCTGATGGATCATGGCCACACATTTCCTGATTTCCAGACTGAACTCTTCAGGGGCATCAAATCTCCTAAAATTCAACTACCTAGGAATATTACAGAAAGATACAAAAAATAATAAAAATGTATAATACAGGTGTAGCACTGGTATCCTGGCCAAATTAGAACATAAGAATGGCCATATTGGGTCAGACCAATGGTCCATCTAGCCCAGTATCCTGTCTTCCTACAGTGGACAGTGTCAAATGCTCCAGAGGGAATGAATCGAACAGGGCAATTATCAAGAGATCCATCCCATTGTCCAGTCCCAGCTTCTGGCAGTCAGAGGCTTAGGGACACCCAGAACATGGGGTTGCGTCCCTGACTATCTTGGTTAATAGCCATTGATAGACCTATCCACCACCAGGAACTTACCTGATTTTTTGAACCCAGTTATATTTTCAACCTTCACAGCATCACATGGCAATGAGTTTTTCCAATTCTAATATATCTTTTTGAGATGGGGTGGGTGAATGGAACTGCACACAGTATTCAAGGTGTGAGCATGCCATGGATTTATATAGTGGCATTATGATATTCTCTGTCTTATTATCTATTCCTCTCCTAATGGTTCTGAACAGAGTTAGCTTTTTTGACTGCTGCTGCACATTGAGCGATGATTTCAGAGAACTGTCCACTATGACTAAAAGATCTCTTCCTTGAGAGTTAACAGCTAATTCAGACCCCTTCATTTCATATGTATAGTTGGGATTATGTTTCCCAACATGCATTACTTTGCACTTATCAAAAATTTTTGCTGTTAGTTTTTGTACCTTTTACTAATTGCTCTTCAGATTCTTTTTTCACCTGCCTAATTATACTTTTATACTTGACTTGCCAGAGTTTATGCTCTTTTCTCTTGTCCTCAGTAGGATTTGACTTCCAATTTTTAAAGGATGCCTTTTTGCCTCTCACTGTCGCTTTTACTCTGTTGTTTAGCCATAGTACATATTTTTGGTCCACTTTCTTTTCAATTTACAATATATGTTTAGTTTGAGTCTCTATTATAGTGTGTTTATATGGTTTACATGCGGCTTGCAGGCATTTCACTCATGACTGTTCCTTTTAATTTCTGTTTAACTAGCGTCCTTATTTTTGTGTAGTTTGGCCCTAGTTCATCTGGTCTCTCAAAATATTCCACATCAGTGACCAGTTCCTCACATATTTTGACTGTGGTTCTGTGCTATCCCCCTCCAGTCCCTTTCTCTGGTGCCATCCCTAAGCTCTGATGCTTCTATAGTACGCAGTGGCACTAGGAACAACTCTGTAGAGGTTTGTATGAAATACAGTTAAACTTTTATGAAGGTGTAAGTGCATGCTGGCTCTTTGTCTTTCTTTATGGTGTGTTACAAATACTTCATCCTCTTCTGCCAGCTTTTGGTCCAATTACAGAATATTACCTATTTGATAGCTTATAAGCATCTTCCTGCTGCAATAAACTAATTAACTCAGTGTTCCAGCAGGGTTTGAGTGTTTCCTAAGCAAGGATTTACCCTCTTTCCAAAAAGACTTTTCCCTTATAGCTTTGATTCAGAAACAAACATCCTTCTTCCCTCAGAAGTCTAACTGCACCAGTTCTGCTTTCCCTCTCTGCAAAAATACTGTGTCAGGAACAAGTGAATTTAGACCCCAGCAGTTTCTCTCTTCTCGTGGCAGGAGAGAGCTGTTTAACTCTTCGTGCTTGCTGCAAACATTATCTTCTAAGGCACACTTACCACCTCTGCCCTCCCACAAGAAAGAGCCAACAAGATTGCAGTGGCCTCCACTTAGGCAAATCAATTCACAAAAGGCCAGGTTCTGCTCGCCTTACTCACAATGAGTAATGCTTTACAAGTAAATAGAGCTATCCTTGGAGTAAAGTGCACTGTATTGGACAAGGGTCTCAGCACCTGAGCTGAAGTATTGATCGGAGAGCTCTAATTTTTGACTCTAATTCATATTATGTGACCTTGAGGCAAGGTCATTAGACCTCTCTCATTTCAATTTCTGCATCTGCAAAATGACAGATACTGCCACTTACCTATCACACACAGGGTATTAGGAGGTTTAAGGTTTGTGAAGTGCTTTGAGATCCTTGGATGAAAGACGCTATAAGTCCTAAGCATTTTCAACGGTATTTTACAATATCAAGATTTTAATTACTGTAGTTCTTCATTTGCTGCATTCCCTGATTAACTCATTGGTGGTCTCTAGTTTATTCATAACTGAATACCCAGAATATCAACTAGGACTGAGTCAGCACTATTTACAACTCCAATCTTAGGATATTTTGCACCAGCTTCCAATATCAATTCACTTAGACTTTAAAATGGTTTTTGTTTTTACTTCTAACAAACCTTTGTGATCTGGGTGACCAAGGTATATTGTAATGAATCATACTGTGTTCTCTCCTTCATGCTCACTATAGTCCCCTAAGCTAGGACTATTATTTGGATCTTTATGTAATTTAAAGCATTACCGATAAAATTTTCAAAAGCACATCAGTGACAAGTTCTTAAATCAATGGGACTTGGGCCCCTAAGCACTTAAGTCACTTTTGAAAATATAACAGGCTCCTAAGTCACTTTGCCATTTGTGTACCTCATTAGTGAAATCTTCTGCTCTTGAATCTTCCCAGTCTGGAAATTCTCTCAATTTTTAAGGCTCAATTAAGTAGCTCTCTTTCAACCTTGTGCTCAGCTGAAGTTTCCTGATTTGCTTATTTTATTGTAAAGTGCTGTGAGCCACACCCTTAGTATTAATTATTACTTGTATTACAATAACATGGGAAGGCCTCAGCTAAGATCAGGGCCCCATTGTGCTGGGCGCTGTACGTACACACACACACACACACACACACACCCCTCCCTAGTGACAGACAGTCCCTGCCCTGGAGAGCTTACAATCTAAATAGAAAAGATGAAGCATGGGAGAAAGGAATTATCATCCCCATTTACAGAGGGGGAACTGAGGCACAGCAGGATTAAGGGCCTTGCCCAAGACCAAACATGAAGTCTGTGGCAGGGGCAAAAACTTAACCCACACCTCTTGAGTTCCAGTCCAGTGTCTTGACTATAAGAACAGCCTCCTTACATCTGTATGTCTACACAATCTAAATGCATCATGCAGTATACAGTACTGGTCCTTGGCCTCAAGCCTTATGACACCATGAGAGTCATCATTATTTAAGCTCTTAGAAAGTAGCACTGAGTGGTACATCTTTATGGCTTAATTATAAGATGACTTGATTGAAGGAAACTATTCAGTTGGTTAATACAGATTCTGAGCTGTGTAAGCATGAAATATTAAAAGAGCCATTTTAAGAGCACAATAATATCCTCCAGGTTGCGCTGCTCCAGCATCATGTATTCATTTCCTAGGTGGTGGAAACACTTGGCTTTCCATCTTCTGCCTCATAGCTCCCTCAAGGCTTGCATATATGACAGCAGAGCAGCAACCCTTGTCATGTACCATTTACTTACGTAAGAAAATGCTCTTTGTCCAAATAGCAGCTACCTAGAGCTTCCTAATGCACAGACACTGCATGGGAGGGTTTATTAAGATCCTTCCTTAAAGATGTTCTTTATATAGCATATTAAGATTTAGTTAAATGCAGAGTCTTTAAAAGCCAATTAATAGCAATATCATTTTTCATGTCCCCCCACCCCGTTTTGTCTTTTACATAAAACATACCTTATTGTAGGATATTACATTCTCCCCCCTCCCTTTTAAGGGGCCGTTGTTTTTTGTTTGTTTGTTTATTAGTGGAAGCACCAACAAAACCTTGGCGAAGCAGTAAGCGCTATGTGGTAAAGACTCACTGTAGACCATGAATAACAGAATGACATGACAGATACATGAGTGAAGAGGCCTACATTTTTAATGCGAAGCAATCCATAAAAACAGCCAAGTAAAATACCCATCTCAATTGATCTGAGATCAGTACAAATGAATCCTGGTAAGTTCTGGGATTTGAGTACATATGCCCTGCCCGCTGGTGTGACCTTAATGGGCCTTCTATTCCTTTTTTCCCCCGGTCCCTATCTTGAAGGCTTGCTCTAGTTGTACTTTTAGGGCTGAATGCAATAAGTCAATAGGGACCGAGTGGGGAAGTAAAGTGCAACCTTTCCCTACCCACGTGCCCCAGGCCTGTTCTGGAGGGATCACCCATAGAACCGAAAGAGTCATTTTTACAGCGGATTCAAATTTTTTAGTCCAAAGTAATTTAGATGAAAAATGGATCATCATGGAAAATGAAAATTTCACCGACATATATATGTCATATATATGATAAAATATAATTTGACATATTTTCTGATGTTTCAGTGAAAAACAAAATGTCTTTCGGTCATAACGTTCGGGGTTTTGAACACCAAAAACTTTAACAGAAAATGGTTTTCTCAAAATCCAAAATATTTCTCTTTTTGGGGTTTTGCTTTAGAAAAGGGAAATTTCCATTAAAATAAAAATCAGCATTTTTCATCCAGTTCTTCTTTTCCCATGTCCATTCAATCTCTGAGGGCATGTCTACACTACAAACTTAAGTCAACTCAAGTCGACATACAGCCAACCACTATAATTACAACAGTTTTTCATGTCCACACTAGCCTCCTTCTGTCAGTGGTGCATGTCCTCACCAGGAGCGATTGCACCGACTTAAGAGGGGCAGTGTGGGAGGCTGAGAGACTGGGCTGTCAGCTCAGAGCCCCCGCCCCCCATTGGGAGCCTGGCTACCGCCAGCATGGACCTCCCCACTGGGAGCCCAGCTGCCACCCCGGATCTCAGCTCAAGGCTACACAGCAGCCAGGTTCCAGCTGGTGGGGAGGTCCATGGGGAGTGGGGAGCTAAGAGCCCAAGCAGCAGCCGGGATCACAGCTGGAGCCCCTCACCCACCCCAGGGTGGCAGCCCAAGCTGTGAGCCCAGTGAGAGGTTCACAGCATGGAGCCTACAAGCCTTTCTTGTCAATGTCACCGTTCCAGCTTTGACCCCCTTTTGCAGAAGGGAGCTTTGAAATTGACAAGAATGACAGCCAACAATTGATGTAAGTAACGCGGTGTCTACACGGACACTCCGTTGCCCTAACTACACAGACATAAGCACTATGCCCTGGTCTACACTATGAGTTTAGGTCAAATTTAGCAGCATTAGATCGATTTAACCCTGCACCCGTCATCATGACGAAGCCATTATTTTCAACTTAAAAGGGCTGTTAAAATCGATTTCTGTACTCCTCCCCCGACGAGAGGATTAGCGCTGAAATCGACCTTGCCTGGTCAAATTTGGGGTAGTGTGGATGCAATTCGATGGTATTGGCCTCCGGGAGCTATCCCAGAGTGCTGCATTGTGACGGCTCTGGACAGCGCTCTCAACTCAGATGCACTGGCCAGGTAGACAGGAAAAGGCCCGCGAACTTCTGAATCTCATTTCCTGTTTGGCCAGCGTGGCCATCTGCAGGTGAGTGCAGATCTCATCAGCAGAGGTGACCATGATGGAGTCCCAGAATTGCAAAAGAGCCCCAGCATGGACCGAACTGGAAGTACGGGATCTGATCGCTGTATGGGGAGACGAATCTGTGTTATCAGAACTCCATTCAAAAAGACGAAATGCCCAAACATTTGAAAAAATCTCCAAGGGCATGAAGGACAGAGGCTATAACAGGGACCCGCAGCAGTGCCGCGTGAAACTTAAGAAGCTGAGGCAATCCTACCAAAAAACCAGAGAGGCAAATGGCCGCTCCAGGTCAGAGCCCTAGACATACTGCTTCTATGATGAGCTGCATGCCATTCTAGGTGGTGCAGCCACCACTACCCCACCCCTGTGCTTTGACTCCATCAATGGAGTAGCACGCAACAGGGATGCAGGGTTTGGGGACGAGAAAGATGAGGAGGAGGAGATTGAAGATAGCTCATAGCAAGGAGGAGGAGAAACCGTTTTCTGACAGCCAGGAACTGTTTCTCACCCTGGACCTGGAGTCAGTACCCCCCGAACCCACCCAAGGCTGCCTCCCGGACCCGCCAGGCAGAGAAGAGACCTCTGGTGAGTGTACCTTTGTAAATATTATACATGGTCTAAAAGCAAGCGTGTTTAATGATTAATTTGCCCTGGCATTCACGGCCAGTACAGCTACTGGAAAAGTCTGCTAATGTGTCTGGGGATGGAGTGGAAATCCTCCAGGGACATCTCCATAAAGCTCTCCTGGGTGTATTCCCAAAGCCTTTGCAAAAGGTTTCTGGGGCGGGCAGCCTTATTCCGTCCTTCATGGTAGGACACTTTACCACGCCAGGTCAGTAGCACGTAGTCTGGAATCATTGCATAACAAAGCATGGCAGCGTATGGTCCCGGTGTTTGCGGGCATTTGAACAACACCCGTTCTTTATCTCTCTGTGTTATCCTCAGGACAGTGATATCATTTCCGGTCACCTGGTTGAAATTGGGTGATTTTATTAAGGGGACATTCAGAGGTGCCCATTCCTGCTGAGCTGTTTGCCTGTGGCTGAACAGAAATGTTCCCCGCCGTTAGCCACATGGTGCGGGGAGGGGTGAAGCGATCATCCCAGAGAATTGTGGGGGGTAGGGGGGTTAGTTGGGTTTGTGCTGCATGTTAACCCGAAAACCACAGCCCCTCCTCCTTTTAAATGGCCAACCCAACGGCTGCTTGGTATGGGAAATGAGGGTGCTGCTGTTTGAAACCATTCCCACATGTTATGAAGGTTAAAGAAGCCAAAAGACTGTCTTACCATGGCTGCCTGCAAGCCAAATTCTGTTGCCCGGCCCTATGTGAAAGATCTCTCACACCAAACCGGCATACCCTCAATAAGAGGCAAAATGCGACCTTGTACCGAAAGCACATGTGCTATGTAATGTTAACAGCAAGGTTTACTGTGAAAGAGTCTACCCATTGTTCTCTAAAATGTGTCTTTTTAACTACCACTCCCCCTTTTTTTTCCCTCCACCAGCTGCAAATGTTTCAACACTCACACTATCTTCTCCTTCCTAGAAGCTAGCGAAGATTAGAAGGTGAAAAAAACGCACTTGCGATGAAATGTTCTCTGAGATCATGCAATCCTCCCACACTGAAAGAGCCCAGCAGAATGCATGGAGGCAGACAACGTCAGAGTCCAGGAAAGCACAATATGAACGCGAGGACAGGTAGTGGGCTGAAGATAATAGGTGGCATCAGCTTGGTGACAGAAGGCAAGAGACAATGCTGAGGCTTCTGGAGGAACAAACTGATATGCTCCGGTGTATGGTTGAGGTTCAGGAAAGGCAGCATTAGCATAGACTGCCGCTAAAGCCCCTGTGTAACCAACCGCCCTCTTCGTTCCATAGTCACCTCACCCAGTCGCCCAAGAACGCACTGGGGGGGCCTCCGGGCACCCAACCACTCCCCCCCACAGAACTGCCCAAGCAAGAGAAAGCTGGCATTCAATACGTTTTAAAGTGCAGTGTGGCCTTGTCCTTCCCTCCTCCCCCACCCCTCCTGGGCTACCTTGGGAGTTATCCCCCTATTTGTGTGATGAATTAATAAAGAATGCATGAATGTGAAGCAACAATGACTTTATTGCCTCTGCAAGCGATGATCGAAGGGGGGAGGGGAGAGTGGTTAGCTTACAGGGAAGTAGAGTGAACCAAGGCGGGGGGCGCGGTTCATCAAGGAGAAACAAACAGAACTTTCACACCGTAGCCTGGCCAGTCATGAAACTGGTTTTCAAAGCTTCTCTGATGTGCACTGCACCCTCCTGTACTCTACTAACCGCCCTGGTGTCTGGCTGCACTTAATCAGCAGCCAGGCGATTTGCCTCAACCTCCCATCCTGCCATAAACGTCTCCCCCTTACTCTCACAGATATTGTGGAGCGCACAGCAAGTGGTAATAACAATGGGGATATTGGTTTCGCTGAGGTCTATAAGAGTCAGTAAACTGCGCCAGCGAGCTTTTAAACGTCCAAATGCACATTCTACCACCATTCTGCACTTGCTCAGCCTATAGTTGAACAGCTCCTGACTCCTGTCCAGGCTGCCTGTGTACGGCTTCATGAGCCATGATATTAAGGGGTAGGCTAGGTCCCCAAGGATAACTATAGGCATTTCAATATCCCCAACAGTTATTTTCTGATCTGGGGAGAAAGTCCCTTGCTGCAGCTTTTGAAATAAACCAGCGTTCCTGAAGATGCGAGTGTCATGTACCTTTCCCAGGCATCCCACGTTGATGTTGGTGAAACATCCCTTGTGATCCACCAGTGCTTGCAGCACCATTGAAAAGTACCCCTTGTGGTTTATGTACTCGCTGGCTTGGTGCTCCGGTGCCAAGATAGGGATATGGATTCCGTCTATCGCCCCACTTCCCAGTTAGGGAATCCCGCTGCAGCAAAGCCATTCATTATGACCTGCACATTTCCCAGAGTCACTACCCTTGATAGCAGCAGCTCAGTGATTGCATTGGCTACTTGGATCACAGCAGCCCCCTCAGTAGATTTGCCCACTCCAAATTGATGCCCGACTGACCGGTAGCTGTCTGGCATTGCAAGCTTCCACAGGGCTATCGCCACTCGCTTGTGAACTGTGAGGGCTGCTCTCATCTTGGTATTCTTGTGCTTCAGGGAAGGGGAAAGCAAGTCACAAAGTTCCATGAAAGTGCCCTTACTCATACAAAATTTTCACAGCCACTGGGAATCATCCCAGATATGCAACACTATGTGGTCCCACCAATCTGTGCTTGTTTCCTGTGCCCAGAATTGGCATTCCACGGCATGAATCTGCCCCATTAACACCATGATGTCCACATTGCCGGGGGTCTGTACTTTGAGAGAAGTCTGTGTCCATGTCCTCATCACTCTCGTCACCGCGCTGCCATCACCTCCTCGCCTGGTTTTGCTTTTGCAGGTTCTGGTTCTGCATATACTGCAGGATAATGCACATGGTGTTTACAGTGCTCATAATTGCGAAGGTGATCTGACCGGGCTCCATGCTTGCCGTGCTATGGCGTCTTTGCTAAAAAATGTGTGAAACAATTGTCTGCTGTTGCTCTGATGGAGGGAGGGGCGACTGATGACATGGCTTACAGGGTTGGCACACAGAATGGCCCCCTCAAGGATTAAACTCAAAACCCTTGGTTTAGCAGGCCAATGCTCAAACCACTGAGCTATCCCTCCCCCCACTATTCGGGGGGGGGGGTAGGGGAACAAATGAATACAAATTAATACAAAACAAATCTGGTCTCTTTACTGTTTTGATCCACTCCATCTCTCTTATACATCTTAGGCTGGCAGCAGACGGTGCAGTACGACTGCTAGCCATCATCGTCTCCTGGCTGCTTGCCAGAAGACGATGCAATACAACTGCTGTCTATCATCGTCTCCCATTTATGTCCAGGCGCCCCTGACCAACCTCACTGAGGCTGGCCAGCAGCACTCGTCAGCCCAGGCGCCCCCGACCAACCTCACCGAGGTCGGCTAGAAGAGCCCCCAGGAAACGACAACGACGACGGCAGCTACCAGTTGTAATCCACTATCTGCTGCCAAAAGGCAATGAGCTGCTGCTGTGTAGCAATGCAGTACCACGTCTGGCAGCACCCAAGAGACATATGGTGATGGTGAGCTGAGCAGGCTCCATGCTTGCCGTGGTATGTCATCTGCACGGGTAACCCAGGAAAAAAGGCGACAAACGATTTTTTGCCGTTGCTTTCATGGGGGGGGGGGGGCTGATGACATTTACCCAGAACCACCCGCAACAATGTTTTTGCCCCATTAGGCATTGGGAGCTCAACCAATGGGTGGCAGAGACTGCGGGAACTGTGGGATAGCTACCCACAGTGCAATACTCCAAAAGTCGATGCTAGCCTCGGTACTGTGGACGCACTCCACGGACTTAATGGTCTTAAGTGGGGGACACACACAATTGACTATATAAAATCGATTTCTAAAAAATCGACTTCTATAAATTTGACCTAATTTTGTAGTGTAGACATACTTTCAGCTTCTTGTGGATGTGGAGTTATGATGTCAGTGTAGTAGGACGCTTACGTTGGTGGGAGCAAGGCTGTAGTGTAACCTTGTGTATGTTTAGAGCTGGGTTGGGTGGGCTGGAGCGTAGTATATGATTTAGGGGCAAGTTGTGCGTACGTGACGTGGTTAGAGCACACATCTTAGTTGTCCTTTGCACACCTGCCTTTCCCCTTCTCCCAGGGGAGAAAGTGGCTGGGGGGGGGAACACAGTGTGAACGGGGCAGGAAATGCCCTGCTGGACCCCCAGGGAAAAGCAGAAGGGGACGGGAACCTCACATTACTTCCTCTCTCTATGGGAAGGAGGAACTAGAGCTGCCTGGACCGAAGGCAGAGGCCTGCGGTCATTGCTAGATCACTAGCGTAGCTAGTGGGGTGCAGAGGAAGCAGCCGCTTCCCCTCATCACATTTTTCAAAAGCGGCGCCTAAAAGGGCCTCACAGCTGTCCACCCCTCCCCTAGCTCAATTCCCCCTCCTCCCCTCCCCTGAACGCTCCGCCCCCCTGCTCCTCCCCCTCCCCTGCTTCCCGCGAATCACCTGTTCGCGGGAAGTCTGAAAACAAGCAGGGGCAGGCCGGCGGCAGCAGCAGGTAAGCAGGGGCGGGGTGTGGGGGACGCGAGAAAGAGGGCTCTGGGGAGGTGTGGCGTGGCGCGGCCCAGTCCGGCCCTGGCCGAGCGGCTCCTGTCAGCCCCAGTACCCCGGCTCGGCTCGGCTCCGGCCCCAGCGGCACCGGCCGAGCATCCCCAGCAGCGCTGTCCCGGTCCCAGCCCCGGCGGCGCCGGCCGAGTGGGCCGGCCTGGTCCCGGCCGCGCCGGCCCGTCTCGGCGCCGGTGCCAGCCGAGCGCACTGGCCCGCTCCTGGCCCCAGCGGCTCCGGGACCCAGGGCACCAGCCCCGGTTCTGGCCAAGCACGTCGGCCCTGGTCCCAGCCCTCACCGAGCACCCCCGGCCCCAGCGGCTTGGGCCCCAGGGCGGCGGCGCCGGTTCCCAGAACGTGGCCAGAGCCGTGCGGCTTTCCCCCTACCTCTGCTATGAGGAGCCCTCTGGCCTCCAAGGGGGGAGGGGGAGGCACAGCATGACCACAGCGCGGCTGGAGGATCCAAGGGGGGGGAGGGCACTAAGTGGCTGGAGGAGGAGCCAAGGGGGCCGCTTTTTTAGGTTTGCTCCCCCTGCACTTAGGACCTGGCTACGCCACTGCGTTAGATGGATGGGTAGGGTACCATCTCACTGCACCTCTCTCGTGAGGTGAGGCAGGATGGAAGGAAGCAATGGTTGGCTCAGCGATGGCGTAACAGGCTGGCTGTGGTGCCTGACCACTGGCAAGAGGGGAGTGTAGCTTAGCTTAAAAAGCAGGAGACTAACAAGACTTGTGCTTGTGCCTTTTTGTTTGTCTCTCTTTCTGGTCTCTGGACAGTTTTAGTCTACAAGCAGGGAGACTCTCTGATTATAGGTCTCTACACCACCTCGTACAAAGGGGCAGGGCTCCTGCCTAGAGCTTCTAGGCATTAATTCAATACAAATAAAAATTCATTAGGCTGCTTTATAGATTTAATTTGTGTGTGTGTGTGGGGGGGGGGGTATTTACATTTTTGTCAGACACCTGGAGGCTCCGGGCAAAGCTTATCTGTAAGAAACATTTACTTGTATAGCAAATAAATACGTGTGTGCTCAATTGAAAGAAATAAGAGACAGAAAACAGTGCTGGGAAGAAGCTTCCCACCTCCTCCCTGTGGCCCTGTCCTGATCACGCCCTCCCTCCCTTCCCTGATCTTTCCTTCATCCCCTCTCAACAAAACCTCACCCAAAAATTAAAAAACAAAAAATCCATGGCCCTAACATGACATTTGAAAACCATCACTCTGCTTGTGCATTCAGCCCCTTCCACCTTCCCTTTGTCTGTTTTGTCTATTTAGACTAATCTCTTCGGGGCAGGAACAGTCTCTTACTCGGTGTGTGTAAAAGCACCTACCACAATTCTATTTGGTTCCTAGGCATGACTGTAATAAACATAATAAATTTTAATATCCAGCAACCCAGGAACTCAAAGATCAGAGCATGCAGAAGCTGCCACATCTTGGACTCAAGGCTGTTGTAGCTCCTATTCCCTCCTCCAGAAAGAGTTGAAAGCAATATTTGTAAATGAAATTTGTTATCCTGGGTCTGAATATACTGCAGAAGCTAAAAAGAGCTTTAATCTTTTTTAAACAAAGTCAGCTTTAAAATGGGGATCGAGTGACAACTAGTGGGAGATTCTTATTACTGCATCTCCATGGATTTTCCCTCACAGCACGATTTGTATCAAAATGTTAATTCAAATCAATAAACTATACACCATATAATTATATAGTGGGATTGGGGAAGAAAGCCAGACAAGCATCATATGCATCTCATATATACTTATTAATATTAACACTCTACTGAGCTGTTTATTACCTTACTGGTAATAGCACCCCGATAGCCCAGATATATAAATGTACATAAAATAAGCAACCAAAAACTAAATGCAAGGCAAGCCTGATCTCTCATTGTGTGTTTCTACAATGTCTACAATGAGGCTCAGCTCACAGTTAGGGCATGAAGATGCTACCTTAGTAATAATGATCCAATAGTGACGAGTATCAAATGATTCAGGGGAAAGTGCAAGAAACTGAAATGGCAATTATGGAGTAACCGGCCCATAGGGAAAGTTTCTGGGGTTTTGGACTGTGCTATATTCCCATTTCTTGAGCACTAGATCTCACCCCCTTTTAAGATCAGAATCTACTGGGATTAGTATACAGAGAGCTCAAATCCTTGTGTAACACAACTTCTGGATTTGTTATGCTTCCCCCATGGGAGAAAGAGGAGAAGAAAAAGTGTGCCCCAAGCATATAATTGCTCCAAGAAACTTAAGCGATAGGTATCTGTCGCTATTCACAGGGAGATGTTGCTTTAAGGCATTTCAAATTAGAACGGAAGCAAAAGGATACTCAGGCATTTACAGAAGGTCAGCCAGCTCTCATGATTTTATCAGGAGTCTTGTGATATGTTGTTTTCTTGGAGTCATGTGAATACAAGAGAATCTCAGCTTTCTTTTAAAACAAAGCACAATTACGTTCCTCCCACTCCTTGTTGTAGAGAAAAGTTGGGAATTACCAGAAAGGTTCAAAAACCAGAAGGCAAAAAGAATCCAAAATATATTTTTAAATTTCATTACTTTAATAAAATAAAACCTCATGATCTGAGGGCCCTGACTTGTGATTTTTGAATGTGTCACGGGTAGGCAACACTCTTACAATGATACTAGAAAATTTTCGATTAATTTATTCAATACTTGCAGTTTCAGTTTTCAAGGCAGGCAAAGCAATATTAAATACTGGCCAAAAAAAGGAGTTAATCTCCATTCAGAATATTTACTATTTTAAAACCATCTCTCCAGATTGAGGGCATCAGCCTAAATCCAGCCTGCTATTAATGTGGCCCACATAGCATATTCAGATTCAGAAGAAGCTAAGCTTCCCTTTGAAAAAGTTTTTGTAGCCCTCATGGTAACATAGGAAGCCATCCAAATGTGACCCTAAGCACAGAATAATGCAGTATTGTCTGTCACCGTCTGCAAACAGAGAGCCTGGAGCAGTGTCTCTGAGAGGGATGAACCCCACCTCCACTCCCATTCATTCATATCATTGGGGTGTTTACTCCCAAGGCCAGATGCCACTTTAAAGCGTCAACATTAACTATTTCACTGCTGACCAATTTAACAAATGGAATGGGGAAAAGCAGAGACTGAAGCTCATAGGAGTACTTGGGTGTTGCAAAAGAGGGGGAGGAAGAAAAGGAGTGGGGGGGGGAGGACAGGGCTCAAAAAACAGGCATCCTAACTGTGAGCCCTGGGTGATGATTAATGTAAAAATAAACATTTTAGTTCCTACATAAAGGCCATATTGACATGCAGTTTATCCTTGAGACTGTCCTCAGTGGGAGCTCCAATGTGGATGGAGAACAGTACACAGTCCTACATTTATACCCTGTTCACTAAAAATTGAATTCACCCCCCTGCACTACAGTATATTTTACTCTTCCCAGCTCACCCATTCATAGCTCTAAAGCACAGCTAGACTACAGTATTTATTCAAGCAGCATGTGTCTAAAACAGAAAGCAAGTAGTTAAATAGTAACCCAGATTGAAAAGTAGGTTTGTAAACAAGTTTTGATTTATTGATCAGGTTTAACTGAGAGGCTACTCTATTATCCCTCTCACTGCTAACGTGCCAACCCTTTTCATAAGAGTGTTGTTTCCCTAGGAAGGGAAAAGTTGTTGGGAGTTTAAACTGTACATGTGGCATGCACACACATACACATATAACATGTTTTCCACCACCACCCCCAAGAAACCGCTCTAACCTCCTACAGTGAAATTGATCGAGTGTAGGATCACTGAGAACGTTAAGCTGGTAGGGCCTGATTCAAAGCCCACTGAATGGGAAGACTCATATTGAATTATCAGACTTTGGGAAAGGCCATTAGCGTATGTATGGTTAGCACACCTGGATAAACTGCTGGGCAGTAGCAGAAAGTCAATTCCGGGGCAATGCAAAGGCTGTGGTTAGCCAAAGGAAACCAGTGTAAAGTCCAAAACAAGAGCCCTACAGTTTAGACCCTGCCACGAGTGTCCCACAGGGCATTACATACTGTGCTTTCTAAAGAAAGATTTAAAAAATAGAGCCAGTGTGAAGCCAGCACTTAGAAACACATGGACAATATTACAGTGTGTTTATACAATATCTCCAGCTTTGCAAGCTTTATAAAATACATAAACAACTGAGCCACACAAAAGCAAGAGGAGACAAAATAAGTCCACAAAATTATCAGCCAGGGAGAAAATACAAAATCACTTTTAAGGAGGGTTTGTTTGCTAGAAGCACTGAAAATGCAGCGGGCTATATTTTCTTTTGCTGAGGAAGAAATGTCCTCCATGAGATATGTGCTTTAGCTTTTGTGTAATTTTACATTTTATAGACTATAGCAATGATAAATTAACTGTGTTTATTTGGGGGTAACACAATAGAAGTCATGTGAGCTGGCATAGAGTGGCCAGTGGAGGAAGTCTGTAGTCATTATCTGCAATTTGTGCTGTAGGAGAACCTAGGGGCTCCAACCCCATTGTGCTAAGCAATCTACTTACAAATAGCAAAAAGCTAGCTCTGAGTGTAGACATAGATTCAGCGTAAGACAACTGGATGCACGAAACAGATGCGGGGAGCACAAGGTAACAGAGAGACGGTCATGATCAGTGTGGCTAGCCCCAACCTCAGCTGAATTTTTCCATAGGCACCAACGCAGAGGATAGTTTTAAGAGGCGATCTGAAGGATGACAACACGGTGGCTTTTGGGATTTTCTACAGGAGCGCCTCCCATGCTCATGCGACATTGTGGGAGAAAACGCAAAGGAGCTTGTTGGAAAATCTGACAAGTGAGTAATCAAGACTAGCAGCATCAGCAGATCTCAGTGCCATGTAAGACAGGATTGGAAGAGTGAGAATAAACTGTGAAACGCCTTAAAAGTGAAGACAAGTATTTTGTGTTTTATGTGGTAGACAAAGGGGATCCAGTGGAGGGGAGACAATGATGTGGTCAAAGCAACACACCAGAAACAATCTTTGCAGCCATATTCCCAGTGCTGGTCATCATATTCATAAATGATCAGGAAAAAGGGGTAAAAATTACAACATTACTCAAGATAGTTAAATCCAAAGCAGACTGCAAAGAGTTACAAAGGGATCTCACAAAACTGGGTGCCTGGGCAACAGAATGACAGATGAAATTCAGTGTTGATAAATGCAAAGTAATACACATTGGAAAACATAATCCCAACTATCAACACAAAATTATGTATGTCTAAATTAGCTGTTACCACCCAAGATAGCGGTCTTAGAATCTTTGTGAATAGCTCTCTGAAAACATCCACTTAACATGCAGCGGCAGTCAAAAAAGCTAACAGAATGTGAGGAACCATTAGGAAAGGGATAGATAAGACAGAAAATATAATGCCACTATATTAATCCAGGGTACACCCACACCTTGAATATTGCATGCAGTTCTGGTCGCCCCACCTCAAAAAAGATCTATTAGAATTGGAAAAGGTACAGAGAAGGGCAACAAAAATGATTAGGGGGATGGAACAGCTTCCATATGAGGAGAGATTAAAATGACTGGAACTTTTCATCTTGGAAAAGAGACGATTAAGGGGGGATATGATAGAGGTCTATAAAATCATGACTGATGTGGAGAAAGTGAAGAGGAAGTGGTATTTACTCCTTCACATAACGTAAGAACTAGGGGTCACCCAATGAAATTAATAGACAGCAGTTTTAAAAACAAACAAAAGGAAGTATTTCTTCACACAACGCTCAATCAATCTGTGGAACTCATTGCCAAGGGATCTTAGGAAGGCCAAAAGCATAAGTAGATTCAATAAAGAATTAGATCTGTTCCTGGAGGATAGGTCCATCAATGGCTATTAGCCAGGATGGGCAGCGATGCAGCCTTATGTTCTGGGTGTCCTAAACCTCGAACTGCCAGAAGCTGGGAGTGGACATAGGTGATGGCTCACTCAATGATTGCCTGTTCTGTTCATTCCCTCTGAAGCATCTGGCATTGGCCATGTCGGAAGACAGGATACTGGGCTAGATGGACCATTGGTCTGACCCAATATGGCTGTTCTTATGTTCTTATTTTTATATTTTGTACACAGTAAAGATCATTTGTGCAGGAAACAGAGCTTCTTCAGGGCCTGTTCGAGAATTGCCTCTTGCTGTAGAGCTGTACTGAAGCATCTGAGCCTTTTTTAAAAATTATTTTTCTAGCCCCCAAGGTTACAAAGAAGAACTTCAAAACCTTAAGGCATCCTGATTCCCTGCCCCAGCCTCATGGCTCTGAACTGCACCCAAACTGCTCTCACCTAATTTGCACCAGCTGACTACAGTCCTCAAGAATCATGCTCTGGCCACTCCTCCTCCCTGCTCCTGGTCTGCTCCTGTGACAGAGGCTGCAAGGAGGGAGGCACATAGGAGCTGGCTACCCTGGCTCTACCCGCTGGGCTCTCTCCCATGCCACAGGAATACCCAGCAGGGGATTTGGCTCAGGTGGCACAAAGACAGCAAAAAAGGGCAAAGAATCTGCCCCAACATCTGAGAGGGGTGTGAATGGCCCTATCTCAACAGCTGTTAACCCACAAACCAGAAGAGCAGAATTTAAATGGCAACACTCTTAACACTGCTGATCATTTTAGCAGAGACAGACAGCTAACATGCTAATCCCACCATCCAAACTCCCTCCCCGGGTCCCCTACCCAGCCTCCAAAATTTTCCACACTGCAGTTGTCAGTACACAGATATGCTGACAGTTGATAACTGAAAATAGTTGGGACTGTGGGTAAAGTAAATTGAATTTAATATCAGCAGAAATAACACACCAGGTTACTGTATTGCATTGCCTGTTTCATATTTAACTCAATAAAAGCCTCCATTTTTTTTTAGCTCCCCTGCAGCTACAGCAGAACTTCCAGACTGCCATAGTAATCAGGAGTCTTATCACAAAATATAGGCTCATATAGCCACTGACTATGCTAAGGCTAAGCCTTACAGGATATATCTACACCGCAGCGGGGAGGTGTAATTCACAGCTCACGTAGTTGCACACGCGTTACCTCTGATCAAGCAAGTGCACTGAAAATAGCATTGCTGCAGTGGCATAACCACCTGTAGGAACACCCATAGGGGGATACATCTTAAAGAACTCCAATTACTCCATGAAGTGAGAAACCTCTCCTTCAAGTAGTGTCCCTATAGATGCTCCACTTCAGGTGACTTCCTACCAGTATCCCCAGCTGGGGGAAGGGAGTGCAGGAGTTTGGAGCCAAATCCAAGATTGAAGACAACACAGCACTTCCAACAGCAGCATCTGAGACTGGACCACTGCACAATCTTGGAAAATGTATGTATGGAAGACCAAGTGGCAACCCTACTAATGTCCAGAATAGGAACATTCTTGAATAATGCCACAGAAGTAGACAGTGATCTCGTGGAATGGGCCAACACCCTAGGAGGGAGGCTGTATATTTAAAGATTTAGAGTTAATATAATATAATCAGAAATCTACCTTGGAGAGTCACGAATAGTCACGAACTGTCTGGGTAACCTGCTAAATTACTTAATTCTTTCAAAATGAAAGGTTAACACCCTCCTAAAATCCGAAGTGTGTTAAACAGCCCCCTCTCTGGACAGGGGAGGCTTGGAGGGTGGGCGGAGGGGGGAGAACTGGAAGGTGGATAACCTGGTTAATGTTAAATTCAGATGACACTAGGGTAAAAATTTTGGGTGTGAACATAATGGAACCTGTCACACATACATCATTAAGAAAAAGGCACAACCCAATATTTGTTTTCATTGCAGGTCACCTTTAAGATTACAATCCATCTTGACACAGGGACAGTAGTTCACTTTCTAGTTTAAGGTAATTCATCACTTAGTTACAATCTGAAGTGCATAGAGAATATATCCTTTGGAAATATTTGTTTGCACATCTTTGCATAATCATTTCAAACGTCTGATACTGGGAAGAATTTCAATTTTTCATCCTTCTCCGGAAATTGTCGTACACTACAGAAAATGACAGACTGTTCAAAATATTCACTTGACCACATGTTATTTTGAGTTATAATCTCTCCAAACAGACAGAACTTTTTAACACTTGTTTGTACAGAGAACTTGAGCACTGATGACAGAATACATAATTTTAATCTCAACTATATTATTATAGTTATTTGTTTTATCTTAGGGCTCAGCTGAGACCAGGGCCCCATTATATTAGATGCTGTACATATACATAGTGAGAAAAGGCCCCTCCCCAAAGAACTTGCATTCCAAATAGCCAAGATAGACAAAGGGTGGGGAAAATGAAGCATTCTTATCCCCATTTTAGAAGTGGGGGACAGAAAGACTGAGTGACTTGCCCAAGGTCACACAGGGAGTCAGTGGCAGAGCCAGTAATAAAACCCAGATCTCCTGAGTACTAGACCACTGTTTTAAACACAAGACCATCCCTCCTCTGAAAGCTTTCACCAAATTATGACTGTTTGGCAGTGAAGATCTTTGTCTCAAGGTGTTCCTAGTGAATACATTTCCACATCACTAAAACTACTAGAACACTTTTTGGGCAGTCTGAGGAGAGAGAGTCCAAGATTTTAACAGACGGTGGAGACTGAACTACCTTTTTTCTCCAGCTCAAGGCAGGACTCACTGTCAGAGCAGTGTGAAGAAAGTTGCTTGTTGCTGTAAATCAGCATTGCCAACTCTCACTTTTATCGCAACTCTCACAGTATTTAATGTTTTACCTCAAGTTCCAGCTCCTGAAGATAAATCTGTTACAGAAGAATCTTTTTTTAAGGTAAGTTTCTAGCTTCATCGTTGTGGAGAAAAACGCATCCTAAAAGCTCAAAAAACCAGCAGGCAAACAAGAACTGTAAATTATTATTTGTAAAATATATCATGGTTTGGGGGGAGAGGGCTGACTCGTGATTTTTTAATGTTCGGGGTTGGCAACTCAACAAGCAGTGAAATGTCATACACATAAAACCAAAAAACTATAAGGGAGAAAAGGTTTGCTTCAAAAGCCATGAGAGAAACACACATACTTCTCTAGCCAACTTGTGAACCAGAATACTCCAGCCAGAACCTTACCCACAATTTTCATTACCACCATTGTTTTATGTCATCATAAAAGATCACATCAAAACAAATAATATCATTAAAAAGGCAATCACAGTGTTATTGCAACGTTAAAATGGCAAATTTAAAGACATCACAAGTCAGGGAACAAAAGTTCTCACAGTACTATCAACACATCCCTTTGGTGCATACTGTCTGTGAGAAACACGGTATATACATTTAATAGCCAAAGGCTCCCAGGCTTTTACTTGAAATTCAGATCATTTTTTTTTTTAAAAGACTTTAACACCTTTAAAAATCTCTTGCTCGCTAAGTCTCCAGGTTTAATTCTTGGGATTTCCCTTCCCTTCCAAGAAAGGGAACATTTGCAGCCTAAATAACCTGACAGTGTCCTTTTAAATAATACATATTTTAATGTTAATGTAGTGCCAGTGAAAGGTGCCACCTTGACCGAAGACTGAAGTCCTCTGTTAATCCCCAGGCTCCCTGCACGAAGCCATCTGCTGTATCTTGAACTGATCTGGGAGAACAGATGGGTTCCGCCCCCCGAACTATTAATTCCTTGGCCTCTTTGCTGAACTGGCCAGTGAGGGTGTCTACTGGGTTTGGTCAGTTATCACGTGACACCTGACGACCAGACTGAGACCATAGCCACCATGAGAACTTTTATAAGTGGCTTATGGAGTCAGGCACAAGGCAGGGTTACATATCAATGACTCATTCACAAGGGAAGACACTGCCTTTTAGGAGTAAAAGATGGGATTTGACTGTCAGCTGCTTTGTGAAACTGCCCCTCTTCTGTCATTAGAAAAAACATTGGCATGGTTTCAACTCGGGAATAGCTGGAGTCCAGCTTTCCTTCTCCAGTTCAGTAGGGATGAGAATTTTAATACCACTGCCTGACTAATGGATTTACAACCCTGGAAGCGGAGGTCCTCTGTATTCACTGAGCACACAAGCGGCTGTGAAAGCCTCCCCATGCCTCCTCACCAATGTACCCAACCTACTGCTGTGAAGGGGATCTCTGACAGGTAGAGGAATAGTTCAGTCTCCACGCCAGTTCAATTCCTGGCTGAGCCAAGAATGCCAACGAGTGATGCTTCCCATTAGGAAATGGATTGAGACCAAACTCATTTCGCACCCAAAAACAGATGGCAGAAACTAAAATGCCACCAAATTGGTCTGGATTTTGACCAGCATCCTAAGAGGTTAAATGCAGTGGGGCGAGATCCTCAGCTGGTCTAATTCAGCATAGCTCCATGGAAGTCAATGGAGCTACACTGATTAATGCCAGCTGAGGATCTGGCCCCGAGTCTTCATCACCAAAACTATTCAGCGGAGCTCTCACCCCCCACAGTTCAGTGCTTTTCATTTTCCAGCTTAAGGGAAATGATTCTGTATTTGCTCTTTGCAGAAACTACTGAGCCTCAGGATAGGGAATGAAATGTAATTTTTGTTTGTTTGTTTGTTCCCTGTCAGATTTTTACTAGGCTTAGAGGGTTGATGCAGGTCAGAGGGATGAGATGCGTTCTTAGAGGCTGGCGGGAAGCACAGACTGAATATCACCAAGATGGTACATGCCAGTCATTTGGATGCTAATTGACATCGGCAGGGCTCTGGTGACTGACGCAAACATCCTAGCTGTCACCACCTGGAGGCACTGCTGCAGGGAATACCTCTGAGGAGCCCACAGGAAAGAAGTAGGTGTAAGGAAGCGGAGGGGCAAGGAGACTTACAGCTATCTATGTCACATATTTAAACCAGAGGAAAAATACTTCTGCCTTCCTGCACCATGCTGCTAAAAGTTCTACTTTAAAAAAATCACTTTGGGTAATTTACATTTAAATGGAATTTGCTCATGAAGCAGATTCTTTTGCTGGTCATGTTTAGATTTATTCTTCCTCCCACTTCCCATGACTTGGTGACATGTTGCTAGCAGACTCCTCTTCCATTTCCTTTTCCCCCACCCTATATAATTAAAACTTCTTCCAAAATTAACTTTTCCAGGTTCCCATCTCCTTGGACCACTGCACTGCTCTGTCTCAGAGGATCGATATGCCTGACAGCGTGCGAGGTTGCCTGAATCCTGATCAGTTGCAGAGAACCTTGTTTAAGCCTCTTGGGGTGAATGAAATGTGAGCCAGTCACAACCCAAGTACTAGGATGCTGCTCTTCCTGGTGAGAAATGCAGATTAGAATAGTCATTTTCTCTCTATCACTGAACTCAATGTCCTATTCTAAGATTTGGAGCCAGATCCTCAGTTGTTGTAATCAGAAGAGTGACAGATTTATATTACCTTTATTTTTAAGCATCTTGTCTTCATAGGCCCAGTATGTTACTGAACTGGCCGCTAGCTTTCAGAGAACTTGGTAAAAATTCTGACTTGAGTCACAAGTTTGATGACTTCATCATAGTATTCTAGACCTAGAGCACCTGCGCCTCCAGCATCCCCCAGCCCCATGTGCCTCTTATTTAAGAGCAAATTCAATCTGATTAGGATGCATATGAGTAAAAACCATCACAAAACTTAAACAACTAAAATTCAGCACCTCCTTTTGCACAGCCTCAGAGCCAGGAAGCAAGTGGTGTTGGAAGTGGCTCATAACTGAGGTGCACTGATAGAGATTCAAAAAGTTTAGGGAACAAAACCTTCCCCATTCCCTAACTCCCAAAGGAAAAGAGTTCCAACTCATAGGTCACTGCCACTCTCCTCCCCCAAAGTCCCCTCGTAAGCCCTTACTGAACCCCCTAACTTTGTGGATCTAGTTGTGAAATGCTGTCATCCTGGCAGCCTCTCAACTGGGCCCTGATTCCCACTAATTAAAAATCTCATTGGCTCTACAGCATACACCACCACCAAGCAAGGAAGTTTCATGTGCGCCAGGTCAGCTGCCTTCTCCCACTCCTGTCTGGAAAACAAACAGGAGACAGAATGAAGGCAGCACTGTTTCAGGGAAGAGGATGTTTCATTAGGGCAGGCTGAACATTTTCCAACAAAACTGCACTCCTATAGAAAAGTAGGTTTTTGACAAAAAATGATTTTAAAAAAGAGGGCTGCTTTTTGAAAAAAAGCAATCAATTTTGTTGAAAAACTGAACATTCAAACCCCCAAATATTTCAATTTAGAAATGCCACCATAGTGCCCCACGAGAGTTGTTGTTCAGATGCCTCATGCCCTCAGTTCTCTACAGGCTGGGCTTCCAGCTGGACTACATCTTCTATGATACATAATGTCCAGGGACTCCCATAATGCGTGCCACCACTCTCCAACAGAGACCACAGTGCATCACGGGAGACGTAGCCCAACCAGAAAACCCAAGTTATAGCGGAAAATGACAGCATGATGCACCCAAACTACAACTCCCATGAGGCACAGTGACATAATTTCCAAATCAAACTACCTTGGGTTTTGGCTGAAATTTCTCAGTATTCAAATTTTCTGATTTTAATTCAAATTTTCCATGAGGGGTTGGGGAAGGGAGCCAATTTTTGACTAGCTCTAATTTCCATGTAGGTTTCACTGTGTTTATTGCTCTTAATGCTAGGAGCAGCGATAGAATAAAGACCTGATCCTCTACTTCTGAAAGAAGAGACTTAATGTATCTGCTGTTGCTGCTTATACTCTGCCCAGTGAAATTAGCGCACACAGACAATCTCATCCCTTTCCCTGCTGCTTCCAAAAGCTACAAGCAGCAGCAAGGAAAGTGAAAGTATCCAAATAAATTTCTCTGATGCTTGAGAAATCTACAAGCAGCAGAAATATGGGCATTCTAGAGCTGTGTTTGGTGGGTGAGAAGGCCCAAAACATAAGTCTGAGACAGAGGAGAGTGGAAATCACTACACACATTACTGGCAGGGTTCAAGCATGCTTTTCCAGATGAGGAGAACAGGATATTTTTCTGATAGTTACACTAATCTAGCCACTTACATTGTCGCCCACTACTATAGTATCTGAGCACTTCACAATCTTCAGTGCATTTACCCTCACAACACTCTTGGGAGGTAGGGAAGTACTATTACACAATTTTACACACAAGAAACAGAGGCACAGGCTGACTAAATCACTTGCCCAGTCACCCAGCAGGCCAGTGGCAGAGAAGGGAACTGAACCCCCATCTCCTAGTTCCCTACCCACTGGACCATCCCTCCTCCTAATAACTAAACCATATTTCTATGGAGTCTAAAGTATGATTCATAGATTATAAAGCCAGAAGAGATCATTTTGATCATCTTGTCTGACCTCTTTTATAACACAGGCTTTCGGACTTCCCTGAATTAATATCTCTGAGAAAAACATCCAACATTTACAAATTGCCAGTGATGGAGAATTGATCACATCCTTCATAAGTTGTTCCAATGGTTAACTGCCCTCATTATTAAAAATTTGCATATTATTTCCTATCTGAATTTGCCTAGCTTCAGTTTCCAACTATTGGCTCTAGACTGAAGAGCCCATTCTCAAATTTTTGTTCCCCAGGGAGGTACTCAAGATGGTCCTCAAGAAAAAAAAAAAATCCCTGCCCACACTGATGTGGTGGCTATACTAGAAATGTCAAAATACGTAGGTAACTAGCATGGTTCTGCTCCCAGTGTGAGCGAGTCCTTTGTCAGGCTCCTCCCACCTATGCTCCATAGTGCCTTTTTCCAGTTATTTTTTTTTTAAATGTTTATAACCCAAGTGTGACGGGATCAATCACAGAGACCCCCTTGGGACTGTCATCTGATGTGCTGAAATTACCTCTGAGCCTGTTTTCCCTGCCAGCTTGAGACTTCCAGAACCATGCCTTGTTGAGCCAGACACACTAGCCTGCTGCAACACAGACCCAGAGTCTGGTCCATGCCCCCACAGCTGCAGACATAGGTAACTGAAAACAGCTCAGCAGGTTATCTCCAGCACCCAGACACCCAGTTCCCAATGGGATCCAAACCCAAAATAAATCTGTTTTATTCTGTATAAAGCTTATACAGAGTAAAGTCAAATTGTCCGCCCTCTATAACACAGAGAGAGAGATGCACAGCTGTTTGCTCCCCCAGGTATTAATCACTTACACTGGGTTTATTAATAAACAAAAGTGTGATTTTATTAAGTATAAAAAGTAGGATTTAAATGGTTTCAAGTAATAACACACAGAACAAAGTCAGTCACCAAGCAAAATAAAGCAAAAACACGCAAGGCTGAGCCTAATATATTAAGAAACTGATTACAGGTAATATCTTACCCTCGGAGATGTTCCAATAAGCTTCTTTCATAGATTACACTCCTTCCTAGTCTGGGCTCAATCCTTTCCCCTGGTGTAGTCCTTGTTAGTTCCAGCAGACATCTCAGGTGGTAAGCAGGGGTTTTCTCATGACTGGCCACCTTTGTCCTTCTCCACCTTTGGCACAAGGTGGGAATCTTTTGTCTCTCTGAGTCCACCCCCCTCCCCCCAATAAAAAAGTACCAGATTTAAGATGGATTTCATTATCAGGTGACATGGTCGCATGTCACTGTAAGACTCTTAATCTCCATTCCCCATGGGCTGGCCCACATATACACAGGAAGGCTTGCAGGTAAAAAAACATTTACAACCAATTGTCCTAGTCAATGGGAACCATCAAGATTCTAAACCACCATTAATGGCCCACACTTTGCATAATTACAATAGGACCTCAGAGTTATACTTCATATTTCTAGTTTCAGATACAAGAATGATAAATGCATACAAATAGGAGGAATATATTCAGTAGGTTATAACCTTTGTTATACCTTACAAGAGACCTTTTGCATAAAACATATTCCAATTACATAATATTCACACTCAAAAGCATATTTCCATAAAACATATGAAGAGCATGTGTGTCACAACAAGGTTTAGTCCTGCCTGCATGAATGAAACAAATAATATAACTATGTTAAGCAAACAGGACTCCAGCACTGGTGCTTTAATATGGTTATAACACATACAACAAGTACATAAACAACAACAGTCACACCTTAAGGTCCCAATCAAGATCAGGACCCATTGCATTATTGTACCCATTTGTACAAAAAAGAACCAGATAAGTTCATGGAGGATAGGGTCCATCAATGACCATTACCCAAGATGGTGATGGATGAAACCCCATGGTCTGGGTGTCCCTAAACCTCTGACTGCTAGAAGCTGGGACTGGACAACAAGGGATAGATCAGTCATTAATATCCTTGTTCTGTTAATTCCCACTGAAGCACCTGGCATTGACCACTGTAGGAAGACGGGATTATTGGGCTAGACAGACCACTGGTCTAACCCAGTATGGCCATTCTTATGTTCTAATGTATGTTCTGTACATACACATTGTGAAAGTCTCTGCCCCAAAGAGTTTACAGTCCAAATACAAGAGAGATGGGCAGGGAAGCAGGCACAGAGGCAGAATGACTTGCTTAAGGTCATACACCAAGTCAATGACAGAACTAGGAACAGAATCCAGGTCTCCCAAGTCCCAGCCTGCTGCCCTATCCGCTGGACCACACTGCCTCTAACATGCTTTAGTTCCATTCAAGCAAACCTGAATAAATGAAGCTGTGTTCAAACTTGGTCATCCCCAGATCATAGGAAGCCTGAGGCACAAACACAGTACATTGTATTTTGTAGACAAGGCCTAAAATAAACCAGAAAAAAAATGAGAATCAGTGGTTTCCTTACTATTGCTTCCTTTGTGCCCTCTGGGTTGGCCGTCACTTTCCTATTTGTGTGTGTTTTGTCATTCAGCAAAATGTATACATCAGTTATGGATACAAAGCATAAAATGCAAAATTAGCCAAAATTACAGGGGGTAAAAGAAATACCGAACAATGTACCAATATCATTTCAATAAAAAAAAAAATAGAGAAATATTACCTAGCGAGTTCCAAGAGGGTTAGTGTTATAAAAGGAACAAAATATTGACTTGACACAGGCAAAAGATCCTCCTGAATACAAATTTGTTCCATGCAGAAAAATAAAAGGAGCTACCCTGGCTACAAAAGAAATTAAGTAATATACGGGAGAATTAGTGGAAAAAACAACAAGGGCTCTGAAATCTCTGCTGTTAGTTCGCCCCCTTGCAAAGCAGAAGATTTATACTTTTTCCTTGGAAATGTAGTTCTCATGAAATTGGACCTGAGTGTGTGGACTCTATTAGAATACCTCTTCTTCTGTCCCCAGAGGACTATAATACTGATTTATTGGACAGAGAAATGTGCCTTGCATTTCCATACAAGACATTCTTTGGATTTCTGAAGTTAATCTAGGACTCAGATGGATAAGTGATAGGCTGACACTGGTGGAAAGATACAGAAGAAGAAAAAAAGTTTGTGTAGGTAACAGAAGGTTTCTGAAGGCCAACATTGTTGTCTTGGTGGAGAAACTTCCACTCCCCAAATACAGAATGGAGAATAAGAGCAGGAAAAAATGAAGGGAGGAAAACTCAATTCGTGGAAGTAGAAGAACACCCAGAGACTAATCTGGGCTCATAATTAGCTGAGATTAATAAACAGTTAGAACTATAAGAGCACCTAGTCTCTAGTGATAATAGCATGCAGTTTGGAGCTCAAAAGGCAGAACTAGGTCTTGCAAAATTCACTCGCCTATTCATCCAGCATGAATGAAAGCTTTCACTGGCGAGGGTGGAGCCTAGCCCAATTTCTGCTAAATGTATACGTCCAGTTAAATTAAGAGTTAGCCCTTACCGCCATAAAGAAAACCTTCCAAATAAGGGCCAAATGTAGACAGATGTCAGGCTGCCTTTTTGAGTCTGCAGATTGGCAGCTTCAGTGCTTCTGCTGATGGTCATAGCTTTGAAAAACTGCAACGAAGTGCTATTAACAAGATTCTCATCAATTTTGCTGCTCCAAAAATCAGAGCTCGTCAATTCACATTGGCAGAACCATCTCCTGGCTCCCAGTGTGTGGGCAGAACTACTAGAACACAGCCTCACCCAAGGAGGAAGAAAAAGGACATAAGTGTAAATTTACTAATTCAACATAGTGTGTTAAGTTAAAAAAAAAAACAGCACAAAATAAACCTGAATAATATACAACTTGACGGGCCAGATCCTTGTCTGAAGTAAGCATGTGCAACTGTTTGCAGTAATAACCGTACCTACTTATGCCAGCAGTGAATCTGGCCTGATTAGACTAAGTTCTTTGGGGCAGAGACTCTCTTTTTGTTCTGTAGTGGTACAGCACCTAGCACAATGGGGCCCTGATCCATGACTCCCCCCCACCCCCAAGTGCTGCCAAAATATAAATAATAATGGAGTATAATCAGGGCAACTCTGAATAAGAGGACATTTATTGGCTCTCACACAGGTTCAATATGCTGCTATTAATGCTAACCTTTGAACTCCTTAGGAACCAGCCATCAACCATTCTTTCACCCCACAGTGGAAATCACTTAAGAGCAGGATTTGAAAGGTAGTTCCTTAATGCTCTGAGACCACCCTCACAGGACCCTCATAACCCCAAAGTAAGATTAGAAAACACTTTTTACTGTAGAAACCCAGTTTCAAACATTCGCCTTTTCAGCCATAACTTTCCATGCTTAGTGTCTGGCTCAAAATAAATGATGGGAGAGGGCAACAGAAACTCCCAACTTCCCTCATTGTAAAAAAATAAAAATCAATAATTGTAAAATAAATAAATACTTTAAAAAAAAACATCTAGTCACACTTTTCTGAAGGGCTACAGTAAAGTTTGAAAGGGGTGTGACAAAGTTCCTCCTCTATCTTGGTGGGTCCTGCACTTATTGGCAGATTTTCTTGCCTCAGAGATTCACCATGTGGGTTGGGGAACAGCCCAGAAACCTTCCCCTCTGGAAGAACCCACAGTCCAGGTCAATTGGGAGGTTTGGGGGGAACCCGGGCCCGCCCTCTACTCCAGGTTCCAGCCCATGGCCCTGTGGACTGCAGCTGTCTATAGTGCCTCCTGTAACAGCTGCATGACAGCTACAACTCCCTGGGCTACTTCCCCATGGCCTCCTCCAAACACCTTCCTTAGTTTCACCACAGGACCTTCCTCCTGGAGTCTGATAACGCTTGTGCTCCTCAGTCCTCCAGCAGCACACCCACACCCTCTCAGCTCCTTATGCCTCTTGCTCCCAGCTCCTCAAACTCATACCACAAACTGAAGTGAGCGCCTTTTTAAAGCCCAGGTGCCCTGATTAGCCTGCTTTAATTAATTTTAGCAGCTTCTTCTTAATTGACTCCAGGTGTCCTAATTAGCCTGCCTGCCTTAACTGGTTCTAGCAGGTTCCTGATTACTCTAGTGCAGCCCCTGCTCTGGTCACTCAGGGAACAGAAAACGACTCATCCAGTGACTAGTATATTTGCCCTCTTCCAGACTCCTCTACCCCACTGGTCTGGGTCTGTCACAGGGGTCAGTGCAACGAAAGCAACAGGAATGTCAGCTTGGCTACGCTACACACGAGGTGTTTCATACATCAGAAAAACTAGACATTTAAAGCAGATGTTCATTCTTTACACACACACACACACACACACACACACACCCCCCCCCCCCCCCCGACCTTTGATAATGAGCGAGGTGAAGGGAACTGTAATTACAGAGGTGGATAATTATTCAAGACCAGGCAGGTTTGTGGTAGGTTAGTTTAACTGCTGCAGTTAGGACATATTTTAAATGATACCCAGGGTTCATAGCACATACAGGTGGATGCCATTTTTATTAAAACTTAACAAAGGCACAGATCTTTACATTGAATCTTATTTATTTAAACAGATCTGATAAAAATCACATACAGGATGTGCAACACAGCGGAGCTGGCTCTGAGGAATCTTCCTCAGTCAAACTGTAACTGGAGGGGTTTTTTTTTAATTAATCTGAATGAAATTATGAGCATGGAAGTTAAATTCCTGTAAAAGCAATTTGGCAAAAGCATTTAGCCCTGGATTAGTGCTTTAATAGAGGGAGAAGAAAAGAGCAATTTGTTGTCTAGCTATGTGTTTTGAGTTGAAATCTTGAGGCAGCTCATCTACATTGTTTTTTCAACAGTTAAGGGGCATTACACTAATAATTTTAAAAATGTCTCTCGTCGTTGGTCTATTATTTGTATTGTGGCAGTGCCTAGCAGCCCCAATCATGGATCAGGACCCCATTGTGCTAGGCTCTGTATAAACACAGGACAACAAGACAGTTTCTGCCTCAAAGAGCTTGCAATCTAAGGCTAAGACAAGAGACGACAGATGGATACAATAGGCAGGGCAGGGGGAGCACAAGGAAACAATCAGACAATACTGGTTGGATAGGCAGCCATCTAGCACGAGTGCTGGTTGACAGGCCACCAGTGTTTTTATTTTTATTACTGGTATATGTCAGCAGCCAATCAGTACTAGCATACCCAGTGTTATTTGTCTTACAACAGAGCCTAGAGCAGGGGTTCTCAGGACAAATTTTTTGGTGGCTGCTCTCACACTTTCCCCTAAAATACTTAATTAGCTTTAGGGAAAAAATAAATATGCACATAGACACGTCCAAATCATTGTAATTTTTATTTACTGCTAGCTAATAAGCCTGTTGTGAAAAGTGCTATTAACCAACATGCAAGTACTGTATCACTTTTCACAGCAGACTTACTCAGCCCCGGCAAGCCTGGGGACAAATTAAGCCCTGGATGGGAGGAGGGCCAAGGGAGGCAGCAGGGGTCTGCAGCCTGAAGCCCTGTGGCCGGAGGACATAGCCCAAAGCTGCACAGCCAAGAGCCCGGGGCTGGAGCCTGCCCCTCTGCAACCTCAGGGCTGAAGTCCAAACCACTCCTGGGAAGGTGGGGAACTCACCGGCTGCCTGCTTCTCCAGCCTTTTGTCCCAGGTGTCTCGGGAGGGATGGGGGAGGGGAAGGAGGACCCCTGCTGCCAGCCCCAGCAACCAACACCAAGGTGGTGCATCAGGAGCACTAGGGAGGGGAAGGGGCCACTACTTTGCTTTCCTCCCCCCTGTAACAGTCCAGGAGGCTGTGGCCACAAGAAAAGCCCCTGGTGGCCGCACGTGGCCACTGTGGGCGCATTTGAGAAACGCAGGCCTAGAGGTTCCAACCAGGACCAGGATCCCATTGTGCTAGGCCCTGTACATACACATAGTAAGGGATAGTCTCTGAGATCTTATAATCTAAATAGACAAGAAGAGAGGCATCACTATCCACACTTTACAGACAAGCACAGAGAGATTAAATGACTTGCTCAGGGTCACAGAGGAAGCCTGTGACAAAGCTAGGAATTGAACCCAGATCTCTGGCATCCCAGGCCACAGCCCAAATCACAAGTGCCTCTCCTCACTGCCTAGCACTGGTGAACCTGCACTGCTATTAGACCAGTGGGAGAATTCCTTAAAAACTTCATTACGCACAAGGACTTAGGGAATGTGGATGACTGACGGACTGACATCACTGGCAAGAAGTCAAACATATCACGCAAGGGGTTTTCCAAAGGATGAGGAAACCTTCAAAGAATCCAGAGACCCTGTGGAGGCTAGAAGCTTACAAGCAGTTTCACTTCTTCACACAAACCAGAGGAACTCTGTGAGAGGAGGTCATTAATTATGAACTATATATACTAATCTTTGTACAATTATTGTTGGTACAGTGCGTCAGCATCCTCTTGGGGTGGAGGACAAGATTTTCAATCGGGATTATTAATTTTGGGTGGCCATCTTAATACACCAGAAAGGGGCCTGATTTTCAGAGGGCAGAACTTTGTAAAAGCCAGACCCCTTCGAAGTATCTCAAGCTGGGCCCCTAAAATCACTAGTCATGTTCAAAAATCTTGGCCACAGGCGTAGTAATTGTTTTGTGTGCTCTGCTAACTCATGAGTACTAATGGGGAGAAGACTGCTAGGTTAAAAAGCTTTCTGCTATCAGAAAACAAGCATGTAACACAGTCCAATGGCTCAAAGCTAAAATAGATAAATTCAGACAAGAAACAAAGGCACACATTTTTAACAGCAAGGGGCAATCAACCATTGGAACAACTTTCCTGGGGTTGAGGGAGATTCTCCATCACTTGGAATCTTTAAAGCAAGACAGGATGTCTGTCTAAATAATGCGCTCTAGCTCAGTCAGAAGTAGTGGGCTTGACTCAGGAATAGCTGGGTGAAGTTCTGTGGCCCATGTTATGCAGGAGGTCAGTCTAAATGGTACCACCTGGCATTACAATCTAATAACTTGTTAGCTGACAACGGAACAGAAAAAATGCTTGTGAGTGCAGGGATTTTACTGAGTGCAGGGATGTTATGTATTTATTAAGTTTGCTTAGAGATGAGATTTGCAGGGGGTGTTGCTCTAAGAAGCTACACACAGCATTTCAAAGGATGCAGCAGTAGTTTCAGAGGCTCCAGTGAAACAATAAAAACCTATCAAATCCATTTATCAAAGCTTCTGTGGTTCCCATTTCCAGGCAGGAGAAATTTTAATAGGTATCGAGCAAAGAATCCGATCTGAAGCGAGTGGCAAGATTTTGGCAAATAAAATGTCAGGAGAATTCTTCACAGGGCCATCAGCACTGGGTGTTTAATTCTGGATTAATTCTAAAGGGTTCATTCTCCCTTCTACAAGCCCGTTCCAATGCCCATTGGAATCAATGGGAGTCTCTCTATTGACTTCAGAGGACTTTAGATTAAGCCCAATATGCACATGCAATTTCTAGTAATGGTAACTAAAGCTGTGTGCACAGACTGAGTGGGAAGGCTATGGGAGTCCTTCTTGTTCTCTCTGGGTCAGAGGGCAATTTCTTCACCTGCTAGTTCTATGAAAACCTAAAGTATATTTTAAAAGGTAGGAAATGTGGCCTGGCAGATAGTGCACCATGCTGGGACTCAAAAGAATCAGGGTCCATTCCCCACTCTGCCACTATCCTGATGTGCGACCTTGGGCAAGTCACCTGACCGCTCTGTGCCTCAATTTCCCCTCCCACACTGTGTCCATGTAGGACAGGGACTGTCCCTTACTAGGTGTGTATAGAGCGCTTAGCACAATGGGGACCTCAGCTATGACCCCTGTTCATTATTACACCACAAATAATAAACATCTTTCCTGCATCCGTCCTTTAACCTCCAACATCCTACAATATGATGTGCCCTTGTGGAGCTGGGGTCCCCTCAGCAAGGCATGGTTAGCTCCCGCATCACACAAAGACAGAGCAAACACTCACCGGGATACACCCGGACATTCACGGAAATAACTGAACAGGTGCTAATGGAGGCAGCAAGCAAACCAAAGCGAGGAGGGAGTTCAGCCCCTGCTCTGATCTCAGCAGCAAGCAGAGGTTTACTCTAAGCATTTTAGCACCTCAGAAAGCTTCTCTGCACTCAGAGCTTCCCCTCTTTGGAAAGCCAATGAGGACACACAAGTTCTGCTGCACGTGGGGCTGTCGTCTAAGATTTATGTGCCGATAATCTCCAAACTGGTTTACTGAACCCATTTCTATTCCGCCCTTCCTGCCTCACGGCCCCACTCACCTCCCAGAAGGGAAGTGTGTTTGGGTTAATAAAAAGCTAAGAATAATCCAGATTTTTGCCTCTAACAAGTCAAAGCTTTGAATAAACTGTTTGAAAGAGTAATGTGATTAATCTGACCACTGAATCTCTACAGTGCTTCCCTGTTCAGTTTTTAAAAACATTTCAGAAACATTCAATAGGAAGAAAGATTCCCTGTGGGCAAGTTATTCTATAGCCTCAGGGTTTCTTGCACCATCCTGCTCTGAAGCAGCTGATAATGGCTACTGTCAAAGACAAGACACTGGACTGGATGGACCATGAGTCTGATCCAATCTGCCAGTTTCTACATTCCTATACATTTTACATAGGCGTGCGCAGGGGGTGTGCTGGGTGTGCCCAGGCACACACTAATGCCCTGAGCAGTACCGACGGGTTTACAATGGCACCACAGGTGCTGGGCCCATGCTCAACAGGGACCGGTAAGCCGGCCAGGCGCTGCACATCACTTGCTTCTTCCAGCCGAGGGACCACCACAGGCTGACGCCTCTCCTCTCCAACCCCTCCCCCGTGCTCCACTCAGCTGTCGGCCAGCCCAGGTATCTCCGGCCCGTCCCCTCCGCCCACTTGCTCCTCTGCCGGCTGGGAGGCTCTCGGGAGTCACGTTCCACAGGGGTCTGCCTGCCCCGCTCCCCAGCGCGGTTCCGGCTCGTCTTGCTCAGGCTGCCACCTCCCAAGGCTGAGCCGCCTGGGACCAGTGCAGGGGCCGGGTCATTCTCAGCCAGCATGGGGGGAGTGCTCGTCTGGGCCCAGGCAAGAGGGTTATGAGGGAGCCCAGCCCAGGCAGGCCCCTCCGCCCCCACTCTGATCCCCCACCAACCCCAGCTGGAACACTGGCTCAGCCCAGGCAAGGCAAATAGCCCCTGCCCAGCAGGCCGCTGAGCGTGGCTGGGGGGCAGGCAGACGGGGGCAGTGGGTCTCTGGGGATGGCGCTGGGCAGCGGGAGTCTGTGTGGGGTACTCCTGGGTCCCAGAGGGAATGACAACAGCTCAGGTCCTCTTCCTGCAGTGTTCTTTGCTTCCCTGCAGAAAGTGAAGGAGAAACAGGGGTGTGTGATTGGGAATGTTCATGGCATAGTTTGGGGGCATTGCCCCCGCAAATAGAGGCGAGGGGTGGGGGGGCCACATAGGGTGCAAGGTCATGCCACTGCTCCCCCACCTCAGCCCCTCCCACACCATTTCTGTGAACGGAGAGTTGCTGCACAGTCCCGCTGAAAAAAGAAGGTGCTGCTCAGTTCCCTAGACTTTGCAGCTGGACACCACCTTCTGGGTCCTAGTGCTGATTGAGCTCCTTTCTGTGTGCTGGGAGCCATCCTTCATTTTGTACAACAGTGAGTTGTGGGGTGGGGCAGGGGAAAAGAGGCAGTGGGGAAAGAAGGGGGTGGGATGGGGAGGAGATGGAGCGGTGGGGAAGGGGCATGGGATGGGGAAAAGAAGGGGATAGGGGAACGGGGGTATTGGATAGGGCGTGGGAGTCCCAGAGGGCCTGCCAGGGGTGGGGGTGTGGCTAGGGGTCGGGGCAGTCAGGGGACAGGGGGCTTGGATAGTTGGTGGGATCTTAGGGGCGATTAGGGGGTGGGGGAGAGTCTCTGGAGGGGGTGGTCAGGGGTCAGGGAGCAGGGGGGATTGGATGGGTCGGGAGTTCTGGGGGTCCTGTCAGGGGGCGGGGAGTGGTTGGATAGGTGTGGGAGTCCCAGGGGTCTGTCTGGGGCAGGGGTGTGGATAAGGGTCAGGGCAGTCAGGGGACAGGTAGGGAGTAGGGTCCTAGGGAGGCAGTTACAGTGGGGGGGAGGTCTCAGGAGGGGGCAGTCAGGGGACAAGGAGCAGGGAGGCTTAGATGGGGGTAGGATCTTGGGGGGCAGTTAGGGGCAGGGTCCCAGGAGGGGGCAGTCAGGGGACAAGGAGCAGGGGGGTTGGGGTTCTGAGGGGGGCAGTCAGGGGGTGAGAAGTGGGAGGGAGTGGATGGGGCTGGGGCGGGGCTCCCTGGGTGCACACCGTAATGAAATGTGCTATGCACGCCTATATATACACATATGAACCTTTCAGTCATTCCCCTTATTATGTTCCCCAAACCAACACCAAAGCTGCTAAGACTAACATGCAAAGGGGAACACATCACCCTTTGTGGTTCATTCCCTCTCCCTCTGCCTCCACTTCTTTGTTTGTGGACCATGTTCTCTCCTGGAATTGCCCCAAAATTCACACAATCTCACCCATAGCACAGACGCAAGTCACGTTTCTCCTCTGACAACAACAGCTGCTGACACCGAGGGAGGGGTGATCAGTCATACAGATCTCCCTGGGCTGGAATCCAAAGTGAGACGTTTTTTCTTTGCAACGTGGAGCCAAATACATTTCTTCAATCGGCCTGGTTCCCTGCATAATGCAGCTGACCTGTTCACTTGCCAAATCCCAGAGAATATACTTGAAATCTGAAACTCCCGTCCCAATCACCCAACCGCAGCGAAGAGTTGAGTAATGGTAGAAGAGTTGCTTGTACTATTCTGTCCAGTATAGAATCAAATTAATTACATTTGCCTTGGGTGCCTTTCCCTCCATTTGTTTGCTCACAGGTTTCCCCCACTATGATACAACATAAATAAACTAATACAGAAACACAAAATTTCCAGTACGTTCTTGGAATGTATTGGGGACAACTTCTTGTTTCAGAAACTGGAGGAAGTAACCGGGGGCGGGGGGGGCGAACCATTTTAGACTTGCTTCTAATCAACAGGGAGGAATTGGTTGCAAATCTGAAGGGGAAGGCAATTTGGACCATGAAATGATACATTTCATGATTCTAAGAAAAGGAAGGGGTGAGACCACCGCAATAAGGACAACGGACTTAAAAAAAAAAAAAAGCAGACTTTAACAAATTCAGAACAGGTAGGTAAAGTCCCATGGGGGGGGGGGGAATCTAAGGGAAAAAGGAGTCAGTGAGTGCTGGCAGTTTTTTCAAGATGACAATACTAAAACCTCAACTGCCAACTATCCCGATGCAACGAAAAGGTAGGAAGAATAGTAAGAGACCAGTATGGCTCTATTGGGATCTCTTTAAATTACCTGAAAATCAAAAAGGAATCATACAAGAAGTGGAAACATGGACAGATTGATAAGGAGGGAGTACAAAAGAGCAGCACAAGAATATAGGGATAAAATCAGAAAGACTAAGGAACAAACTGAGTTGCACCTACCAAGGGACTTAAAAGGCAATAAGAGACGGTTTGTTAAATACATTTGGAGCAAGAGAAAGACAAAGGAAAGCGTAGGTCCTCTATTTAGTGGGGATAGAGAGTGCTGTTCTGCTGTGCTAACGTTACCACTCCAGTGCTATACATCACTTCAGTGGCCGTTGGAGCGACTGAGCAATCAAGAAGGAAAGAGAAAATGCATCATTTTTCTCAAGGCTGAGAGAGAATTTTATATCGATCGCCTGGCACAACTCTACTCATCCACCCTCTTGGGCAAGTGACTGTTTTGAAGAAGGTTATTAGGCAGTGAAGTAGTTGGGCACTGAATAGATTTTAGTGGGGTCAGTAAGTTAGTGAATTTCTTCCTAATAATGTCTTGACAGAAGAGACGCATGCTGAAAGCCAACACAAAATATGCGCACCTGCTGCAATACATAAGCATGATGGCACAAAACAAAGAAACCAAGAAAATCACACTAGGCCATCATTGCCCATTACTAGGCACTGGCCAAGTAATACAGATCTAGGGTATCTGAGTTTTCTCATTGCCCCAGATCTGGGCAGGCACCCTCACTGAGGCCAGCCTGAGGCATGCCCATATGAAGGCTTCTAATTATGATCCAAAAGCAGCTTTGGAAACCAGCACTGAAGCACAGCAATTGTACAGAAACAGATGCTTATGAAGAAATGCACTCAACCTACCTATGGTATTTATATGGCATCCATTATCATAGCATTCAAGTGCCTTAAAATCTTTAATACACTCCTGTGAGAGTAATGAGGTGCTATTATACTTTTACAAATGGAGTACTCTCTCTCACACACGTATGGCATCTGCACAGTATCAATGTAGCTGCAGGTCCATAAGCCATTTCAAGGAGATCATCCAATCACCTTTGAATCCATATGGGATAAATGAGACGGGGGGGAAACTCCTTTTTATGGACACCCAGCCAGCCAGTTAGCTATCTATAAAACCCCTGTTAGGAGCTGTTCTCTACTTGCTGTACTCTATTCTACCTGTAAAGGGTTAACAAGCCCACAGATAAAAGGAAAGGAGGGGGCACCTGACCAAATGAGACAATGAGAAGGCTAGAACTTTTTTAAATGGAGAAAAAAACTTCCCCTTTCTCTCTGTTGTTGTTTCTCCAGGAAAGAGGGAAGTGGACACGAGTGGATGCTAGTGGACTCCTCTGTGCTAACCCCCGATGCTTTTGTTTGCTTGTAACCTTTAAGCTGAACCCCCAAGAAAGCTAGTTTGGGTGCTTAATTTTTGGAATTGCTCTTTTAAAATCTAGCAAAAGCCTAATTTCCAGATGTATTTTCTTTCTTTTTTGTTTTTAATAAAATGTATCCTTTTTTAAGAACAGGATTGGATTTTTGGTGTCCTAAAAGGTTTGTGCATATGTTGTTTAATTAGCTGTCGGCAACAGCTAATTACCTTTGTTTTCTTTCTCTGCTCTTCCCGGGGGAGGAGTGAAAGGGCTTGAGGGTACTCCACAGGAAGGAATTCCCAAGTGCGCCTTCCTGGGTTTCAAAAGGGGGTTTGCATTTGGGTAGTGGCAGCATTTACCAAGTCAAAGTCAGAGAAAAGCTGTAACCTTGGGAGTTTAATACAAGCCTGGAGTGGCCAGTATTATTTTTTTAAATCCTTGCAGGCCCCCACCTTCTGCACTCAAAGTGCCAGAGTGGGGAATCAGCCTTGACACCATATTTGGGGTACTGTGTTATGTGTTCAATGGTTTGGATGTTCTCACCTCAGTTGCACGAAGGGGAGTCTTCGATTTTCCACTTGTGCATCAAGTAGATGCATCTCCCATGGTTTGTTCAGATGCAGTTCAACATGGTCCAAAGTCTGCCTGGCAGGTCGGAACCAGGAGGATGGCTTGTTAGGTCAGTAATAATGTGCTTGTTTGGAGCAGCAGACGAGGTCTGGACACTTGGCCATTCCCTGGCCAGATCCAGAGACACGAGTTGGCCACGTGTGGTCCATAGTGGTTTTCGCAATTCCAGGCGTTGCTGGTGTTGTGGCTATATGCCAGTGGATATATGGAGGTTCAATGTTTGCTAATGTAGAAAGCCACGGCAAAGGTGATGCTTTGGGCATACGGGGTACTGAGGTACACTAAGGCTAAGTGATTTTATCAAGGCCACATAGGAAGTATGTGGACAGAGCAGGGAATTGAAAACGGGTCTTCTGAGTGCTGGCTAGGACTCTAACCACTGGATGCATGCAGCCCAGTTTGTACTTGTGTGGAGCATTTAGAAGACTTTCTACCAGGACTGCAGAGTAGAGGAAGTCAACCATGGAAGAAAGACCAGTGCACTACATTAGCGGAAAGACCAAATTAAGTGGGACAGCTGAGACAGCAATGCCTGCCATCTACTTTAGCACTGCACAAGCGCAGATTGCAGCATGAGTGAGCCTTGCTCAGAGCAAGTGCAATCCCAATGAAGTTGTGAATGCCTCTGCCTGGTGGCTATCTATTGTGGGTACTGGGGCAGTCAGGCTTGGGCCCGCCAAGAACTATAGGCCCACACCCACAACAAAGGGGAAGGAACCGTTAAACCAAGGCCACAAAAGAATTTGTGGGGCAATAAATGAGAAAAACAGAAATGGAATGAGCACAAAGGTTAACAATCAGGGAACCTGAGGGGGACATAAAGCAGAGAACCCCACACAGCACCCACTGCTCTCAAAGGCATCTAAGGAGTATGTGAAAACTGCCCAGAGGAACTCTCCCTGGGTGGGAAGTGAGTTTGGGGATGTGTTACAGGCCTCCTAAGGGGGTGCAAAGGTGAAATGCTGTAATGTAGACAAGGCTTTGATGTTCGCCTCCCAAAAAGCCACACTTTGTCCCAACTTAGTTTTGACAGATGCACATGGAGATGCCTTTGGTGACAACAGCAGGGTCTCCCAATCCCCCAACAATCCTGGTGCATCTAAGGGCCAAAGGGGGAAGGGATTCTGAATACAGTCTCAGAAGAGAGATTTAAGATCAAAGATGAATATGTGGGATTGATGTTGCAGTCCACATGAGAAATCATACAGGTCAATGTAAAAAAAACAGCCATAGGATTTTAGTTTGCAGGGAGTGAAAATCATCGGCTGGTTTACAGTGCTAATCCCTGACATTTCAGGCTACTTGTAAATAAAAACACTCAGCATCTAATCTGAATGCTCTTTAAAATAGTGCTGTGCAGCTAAATGTTATGGGTCAGATCCTCAGATTGTGTAAACTGGTGTTGCTCCACTGAAGCCTGTGGAGTGACACTGATTAAAATCAGCTGAGAAACTGGCCACAATAAAATTCAGGAAACCTCTGCCCCAGGTGATGTGGTCTATCAGTTAACAGAGGATCCTTCTCGCTCATACCCTTGGCCTCTCCTCTTGGGGCAGACCTGGCCTAAGCTCATAATCTACACTGGTCTGCTTATAAAGTAAATTCTCTACAGGCAAAGGCTACAGTCTGTGAAATTAATGGGGAGAAACAAAAGGAAACATCCATAACAAGATGCCTCCTGAAAAGGCAGAGTGAACTCACAGATTCTGTACATAGCAGAGGATCTCAGAAGAGTGTTTTATCAGTCACATAGACTGAGCCTCCTTGTTAACTTCCTGTGAATAAAGCAATTACTTACGTTCAATACAAAATCAAAGGAAATGCAAGTGCCCAACTAGCTGGCTCCAAGTGCTGCACACTGTACAGACCCCTACATTCCACCAATCCTATTTTTCAAGTGATATCTACAATCCGGCTTGCAAAAGAAAAGGAACCAGCAGTATGCAAAGAGCTCAGAAATCCCAGTTACGCTGACTGGGAAGAACAGCACTGATACAACGTGCAGCCACAGCCTTGATCGGTATTCCTAAAACTTCAAATATACGGCTTAGCGTCCTGCATGTGGCATTTGGAACAGCCTTCAAGCTGGGTAGCTGTGTTTTCTTTGACTTTGAGCCGCTGTTTTAATTATTTTTAATTAAAGTAATCACTTTTGCTCAATGCTGCCTTTGTGGCAGGTACAGCACCATCATCTGCCACGTAATCTGCAAGCTCGCTCGCTCTTTGCAGGATACAATAGCAGCTTGCAAGGGCTATCTTCTGTTATTTCCCAATTCATATATTATTTATGTATTCGCAATACCAACGAAGGCTAGGATCTGCATCCGTGCTCTTACATCAAATCCTTTTAACTGAAGTTGCTTGGCTTTTTATCAGTGCTACTTGTTCATTCTCCCGTTCTCGTCCGTTGTATTATATTTACATAAGGGAAGCTGAATAGCAGTCTGAACACAGATTGTTCACTTCTCTTGGCCCTGACCCAACAAGGACAATCCAGGCTCAGCATCCAAATCCCACTGAAATTCAAATTAGATTCAAATTCCCTCAGCACCATTAAAAATTCCATCTCGTGTCTGTGGGGCTCTCAGGTTCTCCTTAAAACAAACGCTTATACACAAGACTCATTCCAGGGCTCCACCACCACCACTCTCCCCATATGTGCCCAACATATAGACAACACACCGTAGATGCATTGAGCTCTCCACATTGGAATGACAGATCAGACGCAGGCATCTCATTTCACAGAAAAGAGGAGCACTGTTGCAAATACTTATTTCACCCTACTTTAAAAAGCTATTCAAACTCCACGAACAGATGAACAAGTTCTGTTGAATTATTGATGAAGGAAAACAGAAAATTCACAGCAAAGTCAATGGAAAGTTTGTACTGAGACTGGAAGGGGAAAATGTTTTCTTCAGAGTATTTTCAGCTCGGATTTTCAAAAGGGCCTAAAGGAGTGAATTAGGCACCCAATCCGCATTGAACCACCTAGCACCCTTCGACGCCTTTGACTATCCCAGCCATCAATTTCAAAAGCATTAATAGAACCAAACAAATTACACTGGTCTATAATTTTTGAGAAGTCGTCTGCTTCAGAGATAAAATGTGCTATTTATTATGTATTTTGATGTGCTGAATTCAAATATGAATTAAACAACTGATTGGCTATTGTTTCTAAGATATTTAAGTTTTTACATTTTATGTCTATGTATATTGTGTAGATAGTAGAGTTTTAATCATAAATTGTAAACCGAGGTCTTTTCATGTGTTTATGGTTGCTTTACATGATAATATTTCACCTGTCCTGTTTATGTAACACTTTCAAAATCAGCAAAAGGGTTATATAAATAAAATTTATAATGAAACAAAAGGCAAAAAACTATTATGTACATAGTTTAGTCCTATTCAGTGTCTACTCGGCGCTTCTTGGCTTGTCTCTTGTATTCATTAAATGGAGCATCTCTTGTCACTGTCCAGCAATAGTCTGCAAGCATTGATGTGCTCCATTTGCCCTGATAGCGTTTCTCCATACTGGATACACAAAGTACTGCTAGTCTCCATTCCATTGTTGCAATGTCCTGGTGAAATCGCTCGCCGTGCTCGTCACTCACTGCTCCGCAGTTCGGTGGAAAAAAATATAGATGAGAGTGCAAAAAATGTATCTTTAGTGACATGTTGCAACCAAGGCTTTTGTGTGCCTTGAGGAGGTTTTCCACCAACAACCTGTAGTTGTCTGCCTTGTTGTTTCCGAGAAAATTTATTGTCACTAACTGGAAGGCTTTCCATGCCGTCTTTTCCTTGCCATGTAATGCATGGTCAAATGCATCATCTCGAAGAAGTTCACGAATCTGAGGACCAACAAAGACACCTTCCTTTATCTTAGCTTCACTTAACCTTGGAAATTTTCCACGGAGGTACTTGAAAGCTGCTTGTGTTTTGTCAATGGCATTGACAAAGTTCTTCATCAGACCCAGCTTGATGTGTAAGGGTGGTAACAAAATCTTCCTTGATTCAACAAGTGATGGATGCTGAACACTTTTCCTCCCAGGCTCCAATGACTGTCAGAGTGGCCAATCTTTCTTGATGTAGTGGGAATCTCTTGCACGACTATCCCATTCACAGAGAAAACAGCAGTACTTTGTGTATCCATTGTGCAAACCAAGCAAGAGAGTAACAACCTTCAAATCTCCACAAAGCTGCCAACTATGTTGGTCATAGTTTATGCACCTCAAAAGTTGTTTCATGTTGTCATAGGTTTCCTTCATATGGACTGCATGACCAACTGGAATTGATGGCAAAACATTGCCATTATGCAGTAAAACAGCTTTAAGACTCGTCTTCGATGAATCAATGAACAGTCTCCACTCATCTGAATCGTGAACGATGTTGAGGGCTGCCATCACACCATAGATGTTGTTGCAGGCTACAAGATCACCTTCCATGAAGACGAATGGGACAAGATCCTTTTGACGGTCACGGAACATGGAAACCCTAACATCACCTGCCAGGAGATTCCACTGCTGTAGTCTGGAGCCCAACAGCTCTGCCTTACTCTTGGGTAGTTCCAAATCCCTGACAAGGTCATTCAGTTCACCTTGTGTTATGAGGTGTGGTTCAGAGGAGGAGGATGGGAGAAAATGTGGGTCCTGTGACATTGATGGTTCAGGACCAGAAGATTCATCCTCCTCCTCTTCCTCGTCTGACTCAAATGAGAATGATTCTGGTGCATCAGGAACCAGCAGTGCTTCTCCGTGGGGTACTGGGCGTATAGCTGATGGAATGTTTGGATAATGCACAGTCCACTTTTTCTTCTTTGACATACCTTTCCCAACTGGAGGTACCATGCAGAAGTAACAATTGCTGGTATGATCTGTTGGCTCTCTCCAAATCATTGGCACTGCAAAAGGCATAGATTTCCTTTTCCTGTTCAAGCACTGGCAAAGATTTGTTGCACAAGTGTTGCAGCATATGTGTGGGGCCCACCTCTTGTCCTGATCTCCAATTTTGCAGCCAAAATAAAGGTGATAGGCTTTCTTAACCATAGTGGTTATACTGCGCTTTTGTGATGCAAAAGTCACTTCACCACAAACATAGCAGAAGTTATCTGCACTGTTCACACAAGTACGAGGCATCTCTGCTCACTTTGGCTAAACAGAAATGTGTCCCTTTGCAAAATCGAACACTGACAAACAAGAGAGCACGACACTGTATGATTTCTAGAGCTGATATAGGGCAATTTGTTCAGCAGAGTGATGTAAGCTTCGTTATGATTGCATCATCCATGACTTCTAGGAATAACATGATGCAATTCATATCATGTATGATGCAATACCAGCTTCAGATTGCATCATTCATTGTTTTGCCTAAAAAGCAAGTACTGTCCAAACCCAGTCATAAATTTAGTCATAGATCTAGTCAAAGATGTATTTTAGTCATTTCTGGTTTAAATCGAGATCCCTTCCCTTTATAACTCACTTATCCTCTGCCATTCCCAAGTCAAGGGTCGTAGATACTGACCCAATAGCATATCTTGAAAACTAGAGCCAATCAACAATTTTAAGCATCATTTTCGTTCTCAGTGATCCAGGATTAGTAAAGTTTGACTACATTTATTTCAGAAGCATTTTGGCTGTAGAGCAGTGTTACAGATGCAAAGGGCCTATCAAAGCATCTAACCTGCTCAACAGCTAGTGCTGGACTGTTACCCTATACTATATTCCAGGGTGCTTGGTCCAGTCCACTTTCAAACCATCTCAAGGAATCATCTCTCACTACAGGGTTCTGATCCCCACTCTCCCCACCAATGTTTTCTTCTCCTTCATGATTCAAATGAAATGCATCTCGATGCAAGGGATAAATGGCATGACTCAAGGTGAAAGATATATCTGATGCTGGATTTTGCTAGCAAGAGAAGGATCAAATATGCACACATTGGCCTCAATTTAAAATGTGGTTATGGTCAGAAGACAATGTCGCTTGAACATTCCAGGTATCATGCTGAGCTTCCTGTGCCCACATTCAGGAAAAAACAAACATAGCCATTGGGTTTGGGACTCGCAAACTGAACAATTTCTCATGTAGAAAAATCAATTAATGGAGTATAAATGTGGGATAACCAAGAGGTGGTTTTCACAAAGATGCTTTCTGGGTCATGCAGCCTCACCAAAAAGGATTCTAAGTGCAGAAACTTACCGTGGCTGGCAGTTTTGCTGATGACACACAAGATGGACCAGGATGCAGCCTTGATCTCCCAGAGCAGTAACGGCCTTTCAGTGCTGTCACTGTAAAAAGAAACAGATGGTGACTTAGAAGACACTTCAGGAATGCAGGAAGTGCAAGAGAGAGGTGATTTCTTTTCAATCCAGTCACTTTTAGAACCCTATCACCGGTGCTTAATCTCTAATGAAAGACGTGCTGGGATTCGAACAGTTTCTTTACTTTTATGACTGATGCCACAAGCCCTGAGGTGTTGGGGCTATGTACTGCCAAACCTAGTGGTGCCAGGGCTCAGCCCTGGCAAGCCCTAGCACAAATTAAGTACTGCCTAGCACTCTACCCCATAGCCCCCGACCCCTCATCTTTGCTCCTATCCACATATTTAAAAACTCAATAAAAGCTTGGTACCAAAATAAATTACTGAGAGCAAAATTCATACTGTAAAAGTCACCCTAGAGTGTCCAGATGGAGGGGAGGACCTCCCTGGTTGCTTTCCCGCTCATTATCAGACAAGGAAAGACCTTCTTGTCTAAGCAAATTTGTACATAAAATAAGAAAACTGCTGTGGAAATGTGATGTTGGGAGGAGTGGGGGGGGCGGCAGCAACTCCAGACAGATCTCACACTCCAGAATTATAGAAGTAGTAACTGAGGTTTGCCATCCTTCCAAGATGCAAGCTGCTATCGGTCCCAGTGAATGATACGTAGGAAACCCAACAAGAGAAACCCAATTGTGCAAATATGCCCCATGAAGAGGATGATCATGACCAGAAACAGTAATAATCTGAAGTTTTTTTAAGGACTGTCTGAGTTGCTCAAAGGATTTTATAAACCTCAATGGATTTTGCGAACAGGGGCTGCTAACAGGGAGTTTTGCAAGGGAGTTTGGAAGGGGAGCAAGAAGGGAACACGGGTCCCTTGCCGGTTCTATCTTATACCCTTTATTCCCCTTAAATCCTATAGCCCAAACTACATTCAAAACTTCTTGCTTTAAACAACCCCTTCATTAACTAGGAGACAATGCAGGCAGAAGCCCAGCTGCAGAGTGGGGGCTATCCAGTTTATTGCACTGAGTGTAGCATGTATGATTACCTGCCCCATGGGCGGGTGGCGTATGTGTGCATTCGGTGCAAGGAGCTCCTGGCCCTCAGAGACCACGTACGGACTCTGGAGGCAAGGGTGGCGGAACTGGAGGAGATAAGGGAGGCAGAGAGGTATGTTGATGAGGCTTTCTGGGACACTGTAGAATTGTCTCACCTCCGGTCAGACAGCTCCTGCGCTGTTAAGGAGGATGAAAGGCCCAGGGAAGCAGAGCAGTCTACGGGAGCAGAGGGAAATCTTCCCATAGTTGGGACCCTCCTTCCAGACGGTGCTGGGGTTGCCTCTCGCACTGAGGTTACCTCTCCAGGGGAGGGAACTCCAGTTGCTAGGAAAAGGCAGGTATTAGTATTGGGAGATTCAATCATTAGAAACGTAGATAGCTGGGTTTGTGATGACCGGGAGAACCATATGGTGACTTGCCTGCCTGGTGTGAAGGTTGCGGATCTCTCGAGGCATCTAGACAGACTTATGTGTAGTGCGGGGGAGGAGCCGGTGGTCGTGGTACATGTAGGTACTAATGACATAGGGAAGGATAGGAGAGATGTCCTGGAGGCCAAATTTAGGCTGCTAGGGAAGAGACTGAAATCCAGGACCTCTATGGTGGCATTCTCAGAAATGCTCCCAGTTCCACGTGCAGGGCCAGGTAGGCAGGCAGAGCTTCAGAGTCTCAATGCGTGGATGAGACGATGGTGTAGAGAGGAGGGGTTTACATTCATTAGGAACTGGGGAAACTTCTGGAATGGGGGGAGCCTATACAGGAAGGATGGGCTCCACCTAAACCAAAGTGGAACCAGACTGCTGGCACTAAACATTAAAAAGGTTGTAGAGCATTTTTTAAACTAGGAGATGGGGGAAAGCCGACTGCTGCAGAGGAGCATGTGGATCGGACAGAGATTTCTCTTAGGGGAGAGTCTAATGATAGAGAATCTCCAGGTTATAGTCAGGAGCAGAGGATGGAAGAGGATAAAGTAGGGGCCAGATCAGATAATAAACATTCACATAAAAAAGAATCTGATACATCAGAAAAGGGCAGACAAACAGTGACAAGTTTTTTAAGTGCTTGTACACAAATGCTAGAAGTCTAAATAATAAGATGGGTGAACTAGAGTGCCTTGTGATAAAGGAGGATATTGATATAATAGGCATCACAGAAACCTGGTGGACTGAGAGCAATCAATGGGACATAATCATTCCGGGGTACAAAATATATCGGAAGGACAGAACAGGTCGTGCAGGGGAGGGAGTGGCACTATATGTGAAAGAAAATGTACAATCAAATGAAGTAAAAATCTTAAGCAAATCCGCATGTTCCATAGAATCTCTATGGATAGAAATTTCATGCTCTAATAAGAATATAACATTAGGGATCTATTATTGACCACCTGACCAGGACGGTGATAGTGATGATGAAATGCTAAGGGAAATTAGAGAGGCTATCAAAATTAAGAACTCAATAACAGTGGGGGATTTCAATTATCCCTATATTGACTGGGAACATTTCACTTCAGGACGAAATGCAGAGATAAAATTTCTCGATACTTTAAATGACTGCTTCATGGAGCAGCTGGTATGGGAACCCACAAGGGGAGAGGCAACTCTAGATTTAATCCTGAGTGGAGCGCTGGAGCTGGTCCAAGAGGTAACTATAGCAGGACCGCTTGGAAATAGTGACCATAATACAATAGCATTCAACATCCCTGTGGTGGGAAGAACATCTCAACAGCTCAACACTGTGGCATTTAATTTCAAAAGGGGGAACTATGCAAAAATGAGGGGGTTAGTTAAACAGAAGTTAAAAGGTACAGTGACTAAAGTGAAATCCCTGCAAGCTGCATGGGCGCTTTTTAAAGACACCATAATAGAGGCCCAACTTCAATGTATACCCCAAATTAAGAAACACAGTAAAAGAACTAAAAAAGAGCCACCGTGGCTTAACAACCATGTAAAAGAAGCAGTGAGAGATAAAAAGACTTCCTTTAAAAAGTGGAAGTCAAATCCTAGTGAGACAAATAGAAAGGAGCATAAACGCTGCCAAATTAAGTGCATGAATGTAATAAGAAAAGCCAAAGAGGAGTCTGAAGAATGGCTAGCCAAAAACTCCAAAGGTAATAACAAAATGTTTTTTAAGTACATCAGAAGCAGGAAGCCTGCTAAACAACCAGTGGGGCCCCTTGATGATCGAGATACAAAAGGAGCGCTTAAAGACGATAAAGTAATTGCGGAGAAACTAAATGGATTCTTTGCTTCAGACTTCATGGCTGAGGATGTTAGGGAGATTCCCAAACCTGAGCTGGCTTTTGTAGGTGACAAATCTGAGGAACTGTCACGGATTGAAGTGTCACGAGAGGAAGTTTTGGAATTAATTGATAAACTCAACATTAACAAGTCACCGGGACCAGATGGCATTCACCCAAGAGTTCTGAAAGAACTCAAATGTGAAGTTGCGGAACTGTAACTAAGGTTTGTAACCTGTCCTTTAAATCGGCTTCTGTACCAAATGACTGGAAGTTAGCTATGTAACGCCAATATTTAAAAAGGGCTCTAGAGGTGATCCCGGCAATTACAGACCGGTAAGTCTAACGTCTGTACCGGGCAAATTAGTCGAAACAATGGTTAAGAATAAAATTGTCCGACACATAGAAAAACGAAGTGTTGAGCAATAGTCAACATGGTTTCTGTAAACGGAAATCGTGTCTTACTAATCTATTAGAATTCTTTGAAGGGGTCAACAAACATGTGGACAAGGGGGATCCAGTGGACATAGTGTACTTAGATTTCCAGAAAGCCTTTGACAAGGTCCCTCACCAAAGGCTCTTATGTAAATTAAGCTGCCATGGGATAAAAGGGAAGGTCCTTTCATGGATTGAGAACTGGTTAAAAGACAGGGAACAAAGGGTAGGAATTAATGGTAAATTCTCAGAATGGAGAGGGATAATTAGTGGTGTTCTCCAAGGGTCAGTCCTCGGACCGATCCTATTCAACTTATTCATAAATGATCTGGAGGAAGGAGTAAACAGTGAAGTGGCAAAGTTTGCAGATGATACTAAACTGCTAAAGATAGTTAAGTTCAAAGCAGACTGTGACGAACTTCAAAAAGATCTCAAAAAACTAAGTGATTGGGCAACAAAATGGCAAATGAAATTTAATGTGGATAAATGTAAAGTATTGCACATTGGAAAAAATAACCCCAACTAAACATACAATATGATGGGGGCTAATTTAGCTACAACAAGTCAGGAAAAAGATCTTGGAGTCATCGTGGATAGTTCTCTGAAAATGTCCATGCAGTGTGCAGAGGCGGTCAAAAAAGCAAACAGGATGTTAGGAATCATTAAAAAGGGGATAGAGAATAAGTCTGAGAATATATTATTGCCCTTATATAAATCGATGGTACGCCCTCATCTCAAATACTGCATACAGATGTGGTCTCCTCATCTCAAAAAAGATATACTGGCACTAGAAAAGGTTCAGAAAAGGGCAACTAAAATGATTAGGGGTTTGGAACGGGTCCCATATGAGGAGAGATTAAATAGGCTAGGACTCTTCAGCTTGGAAAAGAGGAGACTAAGGGGGGGGATATAATAGAGGTATATAAAATCATGAGTGATGTGGAGAAAGTGGATAAGGAAAAGTTATTTACTTATTCCCACAATACAAGAACTAGGGGTCATCAAATGAAATTAATAGGCAGCAGGTTTAAAACAAATAAAAGGAAGTTCTTCTTCACGCAGCGCACAGTCAACTTGTGGAATTCCTTACCTGAGGAGGTTGTGAAGGCTAGGACTATAACAGAGTTTAAAAGAGAACTGGATAAATTCATGGTGGTTAAATCCATTAATGGCTATTAGCCAGGACGGGTAAGGAATGGTGTCCCTAGCCTGTCTGTCTGTCAGAGGGTGGAGATGGATGGCAGGAGAGAGATCACTTTATCATTGCCTGTTAGGTTCACTTCCTCTGGGGCACCTGGCATTGGCCACTCTCGGTAGACAGGATACTGGGCTAGATGGACCTTTGGTCTGACCCGGTATGGCTTTTCTTATGTTCTTATGTTATATTCTTAATGGATTAAGCCGGTGAAGTGGAGAAAAGGTTCTACTGTAATAAGTTCATCCCGAAGCAAAATACAGACATCCTCTGTATGGGAATATGACAGCTACTGTACAGCAACCCTGCACCACAGTTTAAAGAAGGAAGGATGTCTCTACTCTGGCAAAAATCACATACATAACTCACCAACAATGCAGTTCTGCCTATGGTAGCAACAACAGAAGCTGTAGTGTAGACAGGACTCACTAACAGTACCCAAGCTCTGCTTCCTAGACTACAGCTTCCATCATTGCTACCACAGGTGGTGAATACTTTGTTGCCAGCACAGATGTGGCCCTAGCAAAGAAGGGTGCTGTATCCATATAGAAATGCAAAGAGTTTTTAGTTAAGCACAATCCAATCATCCTAGCAGTAATTTGGCCAGACCATCAGAGTTAACATGACAACTCCTAGGAAAGTACCACAGCATCTTCACTCACCACCAGCAATCACAATCTTGGTTTAACATCTCATTTAAAAGATGGTTGGTTTGCAAACCACTGTCACAGTTCAGGGTAACTGCACCTTTATTTCCCCTCAGGGATCAGCAAGGGCAGCTACACTCAGGCTTCTAGATCCCAGCTGTTGCCTCTCTTCGATGGAGACCTGATCCCTCCCCCTTCTGACTGGAGTATTTCCAAGCTGTACAGTTCCTGGACTACGCTGCGTTATCCCCAGTAGAGACAGGCTGCCCAAACAGAACCTGCTTGTTTTGGCCTTAGAGATGGCTAACAGCTGTAACTGCTACAGTTATAACGGTACCACAGCACTTCCTATGCAAGCCTACTTTATTCTTAGGGTAAAAAGCATGACAGAGAAAACATTAAAAACAATAAAAGAACCTACCTGCATGCTAATAAGATTAGCAGTGTTAACCCCCAATGCTAAGATGGATTCCATCAGGAACAGTCCTTCAAACCCCCACCCCAGGGGATTACCAGTTCATCATAGTTTCAGCTCAGAACAAACACCCAGACCTTCCAACCCTACCCAGTAGTCCTGTCCATTTGCTGGATCAGGTGCAAGGCTCTGAGACAATTTAAAACCAGGCTATTTATCCAAAAACCCTTTCGTTGTCCAATGGTTCCTGGAGACTCCAGTTTGAACTAATATATGCATACCTCTCCAGGGGGATGGCTTCAAAGGACTGATAACAGAGGAAGTACGTTAGTATCCTCCTTCCCTAGCAGAAAAGGTACACACAATGCCACAATAACACATACACAATTGCGTTTTAATACAATGTACCCAAAAGGTATTAACCTTAACTTGATAAGATTTAACTGAATTCAGTAAACTTTACCTTAATTCCATAAGGTTTGTTCAGGACATAGTCAGTCTGTCACCACCACTCAGATTGGTTTACCATACTTTAACTCACATTTATAGCTAGTGGCTCCAGGTGCCGAATGCCAATAATTTCCAGATGGGCCCCAAATCCAGCAAAAAGGAAATCAGGCAAGACAACGGAGATCCTTGCTAGGTGAAGGAATGTTTCTGTCTGACATTTCACTGGCACAAAAAGCTACCTGGCCCTGAGGAGAATCAGTAATACTTTCCATAAAGGTTGCTTTATTTTTAAACGATGAATTAATGAAGTTGACACCAAGTGTTTCTTGAGCAGATATAGCTGTCTGACAGTTTTTAAAAGTCTTTAAAAGAAAAAAAAAATCCTACATTGACAAATACCAGGAGCAGCAACACCTTTTAAGGCAGAAGGAAGCTGAAAACCAAGCCCTAGTTTTTAAGCATGCCTGAGTCATAACAGAGAGTCCTCCACTAAAATCTAATTCACTGTCTGGGAAAGAATGAGTTAGGTGTCTGTGTGATAAGGACTAGAAAGGATCCCTCTTTTCTCAACATTTTAGACAGCTGGAGTAAGTCAGCCAATGTGAGTTTTGTCCCTTTGGATTAACATGGATATGACTTGATATGCGGCTTCAAGGCTCAGCACTGAAGTCTGTATCTCTAATTTTGGGGGAGTGGGTGACAGGGAGTGGAGGTGTTTGACTGGGAAAGTAAGAGAGATGAGCAGTCAGTGAAACAAGTGGAGCTAAATAATGGCTTCAGAGAGCTGTCTATTCTTCCTCTTGACCAGAAACACATTGGAAAGACATCTCCCAAGGCAAGGGCAGTGTCACAGGAATCATGGATGAAGTGATTTCTGATTTCCTCTCCCTTGCTTTTATTTATTAAAAAAAAAAAAAAAAAACCCAGAAGATACAGGGCTCCCATCATCTGCCCCTACGCCCTGAATGGTGGCAAACCTATGACTGATCTCTCAAGGAATCAGCTCTCACACACATTGGGCCTAAATCTCCCATCGTACAGGTGTAACACCACTGAAGTCCATATAGTAAATTGCTCAGGAGACCTGAGGTTTTTTCCTGGCTATGGAAATGATCTGCTGTGAGATCTTCGATAAGACCCTTCACCTCCCTATGCCTCTGTTTCCCCTCCCACGTTTTGTCTGTCTTGCCTCTTAAGACTGTAAGCTCTTTGAGGCAGGGACTGTCTCTTACTATGTGTTTGTACAGTTGGCTAACATAATAGGGACTCTATGTGCTACTTTAATGCTTCTACTAATAGTAATAAGAACGAACTACACAATGCCTCAGATTAATAATACAGAGTTTCTCTCATAACTCATTAATACCATATATCTTACTTTACAGACTAGAGGTGTGTTTTATTTTATTATTTTCCAGTGATTCTGGACTGTTTTAAATGTCTCCTGTTCTTCCTCCGGCGTGCACTACAGATACAGTCGCACTCCAGTGCACTCCAGTCGCTCTAATGGAAAATCTCTGACAATTTCTAACTCTTTAGCAGATTTCTTCTGGCTCACTTCACAGTTATTTAGCCTATTCACTGACATGATCTTGAGTGGAGGAATTGCATCCTGGAGTGCGATAGCAAATTGAGCACCAGCACCTTTATTCAAAATGGCTGGTTACAGACATGTCATTGAAAGACCAGTTCTCTAGAACCAGGACACCTTGAACTAGAAAGACAGGTAGTGGGAATCCCTTTTCCCCCACTTCTTCCAAAACCTTTGTTGTCAGAACCTGCATTTTGTTTCTCTCTGTCTGGGGTAAGGAATCTGGTTTCCACCTGCAACACAGCTTACATTTCCCAGCATCATTGTTTGTTGCTGCTTGCTGGAATGTTTAAAAGCAGGGGTTACGAAAACAGAGGCATAGAATCATAGAAATGTAGGACTGGAAGAGACCACGAGAAGACATCGCGTCCAGCCCCCTGCGCTGTAGCAGAGCCACACTTACACCATCCCTGACAGGTGTTTGTCCAGCCTGTTCTTAAACACCTCCAATGACGGGGATTTCATAACCTCCCTTGGAAGCCTAATTCCAGAGTTCAACTACCTTATAGTTAAAAAGCTTTTCCTAATATCCAACCTCTCAATCTCCCCTTCTGCAGATTCAGCCAACTACTTCTAGTCTTACCTTCAGTGTGTATGGGAAAAAAAAGATAATCGTCTTCTCTGTTAAACTATTTAACATATTTGAAGACTTATCAGTTCCCCCCTCAGTCCTCTTTTCTCAAGACTATACAGGCCCAGATTTTTTCAATCTTTCTCCAATTTGTCCACATCTTTCCTAAGATGTGGCACCCAGAATTGGACACAGTACTCCAGTGTCAAGTAGACCAGGACAATTCTCTCTCGTGTCTTACATATGACACTCCTCTTATTAAACCCCAGAATGATATTAGCCTTTTTTTGCAGCTGTATCACATTGTTGACTCATATTCAGTTTGTGCTCCACTATAACCCACAGATCCTTTCCAGCAGTACTACCACCTAGCCAATTATTCCCCATTTAGCAGCTGTGCATTTGACTTTTCCTTCCTGAGTGAAGAACTTTGCACTTGTCTGTATAGAATAATGTGCGCAGAAGTTGTGCTAGATTCCCATAAACACAACTCTGGCAATGCATCCTAATCTTGACCAGAAAATAACCGCACCCACCCTACAATTACAGTTCCGGGCCTCTCAGGAAAATATGCAGTAAGTTGCACCCAACTGGGTGGAGACTTTCTGATGCAGAAATACATTCCTGGGTGGGATGAGATCACTTAATATATTTAGCTGTGACCCTGGCAGGAGGGGAAAGGCTGGAGTGCTAACCTACTGCTTCACTGAGCATCTCTTGGCAGAAGCCATCGTAAAGCAATGTTCCTTCCCAAAATCTGACATACACACAGGGTTTGACATTTATCAGACTTCTATTAGCCAGAAGACAAGGTCTACTATCAGAGGCCATTAAAAAAGGCCCCATTCCTCCTAGACAAGCTTGTGAGTGGCATTATTAAGTCCTATATGCGCGCACGCACTCAGAGTGATGATCCTGGAAGGTAGGCAGGTGGCTACCTCTCACTCCCAGATCAGACACAACTGCCTTAACCAGTTCCAAGTGACATGGTTCAGTTTGCCTCCCGCTTTCCTACCATCACAATCATGTTTGTAACTCTGCGCCTGACATGCTGCCTGAACAGGTTTTTATTAGCACATCTGGGCAAATCCGGTCATCTCACCCCTTGTCTCTCTACAGGGGATTCAGTAGCCAGAGATATGCACAAAGAAAGGCACATGGGAAAGTCCATTCTGGGACATCCTGCTGAACGTGGAGCTCAGAGGAAAATAAAACCAGATTTGTTAACAAGATTATTTTTTTTAAAAGGGGAATAATACCAACAAACTACACTGATTTTTTTAAAGGGACATTTTGCTTGTTGCCTGTATATTTTTTCAAGTGAGAATTCAATTGGTTCCAGCCTGTTTATTTCAAATTATTTTCTTTCAATTCACGTTGAATGCTACAAAACATTACCTTGCCCTAACAGAAGGTTAAGACATGCAACACTTCACTGCCTGATGAAACTGTCCCATCAACAGGTGCTATAGAACTGGCATCATAATAGACAAGCTATCTCCCATTGACATCTGCTTCTGCTTCAGCACTTGAAGTATCCTCTTGGGTTCTCCCATCTTCAGCACTGATGCTTCCTCATCTTTCACCTATTCCAACACTTCCTGAACTCTCTGCCTTTCACATCCCATCCTCACCTGCGGAAACTGCCTGATTCCATCAACATCTGCCTCAACACTGTCTCCAAAGGACACCGAACTGTTCTTGAACTTCAGACTTCATGACTAAGAACCCCAGGATCTTCTGCTATACACATGGGTACCATTGTTAGCAACTGGAGTAGTGGGTTTGAGCTTTCATGGAGCTAGTGCAAGGGCAACTGAAGGCTCAGTTATTAATTTGCACTGAGTAACCAGCCGCACTGTATGTCCATTCTGCAAGTCACAGTGGGAAAAGTGGGGCCCAGTCCAATGTCCCTTGAAGTCAATAGAAGGACTTCCATTGATTTCGGTGAGTGGTGGATCAACCCCTTGGTGAACAGTAGATCTAGTAAGGCTCCAACCGTTCATAACTACATCCTCAATAACATGACAAACACTGAGGAGTCCTTTGTGGCGCCTCATTGTTTTTGCTGATACAGACTAACACGGCTACAACTCTGAAACCTGTCACCATGACAAACACTGGCTCACTTAGCTATTAGCTCACTGGGACGCTATATTCTTGTGCAAAATACACACAACTGCAAATGAAAGTGACACGGTCACTGGACAAAATTCTTCTCCTAGTCTTGCTTCATCACACTACAGTGACAGAACCAACTGAATGGACTAGTGCTGCCGTTTATTCAAAATCAGTTGACCCAGAACAGAGAGTGATAGACTTGGCAAATTATGAGATATCTAATTTGTTCTATACATGTGTTATAGCACCCTTACCACCGTAGTATCAGAGTGCCTTCCAGTAGTCCACTAAGCAACATGACTAACATCTATCATGTGTTGTTTGTTCTCCCATCATTTCCTCAGAGGGAGAAGTGTGTACAATGCAGGGTCTTGTTTTAGTAAGGTGTGTTTTTTGTTTTTTGAAAATATACACACCACTCTGTGTTTATGTTAAAGAAGGCAGGTCAAAGCAAAGCACCTTGCACTTGAAGTGGAAGGTGGTAAAGTCTGTGATAGCCCTGAGTTCCTGGCAGTGTTCATTCCACAGTCTTGGCCCAGCCCCTGAGAAAGTTCTCTCTCCCACAGAAAAGAGTTTTCCCTTTATTGTAGAAAGCTCCAGTGTCCAGTGCACTAGAAGAGCATGAGATGTTGACCACAATCTTCAGCCTGGAGCTTTCGTCAATCTTTTAGAGCCCCAGGCCATGGTAGGCCTTAAAGATAAGGACTGAGACCTTGAACTTAATTTGAAATTCTATGGGAAGCCAGTTTAGAAGACAGATTTAAGGAGCTTGCAGTAGCCTGTGTTTTGTGAGGAGATGCACTGCAGTGTTCTGTACTAGTAGGAGTTTTCTAAGAGCTGAAGGCTTCATACCCAAGGATAGTGCAATGATGTAGTCCAGCCAAGAGGTGACGAAGGCATGATTAACCAAGGCCATGTCATCATCCACCAGGATGGGATGGAGTCTCCTAGTGAACGAGAGATGATGGAACACATTACTCAGGGATGCTGCTTTGTGAAAGCTTAGCATCAACAAGGAATTCAAGAGTACCACTAAACCATGGACAGAAATGAATTGTGGGTGTGTATCTTCAACCAAAGGAGACTGCACCATGGCTGCAAACTCTTCAAAACACTTCCCTTGACTCACCAACGTCACTTCCATCTTGTTCTGGTTCAGCTTCAGCCAGCTGCTGTTCATCCATCAGCTGATCTTATTCAAGCACAGGGCCATCTTGGTGGTAGTGGAATGGTCATATGTGAACAAGGATAAGTAGAGCTTTGTCATCTGCATATTGATGGCACTTCAAGTCCATGTTGTCTGACAAGTTAATCTCATGGCTACATGTAGACATTGCAAACAGCTGGAGAAATAATTGATCATCAGGGGAATCCACAAGTGAGTAGTCTAATGGTTGAGGTGAAGTTTCCCACCACTATTCATTGGAAGAGTTCCCTCCAGGAAAGACCTGAACCATTTTAGCACAGTACCATGAACCCCTGCCATGTCACTCAAGTGAGACAGCAGTACCTCAAAGTCAACAGTCTTAAATGTCCGCACAGAGGTCTATACTCTATCCATTGACAGGAGGAGATCATCCATCAGTGCCACCAAAGTGGCTTCAGTTCCATGTACTAAACCGAATCCAGATTGTGCCGGTTCTAGAATATTAGCTTCAATTAGATGAGCATGTATTTGGCCTTTGGCTTCTCTCTGAATTTGCTCAGGAAAGGGAGGTTTGATACTAGATAGTACTTGGCTAGTTCTGATGTACCCAGCATAGTTTTCTTCAGCGTGAAGGAGGAAGTGAAGATTCCTTCTCTGAATGATGTATTGACTGTTTCAGTCAGGAGTGGCACCAGTTGTTCATGATTCTCTATCAAAAGCCAGGGTCAGATTCACAAACCTTGCATCAAGACTCTTTCTGGGTGTTCAGAACTCTTTGATGAGTGAACTTACAGAACCCTGTGATTGCAGGTTGGCTGTTGGTTGGTGGGTGGGTGGATAGGTATGGGCAGCGCAGATCTATGTCATTTGACAAGGCCTCCCGAACATATGTGATCTTCTCAACAAATTAAGACGACAGTTCTTTGTAGTGGTTGGTGCTCGGTTCTGATGCAGACTGTAAACACTTGGGAGTTGAAAGTATTTTAATCTCCCCGGATAGCTCCTTGAGATAGAATTTGGCAATTTCAATGGAGGCTGATAGGAAGGTTCTCTTGGCCTGGAATACAGCCTCAGTATAGGCTTTGAGGCATTTGTTATGTTTCATCCTGTCTGTACGTGCCTTTGTTTTTCACCAGGGGTGCTCAAGTTTCCACCCCCCTCTCCTCACCCAGTGAAGAATATCAGAAAACCATGGAGATTGGTGTGGGCAACAGGGAGGAAGGAGCCATTTGGGGGCCAGGGATTGTTAAGCGACCTTAACAATCACGACAAGCTGCTCTAGATCATTTTTAGAAGTTTCTAAACCTTTTTAGTTATTTCTCTCTCCTCCTGCCCTGTACGGTTAGCTTCACAGCATTAAGAGAGCCTGGCCTTACTGGCTGAGGAATATGAAAAACAGCACCAATACAAATGGTGTGTCCGGAACACCTGGCATAAACAAAACTTGACAGTGTGGTGTGGGATAATAGTTATGTTGGCATTTGTTTGAGATGATAACCAGCACAACTCACTCATAACTTTCACACTCATAATTCATACGGCCATTCCAAACTCAGGTCAATAAGTGGAAATAAGTCACAAATTTTAACAACGAAGGTAATTAACCACTGACAGATACCAATGAATGAGGTAGGAAAGTATTATTATCCCTATATTATAAATGGGGAACTGAGGCAGAGAGAGACTGATTTACCCAAGGTCACACAGGAAGTCTGGGGACAGAGCAGGGGACTGATCCCAGGTTTCCCAAATCTCAGGCTAGCATTCTAACCATCGACCGTCCTTATTCTCAGCTAGTTCAACCACAAATGGTTGGGCTCAGTGCAGGAACTGCTGTGCGATATTCTATGGCAGCAAATCAGAGTGGCCCTTTTTGGCGTTAAAAAAAATATTTATGTTTACTTTTCTGGTTTGCCAGATGCTTTGCCAAGTTTTCCAGACTTTCCATGTTAATCTAGGCTGATTTTTGGCTTTAGATAGAAACACAGAGAAACTCAAAATGTAACTCAGGCCTCATATACCCAGTTAAACGGCAGCTGGAAAGTTCTGCACATCACACACAGGGTACACATGGGTGTCCCAGGAATCGTTCATCACCCCAAGGAAAATAAATTTGCGCTTTCAACCGTCTCCCACTTGTGTCTTTAATTGACATTTCCCTGTCTATGCCTTGTGAGCACTGGTGCTCATGAAACAAGGAGATTGACAGCTAGAGCCCACAAGAGAAGTGTGTAGGCAGCTGCTCTCTCATTCCATTACAATAAAGTACCAGGCTCTTATTAGGTACCAGAGAGCAACCGGCTCTGTTGCACAACACTACACAGGAGAAAAGTAGGTTAGGTGCATTTCACATGCAGCCAGGAACATATACAATTTGGGGCGCTGATGGAGGGAAGAGAGGGAAAGCAGCCCACCTTCACCACAGTGACTTCCAGTCCCACAATCAGAGCCACCTAGTTTCCTTGTGTCATTCGACATGCTAACTAGGCAATCACACACTTAGGCACTTAGGCAGCTGGTTAATGACTTAGGGCTTGTCTACACTGGCAAGTTTCTGTGCAGCAAAGCAGCTTTTTGCGCTCAAACTACAGACGTGCACACATTGCCATGCCACTTTGTGCGCAGAAACTCCTCAGCTGCAGCTCTGCAAAAAACCCACCTCGACAAGAGTTGTAAGGCTATTTGCGCAGCAGCTCCAGCGCTCTATTGCCAGTATAGACACTTGATTGCTTTCTGCGCTGTAACTGGCCTCTAGAGCTGCCCCATAATGCCTCAAATGACCACTCTGCTCATCGTTTTCAACTCGGCTGCCCTGGAGACATGTGCCCCTCCCCTTTCAAAGCACCGTTTCTGACAGCCATTGAGTGCTGTGCTGATCTGCTCCAGGACACAAAGCAAACCATTCATGTGGAATGCTTGTGCTGTTGAACACAGAGGCGAGTGTGAGTGTGTGAGAGAGAGAGAGCTGTGTAGGGAGCCCAGGGAGGGAAGCGGGGGCTAATGTCGGGGTTTTCCTCTCCCCCTGACTCAGGACTGGTTGCTTCCTGATGCTGTCTGAACTTACAAGACAGCATGCTGACACACTCTGTCCCCCAAAGCACACTGTCTCTCTCCCTGCCTCCATACACACACACTTCCCCCCCCCCCCCCCCCCCCACACACACACACACACACTTCAGTTGAAAAGCAACTGGCAATGTAGTAGGATGCCCATGGAACAAGGGATTGGGAAACTTGCATCATGTGACACTGTGCATACCCCAGGAGACATTGCAAACCCTTCCCAAAGCACCCTGCGGCCAGTTGCACAGTGGGATAGCTACCACAATGCACTGCTGTCTTTGCTATTGCAAGAACTGCTAATGTGGATGTGCTCCAGCATCACAAGGAGCAGAGTGTGGACACACAACAGAGGTTTAATTCCAAAGTTTTAATAAATGTGATATAACTTGTGGCGCAGAAACTTGCCAGTGTAGAAATACCCTAAGTGTTTAACTTCCCAGTATTAGGACAGGCCACAGTTTTACCCTTATAGACCCCTTTTCACTTTACACTGAGAATAGCTACCGCCCTTAGTGCATCCACACCAGCAAAAGCCAGATGCAACAGTGGCAAACTGCCCTGCGACATTTTTGCCAGAGTACATGCCCCTCAAGAGGTGGCAAGGCAATGATCATTCTATCCCTGCCCCTTCCTGTAAGAAGGCCGGCGCTGAAGCAGCACCTCTCAATTTAAGGCAGCTTTGGGAGTCCTGCTTCTCACCAAAACCAGCCAGCGGAAGCTGCCATAGTAACAGTGCAAAGCCAAAAGGAGGTCCTTTCACTCCAAAACTGAGACACTTCCATGATGCTCCCCTGCTCCTGCCTGCTCAGAGAGTAAATGGGCCTGAACATGGACCCCTGCATGACAGCACAATGACTTATCACACATCAGACACCTAATTGTAATAACACGGAGCCTTATGAAATTCTCTTTCCTGATCAGAATCACCATACGATGCTGCAGTTCTGGCACGCATTGCAAGATGAACAGTGCGACTGACATGGAGCTGCTATGTCATAATCTAAGAATACTGCTATGTAATAATGGCATGAACACCGTTGGGACTGGCTGCTATGTAATATACTGAAAATACTGCTGTGAAACAATGGTACGGATTCTGCATGCAACCTGGTCAGTGAGGTAAAGTTACTACATAACTACAGTGGGTATTACAATTTCCTGGATAAGTATCTTGATCTAACTTAATAGGAACCCACTGGAAGAACAAGCAGGAAAGCAACACAAGCTCCCTAGATAAGCAACCCCTGGCACACATTTGAAGAACAGTGGGGAAAGAGCTATTAGTTCCCAACATCTTTTATCCTGTCTCCAAGAAAGATACAAACCTTGTTTTGCCAGGCAACAGTTACAACCCCTCTTAGGACAAGTAGAGAGGTAGGAGGGTTAATTGCCAGGCGCTGTCTAGGGAACAGACTGACACCAAGAGGGACTACACAAGGAGTCTGAAGGGAATGGCAAGCCTTATGGAGATGCAGGCATGCATATAGGCAGTTTCACTGTTTTAAAGTCGGTTTTCTCCTACACGCTTTTGTTCTAAATAAACAAGGCTTTGCTGTTTAATTGCTACTTAACACAGTCATTGCTCCCAAAGAGAACAGACCTGCAGGCACTGAACACAAGTCAAACCTGTTGAGGTAATTACAGTTGATACACAGGGAACTGCAACCCAGGGTACAGTCTATGTGGGAGAATCATGTGTTTCATCCCAAGACAGGTGACAGCACAAGGCCCAAGAACTGAAGGGGGGTGCACTCAGAGACCTGGAGGGGTCAGAGGTGCAGTTAACCTGGTAACTGTAGCAACGGTACAATGTAAAACCTACTATGAGACCTGTACTGGGGCTATAACACAGAACTACTCATGAATAAGAATTAGGGACAGATTATCAGAAGTGCTGAACACTCACAACTCCCACTAAAATCAATGGTAGATACAGGCACTCAGCACCTCTAAAAACCAAGCTCTAAAGGTCTCCTACAGCAGCCTGATTCGGTTCTTTTTTCCTAGGGCCAATGAAATTTTGACAGACAGGATAATAATGATACTCCTCCTAAGGGCCTGACCCAAAGCCCACTGAAGTCAATCGGCATCTTCCCATTGACTTAAATGAGCATCAGGTCAGGCCTTAAGGGTCAAAAAGTAGATTCCTGCCTGAGCGGATACATTTTCATGGTGATTCTGCACAGCTGTTCTTTTTTTTTTTTTTTTTTTTTTACGCAGGCTACTGAGGCTCTCACTAAACAATCTGATTTATTCACAAGCTCCCAGTGTAGCCCTGTGAGAAACGAACACTCACCTCCCTGTAACCTCTTCACTGGGCAAAACAGCATTAGCCATCACCAGACTAGTAACAGTCTGGCAGATGCCATTTTAGACTGCTTTCCGCTAATCACTGCCACCAGGCACTGCTGCAAACCCTCAGGCCTTATGTCTTCTTTTTGAAGAGCACACTCCAGTTTTAGATTACTCCCGGCTACCTCCTTAAGTCATTCAGTTATTCCCCAGACTACAGTACGTCCCCAGAATTAGTCATCTTGTTACAACCCCCTCCTCAAGTCCTGTAAATATGTGGTATGCCTTAGGAAAGGCTCTCTTCCCAAACACGTGGTTGGCTGTGACAAGAGATATGACTCTCACTTTACAGATGGCTGAGAAGGATAACAAGGAATTTATTCAGGGCTCTGTACAAATTAGACTATGATCTTCCAGACAGAATCAACAACAAACATTTCCCAACCACATGTACTTAGAAAGCCCAAGGAAGCATTTTGGTCACTATCAGCGACCACAGAATGCTACGTGACCGTATGGAACATCACCTACCATTGCGGGCAGCCATGTCATTCCACTCCAGTGGAAAACATCGCGGATCTGCTTTAATGGGGCAATCACCCCCACTGAACCCGAGGAAAACCAAACATACTCTCTTAAATCACACATGGAAACTGGGCTAGTGCTATGGAGCTGGTCTCAAAGCGTCACTGCAGAGAGGAAGGTGGGGCTTAGGGTTCAGGCACCAGACTCGGACTCAGGAGAGCAAGGTTCAGTTCCTGGCTCTACCCAGAGTCTCTGTGCAAACGGGCAAGTCACTTAGGAACAGAGTAAAATTTCCAAAAGCATCTGAGTAACGCTTAAATCCCAGAGGTGCTTTTGGAAGTTTTACCCTGAATTTCAGGAGCCTAAAAAAGAATCAAGTCCTTAATCTCTCTGAACCTCAGTTCCCCACATCTAAGGTGGAGGTAATAAACTGATAAGAACAGATATAACTTAGAGAATTTTTCACTTGACCACAGCTCAAAGAGCCGGGAAGCAATACTACTTCCTTTGTCTGTCTTGTCTTGAGAGCGAGACAGTAAGCTAGTTAATCAGTTGTAAATGAATGGAGGGAGGGGAAAGAGAAGCAGGACTCCACTCTAAGAGGCTATGACTAGGGTCCTATCAAATTCATGTCCATGAAAAAATACATCATGGACCGTGAAATCTGGTCTCCCCACCGTGAAATCCAGTCTTGTGTGTGCTTTTGCTCTATATTATACAGATTTCGCAGGGAAGACCAACGTTGCCCAAATTGGAAATCCTGACCTGAAGGGAGTTGCAGTGAGTCACAAGGTTATTTTAGGGGGGTCACGGTATTGCCACCCTTACCTCTGCAGTGCCTTCAGAGCTGGGCGGCTGTTGGACAGATGCCCAGCTCTGAAGGCAGCGCTCTGCCAGGAACAGCGCTGAAGTAAGGGTGGCAATACCATACCATGCCACTCTTACTTCTGTGCTGCTGCCTTCAGAACTGGGCAGCCGGAAAGTGGCAGCTGCTGACTGAGGGCCCAGCTCTGCAGGCAACAGTGCAGAAGTAATGGTGGCAATGCCACACCATACCATCCTTACTTCTGCACTACTGCTGGTGGCGGCTCTGCCTTCAGAGCTGGGCTTCCAGCCAGCAGCCATCACTCTCCAGCCACCCAGCTCGGAAGGCAGCGCCATTGCCAGCAGCAGTCAGAAGTAAAGGTGGCAGTACCGTAACCCACCCTACAATAACCTTGTGACCCCCCCCCCCCCCGCAACTCCTTTTTCCGTCAGGACCCCTACAATTACAACACCATGAAATTTCAGATTTAAACAGCTGAAATCATGAAATTTACAATTTTTAAAATCCTATGACCATGAAATTGATCAAAATGGACCCTGAATTTGGTAGGCCCCTAGCTATGGCAAAAAGGATACCTTCTGGGGGGTCATAACTGAAAGAAGGAGATGATAATACTACTTGTCACTGACGACGACACATACCACATACCAATCAATTGGGTTGACCTCTCAAAACAATCTACATTAAATAAAGTATTGCATTTCCCTGTTGCCTTTCATCTGGGGGGGGGGGGGTGGAGTGGGGAGTGAAGGAAGATGTGGGAGGGGTTGATCAGGGCACTTTACAATCACACAGATTGTTGTCTAAGGAAACGAGGCGCTGCGAGTGGAGATTAAACAGGAAGAATAAGGGTCACTCACAGGTCTGTTGGTATTTTAATAGTTCCATTGCTTGACAGCATGTTTCTTGCTATCTCCTGGGACACTGGTGTGGTCCCAACAACACAGCTATCCCACCCCAGCAACTTCTGCCACTTTCCTTTCCATCTCTATTTTACCTTCAGCATGCCACACTCTTTCCCTGTTCTGAAACAGTTCCCCAGTTTGAGCCTTCTTGATATGATTGTTAATAACTAACTTTGTACAGCTAGTGTCGTGCTGTCCTGCAAACACTTCCCAGAAAGCTTGGTTTAATGCCAGCTTTCGAAAACCTGCACACTCAGCTGTAATGAAAACAAAATGCCTTTGTGTCTTACAGGGATGGGGGAAGCTGCTAAAATGTATAAGCATGAATTCAGATCACCCAGCATACCTCAGTTTCTGCGGCACAGGAGACCAGAGGAAAAAGTATGGGAATCAGTACAGAGATCAAGTATTCAATTCAAGAATGCACTTCTGCTCAAGACAGCACTTAAGTACCCGCATAAATATTGTCCTGAGTTAGCGTCTTCATGCATAACAAGAATAGAGCATTTTTATTATTATAAAGGAGCAGTGAAAGGAACATGCTTCTGTATCCCATAGCGCTGAATTGTGGTATCAGCACAACTTCTCCTTTGCGTTTACCTAGAATCCAAGTAGCTGCTGTGTGAAAATATCAATCTATACAGTGCCATAAGTGCACATAGTACTGTGCTGTGGCTAAACTCTGAACAGGGCTATAAAACTTTCAAGTATTGGAGAAGTGATATTGACTCCAGTGGGACTACCAACATGCTTAAAAGTTAAGCCTGTGCGTAAGTGCTTTGCTGGATCACGGCTTTAAGGCATAAGCAAATTGAAAATAATCAGATATAAGACAGAACAGAATAGAGTGTGAATGCTAGAGCTGGACGGTACAGATCAAGCCTCACAGTTGGTTGGAAGTAGGAGCAGAATATCTACCACAGGAAGTCCGACACGGATGGGATCTGGCTGAAGGAAATTACTCCCTCAGGAAAGGCTGTAAAGAGTGAGCTGCTAAGAGTTACTCTCTCAGGTTGAGCAGAGCAGGAAACCAGACTTACGAAACCACCTTCTGACCCCTAAATTATGGGTTGTTTCTCATGCATCTGACCTATCACACCGGAACAGTCCCAACAGCGTTATTTAGAGGTTAATTCATCTCACTAGGCTGCAATGAGGGGTGAGTAGGAATAGCTCAGTGGTTTGAGCATTGGCCTGCTAAACCCAGGGTTATGAGTTCAATCCTTGAAGGGGCCACTTAGGGATGTGGGGCAAAATCAGTACTTGGTCCTTCTAGTGAAGGCAGGGGGCTGGACTCGATGACCTTTCAAGGTCCCTTCCAATTCTAGGAGATAGGATATCTCCATTAATTTAATTTAGTGGGTGAGACTCAGAAGTCCATATCCAGTCAACTCAGTTGCTGCCTAACAGCTCATCATTGGTCCATGTGGCCCTGCCTGCACCTCATTTCTTTAATACAAAAAAGGTGACCTCCAGCAACTGTCACCTGTCCCCACCCAGATTCATTTCACGTGATTAAATGGTTAAGATGCTGTGGGTGCCCAAAATTACATCCAAGTTCCTGATACGGCACTGGGTTCTCCCTCAACAAGGCACGCTTCTCAGCAAGACCAACATTGCATATGGCCAAGTAGGCAGGTATCATGCTCACCTTCCTCTTCTCAAGCCCCCAGGTTTCCTTAGTATGCTGCTGACCAGCATCTCATGCAGTGACCGCTACCTGCACAAGCAACACATCATGTTCCTCTCACACATGCCCTTTGGGAAGCTCTTTTATGGCTTCTGGGACTCGAGCCATCATTATTTATTATGTGTATTACGTAACACCTACGAATGCTAGTCATGGATCAGGACCACACTGTGCGAGACGCTGTACAAACACAAAACAAACAGATAATCCCTGCCCCAAAAATCTTACAATCTAAGTGCAAGATAAGAGACACTCTCACTAGGGAAAGTGAGAATCACCTTGTGGATTCAGCTGCATAACTCCAACCTGGTGACAGAATTAGCAGGAACCTTTCTCCACTATTCTAAAACCTTGTCAATCAGATTCTCAGCTGGTGTGAAGTGGGTGTAGCTTCATTCACTTTAAAGGAGTTAGGCTGATTTTCTACATAAGCGGATTATATGGCCAACACATCCACCTCGTTCTCCAGTGAAAGACGGGACTGTAGCCAAAGCAGTAAAATGTTCTTTGATTATCCCAACCACTTTATTACAGTAAAACAGCTCCAAATTGTACGCTTTGAAAATGTCTCTCCCCTGTGCTTTAGTAGCCATGCTCTTCACAAAGCAAAGAAGCTTTATAGATCACTGCACTGTACTCAAAGATATATTCTCAAGCAGTCCCCAAATGCCCATAATGATGTTCTTTCCCAGCATTTAAGAAGCTGACATGCTTGCGCTGAGAGGCCTTTGCTAATACAGGTTCCTATTTGCTGCATTAAATCCAAGCAAATCCATAAATACTTCCTATCTTCCCCAGCATCTCCCTAGTTCCCCTAGAGCTAAAGATTCACCTAACAATAATCCTTCCTCACTTATACCCCCCTAATGCCAGCATCTCCCCTCCCCCGGCTTGCTTTCTGCCTCCACACTCATCCCTCCCCCCATGGACAAAGCCAGGTACTCTCACTCATCCCCTCCCTGTTTGATTCCCCCTTCCACCCTTATGATGCTGCCTTTAACTCTTGGCCTTTTCACAAGGGACAAGAATAAGGAGGCAGACAAAGCAACAGAGGGATGAATTTATGGAGACATTAAAGGTTATAGGAAAATTCAGCATCATCGAGGTGCCTCAAAAGCCAAATATTCGGGGCAACTTTTCCTTTCCTCATCATGTCACAACAATGAAACCATCACTTGGGCCCACTGACACAGGCACTGTTAAGACAAACAGAAATAGACTGAGCCTACCCTGAACAGCTTACAGCCAAACAGATAAAACAAAGGGTGGGAGAAAGAAAGGATAATTAACTCCATTTTACAGATGGAGAATCCTCACTCAAGATAACGCAGCGGCTTGTAGAAGGCCACATAGCGGCTCTGTGACAGAGGCAGAAATTGAAGCCAGATCAGGTCTCCTCAGTCCCAGTCCACTCCTTTAACCACAAGACCATCCTTCCTTTCAAGAATTAGTGCTCTAATACACAGGAGGCCTGGAATCAGTTCCATGTTCCAGTCATTCATTACCTGGGGGATGATAGAGACTTGGAGTTCTTTTAACTGGTTTAGATGTGCAAAAGAGTCATGAAAAATTCCCATTGCAGGCAAAGCCACCCTCAACCTACTCCACCTTTCCCTTCCCCCTCTCCAGCAAAGAATCATGGACTTGGGGGGGGGGGGGGGGAAGATGGTGCTTTTCCCAAAAAAAATTCTGTCCTAAGACTTATCCAAAAGCTCAGGAAAACACCACTCTTCCCATCACTACCAAACATATAAAGCTCTTTTTGCAATAAATCAAATAGAGTCGACATATTTGTGCCAGAGATGGACTTGTAGTAAGGAGCCTTTGGGGGATAAATTATTATGAAAAACTCCCTCCTCCTAAAAAAAATATGTATTAATAGAGCCCCAGATCTTGCAGTTGCCTCTGCTGCTCTGCACTATGAATTAATGGATTAGCGTTGCTCGTTAATGTACTTCCCTCTAGGCACATTTGCCAACCTCAGTACAAAACATACAAGAAAAGGAATGGGGAGGTTGGCAGGAGGAATAGTGCCTGGCAGCCAATCCCCTCCAGAAAACGGTTTCAATTGTATCTTTGCAAAATATAATAATCTCATGGTCAACAAGCCCAGGAAAAAGAAGGCGGGGATAATAAAGCAAACACCCAACAAGTCTTGGATTTATCCACTGGCAGAAACTACCTGCAGGCAGCTTAGGGGAGATAACGTCTCGGATGGAGGATGCAGCCAGGCTGGTAAGCAGAAGACAAATGAAGGGTAAAAGCAAACAAAAAATAACCCCCAGCCTCTCCACTTTATTAAAATGCTTATAGGGGCACGGAAATTGCTTTATTGGACTAGAGCAATGGTTCATCTAGCTCTGCATAGTCTCTGTGACTGTGACAGCCAATGCCAGATGCTTAAGACAAACGGCATTGTAACGGGGTGGCATGCTGCAGGGCCTGAAGAGCCTGAGACTAAACCAACCCTGATTACAGAATGAGCCCCACCTGAGAGGAATCAGGTGATTCCAGTATAAAAGGACCAGGAAGTGGCAGAGAAGGGGGAAAGCCCAGGAGGTCTCCAGCAGGACCCTGAGTCAGCAGGGGAAAAGCACCAGCTGAGAAAGCCTGAGAGGGCAAACTCCAGGCAGAAGGTGCTGGGAAGCAGAAAGTCAGTCCCTCAGAGAAGAGGGGCTGTGCCCAGCTGAAACTGGGATGAAGGCTGTGGGAGTCTGTTTTATTCGAAAGACGTTATCTTGGACTACCAGGAGAGAGAGACTGAACTAGGGTTGGGACCTAGAGAACCAGTGTGTACCTGAGGACTCAGTACATTGGACCCCCAGGAGAGGATTGTTTGAACTGAGTGAGGTCTTAAGGGGGCCTGAGGAGAGGGAAACAGAGGCAGGTTGCCTGTAGCATGACCCTGCCTAGGCCATGACGGGTGCATGAGAGGAGACCAACACCACTACAGGCATGAAGTCCTTGCAGTGTCGCAATCTGGGCAAGAGTACATATTGTGGGAGGGAAGGGAAAACTACCTAAAGCTGTGGTCCCTCACTGCTTTGCCTGCACAGAACCCCAGTGATTTAAATGGGGGCACTGCACGGGCACAGCAGTCTGCTTCAATAGGCAGGCCCTTTTCCTGGAAATAGCTGGCCCTCCACCCTTCAACTGCCCAGACACTGCACTGTACTCATCACCTTGGTGCTCAAGAGCTACTATCTCAGTACCTGTATAAAAATGGCAAAGATGCCAGAGAAACTTGTTAAGAGGAGAATGCAGGAATTTTAGGTAGTGTGTGTGTGGGGGGCAGTTTGTTTTTAAGCAAAATATCTAGTTGGGGGAGGGATTGACATTCCTCCCCCGGTCCCCAATCTAGGTCACTGCTGCCTATTTAAAAACCAGTGTGGGGACAGAGAATGAATAATGTTAACAACAAATCACTGCCTCTCTCCCACCTTTAATTTATAACATAAGAGTTGTATTTAGCTTGGTCAGTGGCACCTGGCAGGGAATTAACACAAAAGGGAGCAGCTCTCAGCCAGATTTACTGAGGAACAAGAATATTTGCAGACAGAACATTTTCGTAGCCAGGCTAGTTATAGAAATTAACTACATGTAGGAGGTGCTTGGAAGATGGTATGCAATCTCCTCACAGCTAGGAATTAGGAGGATAAAGTGACAGCGTTCAAATGGGAAAACTTCTCCTTCGTCACCAGCCCTTCTAGCCAAGTATTCAAATATTTAAATAAAGGTCTAACCACAGTTAAGAAATCAGCAAGGCCAGGTCTACACACAGATTCTGCACTGGTACAACTATGCTATTTAGGGGGGTGATTTTTTTACCTTAGTATTTATACCAGTACAATCATAGTGTGGATGCAGTTATACCAGCATACCTTATTCTCCTTCCTCTACAGGTATGTCTTCGCTACCAGCCAGATCGGCGGGCAGCGATGGATCCAACGGGGATCGATTTATCGTGTCTAGTCTAGACGCCATAAATCGATCCCCGAGCGCTCTCCCGTCGACTCCTATACTCCAGCTCAGCAAGAGGCGCAGGTGGAGTCGATGGGGGAGCGGCAACAGTCGACTCACCGCAGTGAAGACACCACGATAAGTCAATCTAAGTACGTCAAACATAGCTGAAGTTGCGCAACTTAGATTGATTCCCTCCTCTCCCCCCCCCCCCCGCAGTGTAGACCAGGCCTAAAGGAATAAGTGATATGGGTATGAATACCTTTACAGCAGTATAGCTGCATCCACAGTGGGAAGCGAACCACTTTAACTATACCGGTTTAAGTAAAGCCATACAGCTTTTTTATATAGGCCCAAATAAGGCTCAGCAGCACCATTCTTGGACTACCTTAGATCCTTAGATCAAAGATGTAACCATCAGCACTGCACGGTGGGGTATTAACCCTTCGAAACTTGCCAGCCATATGAAGCCTGAACAGCATGCGTATGAACAGCTATTTCCTCCCCCCCCCCCCAAAGAGGGGGGTGGAGAGGAAGCGAGAATGTGTTTGTATCTTTATCTTCATTTCCTTACTTTAAAGAGCACATCGTTATAGTGAAACTGTGGTCGTCCAAGTATGTCCTGAAAGGCAGAAAGTTTAAGTCCATTTCAGATTAATCTCTCCCTTCTGTTAATACTTCGTGTGTAAAATTGATAAGTAAGTCCCAGTAAAGTCAAAATTGGCTTTTTCCCTCTGGAGACCTAAATGGCCTTTTTAGGAAGTATAATAGCCTTCATCTCATGGAAACCATTTTAGTAGTGGAGGTGGATTTTCTCATTTCCATTTTATTACTATACATCTGTTGGCCATCCAGACAGCAACACACACACTTTATAGCACAGTCACCAAATGACACCTGTTTTGTTGAATATATGTAGGTTGCAGAAATGAGGCTCAAGGGAATCACCTGTGTGATTTACTCCCCTAATGTCTAGCCAAACACGGGATTATTTTGGCCTCGCCTATATCATATGGTTAAAAAGGTACTTGTATGGATCTTGCATGTATGACTTGTTAAGTTGGAAAGAGGCAAGATTCTGAAGGGTCAAAGAGATCCCCGGAAGAGTGCTCTTTGGGGAAAGGAGAGTCTCCTTGTTCTGTGTTTGGACAGTGTGCAGCACAATGGGGTCCCAGTCCATGTCTGGGGCTGCTAGCCACTACCACAATAGAAACAATAATAATAAAGATTAGTTGATGCAAGGTGTGATGTACCACTGGGAGCCCAACTTTTAATCGCACAAACAATTCTTAGTCTACGTCACTTTGTCTTCTTTATAAGAGTGAAGAAAATAGGTACAATGGGATGGCAGTACAGAAACAAAGTGTTGTTACACACAAACTCATGTCACAGTTACATGATTAAGCTTATTAATTACTATTCTTTATATTGCAGCAGCGCTCAGAGGTCCCTATCAGCTTGGGGCCTCCTTGTGTTAGGCACTGTATCTATCAAGGGTACTTAAATGGCCCTCGTTACTATAGTATCTGTGTGCCTCATAATCTTTATTGTACTTCTCCTCACAACACCCCTGCAAGATAAAGAATTATTATTCCCATTTTACAGATGGGGAAATGAGGCAGAGACTAAGGCCCAGATCCTCAAAGATATTTAGATACCTTGAGAATGACAAGATAATTAGGTGTCTAAGGGATACTCCTCAAGTATCCTCAGGGGCTTTAAGAAACTTGCCCAAGGAGACATAGGAAGTTTACAGTAAAACAAAGAATTCAACTCAGATCTCCCAAGACATAAGCTAGCATCCTAACCACCAGACCAGCCTTCCTCTTCATCTGCATATGAAACAACGACAGTCCCTTCCCCACAGAACTCACACTACTTGCAGACAATGAGAAACATCAGGTGGAGAAGACAAATACAGATATCAACTATGCACTGGTTTGTCATTGCAGGGTCAAAATTGGTGCAAGAGTTCGTTGTGTTTTTCAGCAAGCCACTGCTGCAGATTGACACTTGAAAAAAAATCTCTCTCTCTCTCTCTCTCACACACACACAAACACACACACACACACACACACACACACACACTTCAGGAATCAGACAATTGAACAGATTTATGAAACTCTCAGAAATGTGTCAAACCTTTTTGCCAACCAGCCTTAGCAGTGTCCCTTTTATCAACATCAATAACCTGTTAGACTCAGTAGCAACTCTAAAATAAGTCTAATCATGATTAATTCCTCTGGAATTTATGGTAATAACATGAATCTTAGACTCATTTAGCATTAATTCTTCTACAGAATTTCCTTCTGCAACTCAGCATTAATGTACCAGTTAATAACTATATTAGTTTTTGAAATATTACCGACTTTTTTCTAATACAGTACTAACCTTGCATTGGAACATCAGGAGAATGAAACTGCCTGGCGTGGGGTGAGAAGGGAGGGGCAGGATGGGTTTCTTTACCTATGCCCAAAATGCCATATTTAACTAAGAGCAGGGACCCCCCCCAAAAAAAAGAGTCATATTTAAGGAAGGAAAAGGCTGTCCTTTTGCAACTCATACAAAAAGGGAGGAAGGATGGTCTTGTGATTAAAGCTCTGGGCAGGAATTCAGTAGATCTGGGTTCAATTCCTAGCTCTGTACTCCATGGGAGACCCTGGAACGTCGTCATTTATTCTCTCTGTGCTACAGTCCCCCATCCAGACAATGGGGATGATACTATTCCCTTCGTCTCTCTCATCTGTTTAGATCGTAACTGCCACAGTTTCAGGGCAACTTCACCTGTATTCCCCCTTCATGGTCCACTGAGAGCACATACTTAAAGGCCTACGGCTCCCCACAATCCCTTCTCTTGAGCAGAGACATCTCTCCCTCTCTCTCTCTCTCGCTTGCTCCTGACTGGCTGACTGGGGGGGGGGGTGTTAAGGTTGCACAGTTCCCTGGTTTAAAGTGTGATATCCCCAGCAAGCCAGTCTGCCTAAACAGGCCAGCATCTGCACTTCGCATTCACTGAAGAGGCTGTGAACAGCGTAATCGCCCATAATTACAAGTTTCCACACAGCTCTTTCTAAGCAAGCAATTCATTTTTAAGATGAAAGCATGACAGAGAAAACATTAACTCAATGAAAGAATCTACATGCCTGCTAAAAGGCTAACCAGAGGTCACCCCAACTCCAACCTCAGGCTCTGGTAGGTGTCAGTCCTTCATAACCCACAACTGGCTTTACCCCCATGGTTATAAGTTCATAACTGTCTGATTCAAAACCAGATCACAGGCTGGACACTTCAACTGTTTCTTTATACATCTCAGGACTTTGATCTTATCTCCAGGATCGGGGAATCAGCAGACAATTAACCTCCTCAGGATGGAGCTTCAAAAGGCTGGGTTTTTGCGTAACTGGAGGTGAGGAAATTTGCATTGACCTCTCCCTAGGAAATCCATGTCACACACATTGTCCCAAAAGCCCATTTTAATCTGGCACAATTTCACTTTAATCCTTTGAACTCCCAGGCCTCACATCACTTCTCCCCTGTGGAGAGGTTACTTGCAATCCTGGCCCACAATAATACACAAACTTTGCAGGACCCCAAAGATACTTAAACTTAATTCAATAAGGTCTCCTAAGGATAGGCAGAAATTGCTACATCTGTCACAGTAACCTCTTTGGGGCAGGGACAATTTCTTATTATGGATATGTGCAGAACCTAGCACAATGGGGCCGGGATCTTGTTTGGGGCCTCTAGGTACCACGGAAATTCAAATAATAGTAATAAAAACTTAAGGCATGTGAAAGAATGACTGACGGTATCCAGCATGTTCAACACAGAGGGAACTATGAGCTCAACGGAGGTTGAGGGTGCTCAGCCCTTTACAGGCGTTACTGAGTAACTCGCAAGATCAGTCTGGCCCTGAACCAGTTGCCCTTCTGCCCGTACTGCCCTTCTAGCTGTGTTTTACAGTAGGTGCCGCATGCTGAAATCAAATGTGATTGTATCACACAGACATACCTGGGCTAGCTTTAATCTAGCCAGCACAAGTACCAGTAACAGTGAAGCTGCAGCAGCACAGGCTAGCTGTAAGTAGCCAGGGTCCCAGGTGGCTTATACCGCCTGTGCCACCACAGTTTCACTGCTATTGGTATTTTTACTAGCTAGATGAAAGCCAGCGTGGATAAGCCTACACATGCTGAAAACACCCCTCTGACCGCAATGTATACATGCCCTTTGTCTCATCCTGGAAATGTCTTTATATCCAGCTCTGCCTAATCTCACTTCCATATACCAGAGTTATTGCTGGAAAGAGCAGGAGGAAGTTGGGGCTATGACACTGGACCAAAGAACGTGTTGATGATTGAAGCCAGCACCTTTTTCACACCACTTTGCTGCAGTGTTCCACATCTGGTGAGCCTGATAATTTCCAGATCCCATTTGGCGGTGCAGGCCTCAGCACAATTAAAACAACAACAAAAAACCAACCCTGTGCTGCTTGGAAGCTGGGATGACAGGATGGGCCAGCTCTCTCCATTACCTACAGCCTCCTCTCCATCACCTTGCACAGAAAGCTTCACTAAACCGAATCCTCACATTCAGACACTCAAGAAATTATTCCTCCTGTCCATGCACTTGTGTAACTCCCATTAACTGGAGGCAAGTTACACAAGGGCATGAAGGACAACCCTTTAACTGAGATTTCTCCATTCCAGCTGTTCCATGCTCAGGGTTACATGGTCATCGCATAACAAACTGGGAAACTGAATTTCTGCCTCCCGGGAGCTAAGCAGTAGCTGAAATAACTCAGGGAACAGATGCTTTAACTATGGCATATGCCTGTTAAATGAAAAACCTTGTGGCAGAGACAACATATTCCTTTCACAGTGCCCCATTAAAGGAGCAGCACAATCTACTTGTTTTAATAGAAAGTTTTTTCCATGCTACTTCCTACCAACGCACTTGTTCGTGACATGCTCTCAGATGCTTGCAGGAAAAGTTCCTTCCCTACTGAGAGTGTCATTTACCTTTGAGGCACACATTGTGTTTTTGGTTTTCCCTATGCTCCGAAATGGAGCTTGAACATACTGTACTCCTGAATTTGTTTGCATGCAAGGCCTTTCAAATTCCAGGTACCTCAAAGCCTTTAACAAAGCAAGGAGTTGAATGCTGTCATCCCACCTTAGTACTTCCTTGATTGCAGAAAGTCATCAGCAATCTCTCTGTGTTATTATTTATTAGTTAACTTGTTCTCCCCCTCCTGGCTCTGCAGTATAGAGCACAACAAATTGTGTGGGTCCTACATAAATAGTGGCTATTGTTGTACTGGATTCCCCTTATTAATTTTTGGGTTGCAGAGTTGGATATTTTTAGTTAAAGAACAATAATCTGATGGGGATCGTCATCCAGATTCACAGCTATAATCCTGGCACTATACATCTTGCCGGAGCACAGCAGAGTGAGGGGTATATGATGCTCCTTCAGCACTTCTATATATACTATCATCTAGGAAGAAGTCAAGGCTCTACAATAAGGTGAACAAAAGTCAATGATTTTCTTAAAAAATAGATGTTTTTATTTAATCAGATTTTTTAAATTGAAATTAAATACATTTTCTTTTTAAAAATCAGCCATATTAAAATCAAATGAAATTATGACAAACTATGGTATGTCTAACTATAATCTATTAAAATATTTTTTTTAAATACAAAAATGATGCTGCATCAATGATCCCTCAAAATGTTCACGAGTTAAAGGTGGCTCCTTTTTTAACTATATACAAAATCTAGGGGTGAAAATGTCTAACTTTTGAGGTCAACTCAAGCTCTATAAATAAATCACAATGTCATATACTTCATTAAATATGTATCTATATGATTGTCCATTTTTACAGTGGAGTAAATGCTGGTATTTATATTTTTCCAAATGGCAGTACTTTAGTTGATAAATCAGCTAGAAGCTGACAAAGTAGGGAAGCTTGTTTTCCTCTTCCAACCTTAAATAAAAGCAAGGTGGAGAGGCTAAGATCTGTAAGTTCTAAAAACATGAAGGACAGGAACCAGATTTTTAAAAGTAGTTAGGTGTCTACAGATGCAGATAGGTGTCTAGTGGGAGAGTGCCATGAGGAACATAGGTATTAATTTAGGTTCAGAACTAAGTCGTTCTGAAATACTTCACTTTGTCCCTTAGGGAGAATGTTGTGACCCTTGTTGCAAATTTGAAAGAAAAAAAAAGCTTTTGTAATTAAAAAACAAACATAAAAAATACATGACTAAAATCAATTTAAATTCCCACTAAAACTACTATAACTTTTACACTAATTAAGAATTAAACAGCACAATTATCAAAACAAGATTACAACTGCAATTGAGATAATAAATCAATGAGTTAACAATAATATGGAATAAAATCAACAAGAGACCAAATCATCAGATGAACACAATCAAGACTTAAATCATGAAGTTAACATAATACATGATCAATTCTTATACATATTAGCCCTGGAAACCTAAGAAAGCATAGTCTACTTCTCAGTCCTATGAAGCAGTACTTACACTCTGCCCTGGTTGACATTTACTACGTAATTTCTACAGCTGACTCTTTCATAGATTTATAGATTCATAGATTCTAGGACTTGAAGGGACCTCGAGAGGTCATCGAGTCCAGTCCCCTGCCCGCATGGCAGGACCCAATACTGTCTAGACCATCCCCGATAGACATTTATCTAACCTACTCTTAAATATCTCCAGAGATGGAGATTCCACAACTTCCCTAGGCAATTTATTCCAGTGTTTAACCACTCTGACAGTTAGGAACTTTTTCCTAATGTCCAATCTAGACCTCCCTTGCTGCAGTTTAAGCCCATTGCTTCTTGTTCTATCCTTAGAGGCTAAGGTGAACAAGTTTTCTCCCTCCTCCTTATGACACCCTTTTAGATACCTGAAAACTGCTATCATGTCCCCACTCAGTCTTCTCTTTTCCAAACTAAACAAACCCCAATTCTTTCAGCCTTCCTTCATAGGTCATGTTCTCAAGACCTTTAATCATTCTTGTTGCTCTTCTCTGGACCCTTTCCAATTTCTCCAGATCTTTCTTGGATCACTGAGTAATTTCTCTCTGCTACCATAACAAGTGATCAACAACCTCTAACATCCCTTATTAGGGGAGAGTGGTTTCTGTAAACACTGTTTTACAACCCCAGGTAACACGTGATGATTTAAAATAGGATTTACTTAGCACATGAATATCGAAATTCTATTCCTGCACACACACACACACACACACACGACTTAAGGGTGGGGGGGAGAATACAGCGGATGCCCTCACAGGAAAAAAAGAAAGAACAGGTGAAGAGGGTTACTTTTAGAGAAGAGACTGGCTCTTTAATTTGATCTTCAAAACATCAGTGTCAGGACTGCCATTCATGAAACCAGATGATGTCATCTCTGGTGGGTACTGTAGGCTGGCCAGTGGGCTTCCTCTGGGCATTTGGCTGGTCAGGCTGGCATAGCCTATGGAATTTTTGTCTCCCCCTTCCTGAGGGAGGGAGGGGTATCATCCCTTCTTGGCATTGTGGTGGCCAGGGAGGATCGCACCTTCTTTTGCATTTACCTGGATCTTCAAGATTATGATTTTGATTTGCTGTACCTTCCCAAAGATGATCTGAGCAAATCAGGGGATCAGAGGTCTAGTATACAAATAACATGGTCTGTTTCACCTCCTGGCACCTCCGCAGAGATAATCTGAGCAAATCAGAACATTACAGGTCTCATATCCAAATAACATGGTCCAATCCAGGTTGAAGGTGGGCAAACTTGACCTTTGGTCAATCTGGAAAGTCCCATCTCCTACTGGTAGTTCTGTAGCAATACATGTCACTAGACCACAAACACAGATGTGCTCTGAAAATATGGGATTCAGAGAAAAGGACTCCATGGATGAAGTTCTGGGGTACTGTGTACAAATGATCCAAGTTCCTGTAGGTCCCTACATGCTCTAGACATGATGGATGACCCAATTATTATTTGTTACTTCACATATATTTCTACTCATCCATACTTCACTGTCTCAGCATTTCTTTAAATATTCTGGGCTTTTTACTGGTAAAGAATCAAAGAACTAACCATTCATAGTCTGGCCAGGTGAAGGGGAAGAAAGATGAGGAAAGGCAGAGTGTGTCCACCAGAGAGAAGAGAAGAAGGAGGAATTGCACACAGCTAGAAGTTTCAAACCAATACCGGGTCCTCAAAATGGAAACTATGGAAGATACTTTCAAGATCCAGCAGGTCCAAAGGGACAGAGAAATGTAAAGGGCCACTAGGGTGACCAGATCACCAAATACAAATATCGGGACGCGGGGGGGGGGGGGGGGGGGGGGCGGGGGGGGGGGGGGGGCCAAAAAAAAAAAAAAAAAAACCTTCCTCCGCAAGCGCTAGAGGGAGGCCCGGGAGACTCAGGGGAAGCGCGGGGCCGGGGTGAGTAACCATCCGGCCTGGCCGCGAGCAGGACTCAGTCGGGTGGTTGGGCGAGGAGGGGGGCGGCCCGCGGGGCCAGGCGGCGGCTGTTGTTGTCCCCCCGGGCAGCGGGACTCGGGAGCAGCCGCTGCTGCAGCTCCCACTGCCGCGGGGGAGGAAGCGGCCATGGCGCTCAGCGGCTGCAGCTCTGGCGCTCCCGAACCCCCCGAGCCTGGGCCTGCTGCGGGGGACCCAGCAGCGCGCACGCTGGGTCCAGCCCCTGGCCGGTCGCGTCTGGGCTGCTGCCCAGCTGGTGCTATCCCGCGGCGGCCCCGGAGTGGGGGCAGCGGGCCACAGCCCCCCCGTCCCGCAGGGGAACGAACGGGGCTGGGCGGCCGATGCCTCCGCCCCGGGGCCGCCGCGGGATAGCACCAGCTGGGCAGCAGCCCAGACGCGACTGGCCAGGGGCTGGACCCAGCGTGCGCGCTGCTGGGTCCCCGCAGCAGGCCCCGGCTCGGGGGGTTCGGAGGCGCCGCAGCCGCGGAGCGCCATGGCCGCTTCCTGCCCCGCGGCAGTGGGAGCTGCAGCAGCGGCTGCTCCCGAGTCCCGCTGGCCGGGGGTGAGAACAGTCGCCGCCTGGCCCCGCGGGCCGCCCCCCTCCTCGCCCTACCACCCGACTGAGTCCTGCTCGCGGCCAGGCCGGACTGTTACTCACCCCGGCCCCGCGCTTCCCCTGAGTCTCCCGGGCCTCCCCCCAGCGCTTGCGGAGGGAGGAGGAATGGTGAGCCCGGGGAAGAGGCGGGGATTCGGGGAGGGAGCCAATCGGGGGAGGAGGGGGCGGGGGGGTGCGAGTACTTCCGGGCGCTAGGCTCCGGGGCATTTCCTTGTTTGTCCGGTTGTCCCGACCGCATGTCGGTCGGGACGCGGGACAAACAAGGAAATATCGGGACGGTCCCGATAAAATCGGGACGTCTGGTCACCCTAAGGGCCACACATGTGGATGGCAGCTTGGCGCAACCTGTAAAATCAAATTTGCCTGCAAAGAGTTATCCAACCATCCAAGGAAGGTGGCCGATCCTTGTTGGAGATTCAATAGTCAAAAGACTCGAAAGAACGTTCTGCAAGGGACAGGCGGACAGCAGGATGGTGTGTTGCCTTCCCGGAACCAAGACATGAGACTTCACTCTAAGGTTGGATAGGCTTCTGAAGTCAACTGGTAAGGATCCATTGGTGATGGCTCATATCAGCACTAATGACAGTGCGTCAAGGATATCTCACAGATAGAAGACGACTTAAGGGATCTCAAAAGCATGCTAAAGAAAAATAATGTCCAAGCGATTTTCTCAGAGAAATTTCCTCTCCCATGGATGAAGGAAGACAGAAGGCAGAAGAGTCTAGAAGTGAATTGCTGGCTAGATAAGTGATGTAGGGTTTGGGTTTTGTGTAACATTGGACCACCTTCTATGAGAAGAAGAAGAGGCTGTATCGTTTGGATGGCCTCTACCTCAGTAGAAGGAGGACCAATCTCCTTGGGACAGGCTGTCTAGAGTAATCAGGAGAACAATAAACTAATATCAAAAAGGGAGAGTAATAAAAGGGAAGATATGAGAATTCAGCACAAAATTGAGATGTTGAGAACAAAATTTGCCAAGGAATCAAAGGACAAGAGGAAAAGAAATTCTTGAATTGCCTATACACCAATGCTAGGACTCTGGGTAGAAAACAAAAGGGATTAGAATTGCTCATTTATGAGCATAAATTCAATCTAGTTAGTATTACTGAAATTTGGTGAGAAGATTCACACAATTGGAATGTTAAAATCAATGGATCAAACCTATTTAGGAAGGATAGAGTGGGCAAAAGGGGAGGGGGAGTGGCTCTCTATGTCAAAAATAGCATTACCTCTTTCCTTTCTGATAACTTGAAAGAAAATAATTTTGAATGCTTATGGATCAATGTCCTAATAGATAAAGCACAAGATGGGTATTGGTTGGTGTTTGCTACAGACCACCAAATTGCACCAGGGAACAGGATGACCACCACCTTAAACACCTGCTTATAATCTATAGGGAAAAACGTTGTGTGATAGTGTGGGACTTCAATTTGAGTGACATATGATGGAGGTCTCATGCTGCTAGAAATAAAACAACCTTGGAATTTCTAAACTTTATAGATGACAATTTAACTCACTCAAAAAAGTGTTGCAGGCAACTTGGGGGCATCTTTTACTAGACCTTGTCTGAACAGATAAATAGGAATGTATCACAGAACTAAAAATTAATGGTAGTTTAGGTCAGTGATTCTCAACCAGGGGTCTGCAGACCCCACAGCCAGGTTCAGCGGAGCTGGGAGCCCTAAGCCTCGGCAGCCCGTGTGGCAGCAGCCCCGAGTCCATGGGTGGAGTTGGGGGGGACACTGGGGAGCTTTGCCCCCCCAAACTACAGTGCCAGAGCAGGGGAATCCCAGGGGCAGCTCCACCCCCCCAAACCTCCTCCTCTCCCCCCCCCAGACCCCACCCCTTGGCCAGGTTGAAGGCAGGAAGCCAGAGCCAGGCACTGCAGGGCGGCAGCTGCTCTTACTGGTGACCTGGAGCAACTAGCCGCGTTCCTCTCCCTGCACCCTGAGCTCCCACCCCACCTGCACCCTGAGCTATACCCCTCACTACACACATCCCCTAGCTACTACCCTGCCTGCACCCTAAGCTACCCTCCTAGCTGCACACAGCCCCTAGCTACCACCCTGCTTGCACCCTGAGCAGTTTTCAAATTTCATGAGCTGAGCCCCCGCTTTGATTTATAATTTTTGTTTGTATTCCCACCCCCCCAACCCAGACAAACTGGGTAGCCTGCTGAAGTGAGTCAGGAAATGGATGTGGTGCTCCCTCCCTGGGTCACGCCCCGCCAAAATAGAAGTCAAACTTTACCTATGCCCAAGCCCCCACCACCACCACACAGCAGCCAAAGCCTGAAGCCCCAGCGCCCTGCAGGGCTAAAGTCCAAAGCGCCCCCACCCAGCAGCTGAAGCCCAGAGCCCTGAGCTAGCCCCGCTTCACCATCCCACTGGGCCCTAGAGTTTTTATAGCATATTGAGGGGGGATCAGAAAGAAAAAGACTGAGAACCCCTGGTTTAGATAACAAGTGATCATGACTTGATCCCATTTGTTATGTGCAAGCAGATCAATAATATATATATTTGGTGCTTTAATAGGGCCAATTTGACAAAGCTGAAAACAATTATGAGTTAAATCAGCTGGGAGGAAGAATTTAATCAGAAAAACATGAATGATAATTGGGAATCTTTTAAGAACACCTTACTAGATGCCCAAAAAGCCACAATTGAGAAAGAAGGCCATACTAGTTAAAACAATCTGGTTTAGAAGGGAAGTGAAGACAGCTATAACAAATGGAAGAAAGGGACGTTGATAGTAATGAATATAAATTAGAAGTTAGGAATTGTAGAAAATTGATAAGAGAAGTGTAGCAGTGCCCGCTCCCCGGCCCCTCCACAAACGTAGTCAGAGACCAACTGAAGTGCAGCACCCGTGTCCTTTTATTGTTTGTGTCCTTCCCACCACCACCTATTTACAAGTATTTACAGAGACCAACACTCCTGGAGATGACTAGCTTCCCAGCCAGCAGGGCTCTAGAGCCCACGCTCCTCCCTTTCCTGTCTCCCCCTGCTTCCTGTTTCTTAGCCAGCTTTATAGGGCAGGCTGGCTACCCAGGCCTGCAGGTGGATCCACTCTGGTAATTAGGGCGTGGCCCCTCAACCAGCCCAACTAATACCCTTCTTCCTCTGGAAAAGGGCTAACAGGGGCCTGGCTTGTTTCTCCTAGCCAGCACCCTGTTACAGAAGGAAAGGTACAGAATGAGAAATTTAGGGCCAGCAGAGTTAAGGACAATAAGTAATATTTTTTAAAATGTATTAGGAACAAAAAGAGTCCAGACAATGGTATAGTTCCATTACTCCATGGAAATGGCAGAATTATCAATAATAATGCAGCAAAGGTCAGAGTGTTCAATAAAATATTTCTGTTCCATTTCTCAGGAAAAAACATATTATATAGTCTCATCATAAGGTGATGATAACATTATTTCCATTCCACTAGTATCCCGGGTGAGGTTAAACAGCTACTAAAGTTGGACAGTTTTAAATCAGCAGGTCCAGATAACTTGCATCCAAGAATTTTAAAAGACCCGACTGAGGATCTTGCTGGACCATTAATGTTGATTTTCATTAAGTCTTGGAGCACTGGGGAAATTCCACAAGACTGGAAGACATAATGATGTGTCAATTTTTAAGATGGGTAAAGGGGATGACTCAGTAATTATAGGCCTCTCAGCCTGACATTTATCCCTGGCAAGGTAACAGAGCGGCTGATACGGGACTCAATTAATAAAGAATTAAAGGAAGGTTATGTAATTAAAACAAATCAACATGGGTTTATGGAAAATAGATCCAGTCAAACTAACTCGATATCTTTGATAAGATTACAAGTTTGGTTGATGAAGGCAATAGTGCTGATGTAATATACTTTGACTTGATACCACACAACATTTTGATTAAAAAGCTAGAACGATATAAAATTAACATTGCGCAGATTAGAAACTAGCTAATTGATAGATCTCAAAATGTAATTATAAATGGTGAATCATCATCTATCTGATGTATTTCCAGTGGGGTCCCACAGGGATTGTTCTTGGCCCTATACCATTTAACATTTTTATCAATGACCGAGAAGAAAACATCATCAAAAATTATCACTGATAAAATATGAGGATGACACAAAAACTTGGGGAGTGGTAAATAATGAGGAGGACAGGTCAGTAACTCAGAGTGATGTGAATTGCTTGGCAACCTAGGTGCAAGAAAACAATATGTATTTTAATATGGCTAAATATAAATGTATACATCTGTGAACAAACTGTAGGCCATACTGACATAATGGGGGACTTTATCCCAGGAAGCAGTGACACCGAAAAACATTTGGGGATCCTGGCAGATAATCAGCTGAACATGAGCTCTCAATGTGACTCTATGGCCAAAAGAGCTAATGTGATCCTGGGATGTATAAACAGGGGAATCTTGAGTAGGAGTAGAGAGGTTATTTTACCTCTGTATTTGGCAGGGCCGGCTCCAGGGTTTTTGCCACCCCAAGCGGCGGAAAAAAAAAAAAAAAGAAAAAAAAAAAAGGCATGATCACCGGTAGCTCCACCGCGCCACTTTCTTCTTCGGCAGCAGGTCCTTCCCTCCAAGAGGGACCAAAGGACCTGCAGCCGAATTGCTGCCGAAGAGCCCGACGTGCCGCCCCTTCCCCTTGGCCACCCCAAACACCTGCTTGCTGAGCTAGTGCCTGGAGCTGGCCCTGGTATTTGGCATTAATGCAACTGCCGATGGAATACGGTGTCCAGTTCTGGTGCCCACAATTCAAGGATATTGATCAATTGGAGACGATTCAAAGAAGAGCCACAAGAAGGATTAGAAAACATGCCTTATAATGATAAACTACATAGATTGTTAGACTCAAAAAGTTCAAAGAAAAGGTTAAGTCTATAATTATCTACATAGGGAACAGGCAGGGCCGGCGCAACCCATTAGTGCCCTAGGCGACTGCCTAGGTCGCCTACAATTTGGGGGGCAGCGACTGCGGCGGTATTTCGGGGGCGGGACCTTCCGCCGCCTCTGTGGGGGGCAGCATTTCGGGGCAGGACCTTCCGTCGCCTAGGGCGGCAGAAAAGCTGGCGGCGCTCCTGGGAACAGACAGTTAATAATGGTCTCTTCAGTCTAGCAGAGAAAGGTATAACACAATCCAAAGGCTGGAAGTTGAAGATAAACAAATTGAGACTGGAAATAAGGCGTAAATTTATAACTGAGAGAGTAATTAATCATTGGAACAATTTACCAAGTGTTGTGGTGGATTCTTCGCCATTGACAATTTTTAAAATCAAGATTGGATTTTTTTTTCCTAAAAGACATGCTTTAGGAATTATTGTGGGGAAGTTTTATGGCCTATGTTTTATGGGACGTCAGAACAGAGGATCAGAATGGTCTATTCTGGCCTTGGAAAGGGTCATCTCTAAGCAAAACAGCTGTCAAATTTTGTTAACATAAACCTTATTTAAGCTAAAGAAATAGAAAGAATTTGCAGAACAAGAAAACTTTATAGACTAGGCCTCACTGAAATAGGCACTATGAGGAAAATGGGTCTATCTGTATATTTAAATACCTAAATAAGTTTAATAATCTGGCCAATAGTGACCAAAAACATTCAGTTAATCAGTTAATTTTAAATGTGAAACTTGTTTTGATAAGGGAAAAAAGTAAATGTTTCCACCATTTAAGGTAGTTGTGACGTTGTGCAGTCTATATGGTTTTATAAAAACATAATAAGAAGTGAATATAATGTAACTGGAATATGCTTCATGCAAAAGGTCTCTTGTAAGGTATCATTACAAAGCTTATAATCTACTGAGTGTGACCATCCTATTTGTATAAATGTACCACTCTTGTATCTAAAACTAGAAATATGAAATATAACTCTGAGGGCCTATTGTAATTATGTAAAGTGTGGGCCATTAATGATGGTTTGGAATCTTGATGACTCCCATTAACAAGGACCATTGTCTACAGATGGCTGTGTTTACCTGTGAGTCTTCCTGTATGTGTGTGTGCTGGCAAGTGGGCAATGAAGTCTTGCAGTGACATGTGATCATGTCACCTGAACTGGAATCAGTCTTTAACCTGGTGCTTTTCCCGTGGGGAGGGTGGGGGTGGAAACCCAGAGGAACAAAGGGTTCCCGCCTTATGCAAAAGATATATAAAGGGGTGGAAGAGAACAGAGGGGGAGAGGAGCCATCATGAAGAATCCCCTAGCTATCACCTGAGCTGGAACAAGAGCTGTACCAGGGGAAAGAATTGTGCCCAGGCCTGGAAGGTGTCCAGTCTGAGAAAAAACTTACTGAAGCATCTCTAAGGATGAGATTATCTGTATTCAGTTTGATTAGACATAGATTTCCCCTTTTTATTTTATTTTGTTTGGTGACTTACTTTGTTCTATCTGTTACTACTTGTAACCACTTAAATCCTACTTTCTGTATTTAATAAAATTACTTTCTACTTAGTAATTAACTCAGAGTATGTATTAATACCTGGGGGAGCAAACAACTGTGCATATCTCTCTATCAGTGTTATAGAGGGCAAACAATTTATGAGTTTACCCTGTATAAAGCTCATACATATATATAAGCTTTATACAGGGTAAAACGGATTTATTTGGGTTTAGACCCCATTGGGAGTTGGGCATCTGAGTGCTAAAGACAAGCACACTACTGTGAGCTGTTTTCGGGTAAACTTGCAGCTTTAGGGCAAGTTATTCAGACCCTGGGTCTGTGTTGGAGCCGACAGGTGTGTCTGGCTCAGCAAGACAGGGTGCTGGAGTCCTGAGCTGGCAGGGAAAACAGAAGCAGGGGTAATCTTGGTACGTCAGGTGGCAGCTCCCAAGGGGGTTTCTGTGATCCAACCCGTCACAGTAGTTTCATTTAATAAACAAACAATTTTTAAACACGGTTTTTGTGCTTTTTAATTGAATTCCTATTTCCATCCAAATATAGTTCATCACAGATCGAGAGTAAAAAAGTTATCATTCGGTAAATAAATTAATCATTCACCATTTTCTAACAAATTAAAAATAAATTTGTTACATTATCTAATTGTTTAAATAAGTCTCTGTGTGTAGATATGGTGTATCCGCCCAGATAGCAAAAAAGTAACAAATTTACTATAAAGGCTATATATAGCTGAAAATTGATGTGTTTGAATGGTTATATCAACCAATGAGAATGATCCTCTCTTTAGGAATACAACTAAAGTACAAATGCAAAACAAGATTAAAGTAGATGTTTAAATCAAGGTTTCCTGCCTGCTGATTTAAATAATGATTAGAGTTGGATTTAAATCAATCCCCCCTGCTCCACCTTGCAGGCATCAGCCTTTTACTGCAGGGAAGGATGAACAACACTCCTTTAATACTCAATCATTGCTACTTTTTCAAATCAGGCATTCATCTCCTGTAACAAGGTATAGACAACCTCCACTTCCCCAGGGGTTAAATGCACACTGCCTCCAGTATTCTGCAACATTCCCAGCAGTGACAGCAAGAGAGTGGGAACAAGAATCAACCCTAAGCGTCCCGAATTACAGTGTGCAGCACTGTTCCCTTAAGTCACTGGGACTGATGTTTACAATTGCAAAGAAGGAAAAGTTGGCCAATTCCCACTCAAAGAGTTCAGCTTTGGCAACCACTGATATTGTGATAAGTTTCATCACTGCAGGCCCATGAAAGAAACATGACTGTAGTTGACCAATGGAGAAATATTTAATAAGTACCACATGATTCCCAATTGCTTTAAGACACAATGTATCATAAAAAACAACAACACGACAACTGTGCAGATGCTTGAATGGATCATGATTTAGGTATTTGGTTTGCAATTGTATCTTACAACAAAGCAATACAACCACATGCAGCAGAAGGCAAGAGAATAAAGAAAGAGGACAGGATCAGCACAATCTGGTGAGAGGTGGAGGACACAGCTGCAACTTAAGGTACAGGGGCATGTCTCCTTATCAGCTCTGACTGAGTTATTCCCATGGTTCTGATCTGATAATACTGCTTTATGCTACATCCATGGCTCCCCATGTCACTTAAAGGATACAATTAACCTCCATATATACCTTTTCTTGCCTCTCAGGCTCCCATACCCATAGCCCTCACGCCATTGTCCTACATTTATTTCCTTCACCTTCCCATCAGATTTACACCCTCTGCCTCCATAATATCTACATGTAATTCTTGTCACGCTGAGGAACTGCCACATTTCCTAATAAGTATAAGACAGTTTATTGATTTAGTTAACAATAAGACATATGTAGTTAGGAGGTAGTAAGGCCAGATGACGCAATGGCATAGTCCAAAACCCTTTTACAGCAGGAGTTAGGGGTTCAAATCCAACCTTCTGCAACACACAAAAAAGTGAGTTTGGTAGCTCCCTCCTAGTCTCCATTTAGGGCCTCATTCTGCGCCGGGGTAGTCTGCTCCTGAAAGTTAGTGGAGCCTCCTGGTCAGCCTGCCCAGTCATTTACAGACCTGGGAGATACTGAGAAGAGAGGAGTGGTCTCGGTAGAAAGATGTGTTCGGGTGGGGGGGAGGGGGAAATCCTGTTTCTTTAAGGGTAAAGAGCCAAGATAACTGCAGAGAGGGTGGGGCAGGGCCCCTCCCCCAAATAACTGGGGATGAGCTTAGAGAAGGGGACCAGCATAAATACTGCCTCTTCCCTCAAAGCAAGGCAAACATCAGAAGACATCAGCAGGGCAAGGCTAGCCTGCTGAGCAGCCTGATTAAGGAAAAGGGGTCAGCCAAAGGAGAGGCTGACAAAGATCCTACAGGGGGCTAATCCATTACTCAGCTCCAGAGAGGAGAGCTGAGGGGTCCTGCATAAGAAGGGAGCAAAGGACTAATTAATACAGCCCATTTCCAAGAAGGAGAGCTGGGACTCCTGCTTAAGGAAGGACTGCAAAGGAATAAACCAGAAAAGGAACCAGGAGGGTTCCAGAAACAGACACAGGGAAGAAGGAAGGAACCAGAGAAGATAAATGTTCTAGGTATATCTGAGTAAGGTCCTTCTTATGCTTATGGCTGTCATTAATAAATGAGACTGTGGGGGGGAGAGTGGGGGCTTTAGATTAAAAAAAATAATCTGTCTAGACTTGTTTATAACCCAGGTGATGGAAAGTAAAGCTCACCTATGGTGCCACACCTGACCAAAAGGGGGCATACCTGGGTGACCTCCATGTCATCACAGAGCCAAAGCCACTGAAGTCAACGGAAAGACTCCATTCCAATGAGCTTTGGCTCAGGCCCTTTAACTTCACTGAACTCTGGCACAAGTAGCATTCTTTTTGCTCAAGGAGGCCAAGTCCTGAAAGAGCAAAGGATCGTGTGGATCAGAACTGGGGTGTAGTATTGGCAAAACTGTGAGGGAAACACTTACAGTATTGTCTTGCTGAGAAAGAGAAAAGCCTTTTTTGAAAATAAAAATCAAGTGTCACTGAATTCAGTCCCCATGAAAAGGCCCCTCCTCCTTTAATTATCTAGTGTATGTTCTGGACAAGGAATGCATTACTTTTTACTGTTAGCAGACGCAGTTTAATTTCATTCCTACAAGAAAGGCTTGTAAGATATGATGGAGAAAATGTCAGGGGCACTATAACTAATGGTACAAATTTCAATGGCAATTATTTCCTAGCAATCATTTTAGCATTTGCAGGGTTTCGCAGCACAGGTCAAACAGCTATTTTCTTCTTATACCCCTCAAGCCACATGAAGTGTAAAAAAAAAAACCCACGCCTAGGAAAATAAAGTAACATCGCTGGTTCTTGAAACAAAATTGAATTGGTGGATTATCTTTCTAAAGTAGATTTATCTACTCAACCTCCGTTTGACATCTCAATCCTTAACTCCATTTAAAATACAAAAATCACTCTATACAGTTGGTCATTTTATACACACACAAACACACCAAATAAATTTGTTAAAATTCCCTCAACAGTCTTAGTGGGGTGACATTATACCTGTTCCCTTACTGAAGGACAAAAAAAAAAATCATTTGATATTCAGTGATGAGGAAGGCAGCTTAGCCGTGGGGCTGCTTTGGAGACGAGATGTGGCTTCCCTAATGCAACAGACAAGTTCCCAGTGATCAAACCAACTTCCAATATGTATATTGTTTACCCTGTGGTTTTCCTTCCATGTTTACTACCATATTCTAAGGCCCTGATTCAAAGTCCTTTGAGGTCAATGGGCTTTGAATCAGGTCCTAAATAGAGCAATCCCAACCATACATAAAATATTCTGAATCTGCACCTTTTTTGTAGGGGAGGAAATTACTTATTTCTACTACTTGAAACTATTAACAGTGCTTTACCTGTATCCTGCTCATTGCTATTATCCCAATAGCAACCAGACAGATTCTACCTCCCCATCCTAAAAGAACAGTGTGATGTTACACCCCATATTCTTCACAGAAATATGGTTATGATACCCATATGGCATAACTAAGATATACTTTATGCAAGATGGCTCATGTAAGATATCTCTGGAAAGGTTAGGATTTACTAAATGTGATTATCCAATTTTCATGCATGTATCATTTCTGTATCTAAAGTTAGGAATATTGACTATGTAACAATTACAACTGTGTGCGCAGTTGGGGGGTAGGGGGAAACACCCTGCAGACAGTAGGCAATCCTCCTGAATGACCCATTTAAGAAGGACAATAGAACTCTAAAGAAACTAATCTCCCATCTTCCTGGGATGCTGCATTGACACTACAAGGTTAGGTGATAATCTCACCTGATGGAAAATAACCCCTTGGACACTGCTGGTACTTTTCCACTGTAGGGGGATGGAGATCAAACAAAGGATTCCCACCTTAGGTAAATCCTTTTTAAGGGCTGGGGGAGGGGGGTTGGACTCTCCTCCATTGCCTACCCAAGAAGAAAGACTGCTGAAAGTACCTGAGAGGAAAGGCAGAGGTGAGTCCAGATTGAGACAGGGGTCCAGTCTGTAAGAAGAGATAACTGGAACTCTAAGCTACAGAAACTCTGCATCCTGCCTAATTCAACATTTAGGGTGAGAACTTACATTTTGTAACCTGTTTCTTAAGTGATTCAAGCTTAGTTTGTGTGTTTTGTTTTATATGCTTAGTAATCTGCTTTGTTCTGTTTGCTGTCCCTTATAATCAGTTAAAATCTGTCTTTTGTAGTTAATAAACTTATTTCTTGTTCATAACATAACCCCGTTTGTGAAATTCATATCTGGGGGAGGCAAGAAACTGTGCACCTCTCTCTTCACATTGAGGGAGAGGGCGAATTTTTATGAGTTTGCGCCGTACGGAGCTCTCTATGCAGTGCAAGACAATATACCCTTGGGTCTGCACTCCAAGGGAGGTGGGCACCTGAATGCTGGGGCAAGTCCCTTAAACTGAGTTTGCCCAGAGCTGATCTCAGTGTCTGTGTCTTTCTGCAGCTGGGTGTGGCCCTGCCTGTGTGTGTGCTAGAGGAGGCTTAAGAGCCTGGCTCAGCAAAACAGGGTAAAGGGGGCCCAGCCTGGCAGAAGAGGTGGGCTCAGTGCTATCCCAGTACAACAGGTGGCACCTTAAAGAGGGGAAACCCATCACAAACTGTTCTGTGCAAATCATGTGCGACTGGAAGAGCTTGATTTTGAGGCTAAATCAGAGCACAGTTTTCATACTGGCACTGCAATCAGTATTCTCCAATGGAAGTTATTTACAGCTACTGGGGATACAGACAGCAAAAAAGATGTCTCACTGGAAATATCAGATTTATTTACAGAAACATTTCCACTAACCATGTTACCCACAAGTGGGTAAAAATGAGGAGTCCAAAACCAGTGTAAATCTAAATATATGAAATAGTTTGGATAGTTGTGATTCTCTCCACATGGAATGACAAGAAATAGCCTCTTGGGAAGAGGGAAACTACAAAGACAACATGCCATGTCATAGGTGATGTCTGAGAACACCATATTACTATGTTAGAAAGGGCCTGATTAAAAAAAAAAAAAAAAGTTAAAGATGCCTATTTGCATGCATGCAATTACCATGTAAATCCCAAAATTGCAATAGGCATGCATGCAATGATAAGTGCAGATTGCAGCAGAGACCTCAGGCCTTACTTTATGAAAATCAGACCCTGAATGTCATACAATAAGCTCTAAGGGTCAGATTATCAAGGGCATTTAGGCACCTAAAAGATATAGATAAGCACCCACAAGGCACCTATTAGCATCTGAAATCCGGCCCTAAATGCATACTGAGAGCCAAATTCCAGCTGTGGCCCGTAACAGGCGTGATAGACAGGCATGCAGCTTTTGCAGTGTATTAACCTGCACGCACATTCTAACTGAGAAAAGCCCCACGGACAGCTCTCTTCATACAGTCTACGAGGGGTAAACACAATCTGCATAGGGAAGGCTGTTCATAGGAGTCTCAGACTCACAGACTCATAGACTTTAAGGTCAGAAGGGACCATTATGATCATCTAGTCTGACCTTCCGCATGATGCAGGCCACAAAAGCTGACCCACCCACTTTCCCTTTACTCAGCTGTTGAAGTCCCCAGATCGTCATTTAAAGACTTCAAGTCGCAGAGAATCCTCCAGCAAGCGACCCCTGCCTCATGCTGCGGAGGAAGGCGAAAAACCTCCAGGGCCTCTGCCAATCTACCCTGGAGGAAAATTCCTTCCCGACCCCAAATATGGCGATCAGTAGAACCCCGAGCATGCAGGCAAGATTCACCAGCCAGACCCGCATTGACCATTGATACTAATTACCAGCGATGGCACGTTATTGACCTATTGACTAAAATCACGTTATCCCATCAAACCATTCCCTCCATAAACTTATCAAGCTTAATCTTAAAGCCAGAGAGGTCTTTTGCCCCCACTGTTTCCCTTGGAAGGCTGTTCCAGAACTTCACCCCTCTGACGGTTAGAAACCGTCGTCTAATTTCAAGCCTAAACTTTCCGACGGCCAGTTTATATCCATTTGTTCTCGTGTCCACATTAGTACTGAGCTGAAATAATTCCTCTCCCTCCCTGGTATTTATCCCTCTGATATATTTAAAGAGAGCAATCATATCCCCCCTCAGCCTTCTTTTGGTTAGGGTAAACAAACCGAGCTCATCGAGTCTCCTTTCATACGACAGATTTTCCATTCCTCGGATCATCCTAGTGGCCCTTCTCTGTACCCATTCCAGTTTGATTTCATCCTTTTTAAACATGGGAGACCAGAACTGCACACAGTACTCCAAATGAGGTCTCACCAGTGCCTTGTATAACGGAAGCAGCACCTCCTTATCCCTACTAGATATACCTCGCCTAATGCAGCCCAAGACCGCATTAGCTTTTTTCACGGCCACGTCACATTGCCGACTCATAGTCATCCTGCGATCAACCAGGACTCCGAGGTCCTTCTCCTCCTCCGTTACTTCCAACCAATGCGTCCTCAGCTTATAACTAAAATTCTTGTTAGGCATCCCTAAATGCATCACCTTACACTTTTCACTATTAAATTTCATCCTATTACTATTACTCCAGTTTACAAGGTCATCCAAGTCTCCCTGCAGGATATCCCGATCCTTCTCCGAATTGGCAATACCTCCCAACTTTGTGTCATCCGCAAACTTTATCAGCCCACTTCTACATTTGGTTCCGAGGTCAGTAATAAATAGATTAAGTAAAATCGGACCCAAAACCGAACCTTGAGGAACTCCACTGGTAACCTCCCTCCAACCTGACAGTTCACCTTTCAGTACGACCCGCTGCAGTCTCCCCTTTAACCAATTCTTTATCCACCTCTGGATTTTCATATCGATCCCCATCTTTTCCAATTTAACCAATAATTCCTCATGCGGTACCGTATCAAACGCTTTACTGAAAATCGAGGTATATTAGGTCCACCGCATTTCCTTTATCTAAAAAATCTGTTACCGTATTTTCCGGCGTATAAGACGACCTTGTAACCCAGGAAAATATTATCAAAAGTCGGGGGTCGTCTTATACGCCGGGTGTCGTCTTATAGGGCGGGTGCTGAAACTTCCAAGCCGGACTGGAGAATCTGCGGTCACCGCATATGGTGGGGGGAGCTCAAAAACGGCCGCGGCCGCATGAAAGCAGCAAGGGCGGAGCAAGCTGCAGGCGTCCGGGACGCCCGGGGTATGGCAAAAAGAGAAAGCGGCGCTGTGCCCAGAAAAACACGCCTCTTTCACCCGTCTGGCCCGCCCTTGTATCCTATTACCGTACCTTCTTCTCTGCCTCTCAGATCTCGCTCCTGAGGACTGTAGTGAAGCGGCGCAGGCGCGCATGTGCGAGATCTGAGAGGCAGAGAAGAAGGTAATAGGATACAAGGGCGGGCCAGACGGGTGAAAGAGGCGTGTTTGCGCTACTGCTCTGATAGTCTTGGAGACAGGGAGAGCTGACCAATCCAAGCAGGCTTTGTATACAACAACCAGCCAATCGCCGGTAAGGTACATTGCTTGCCGTGATTGGCTGGTTGTTGTATACTGGGTACCACATACAGTACAGCACCAGTATCTGTACCTGTTCATACAGTATAGCACCAGTACATACAGTACAGTATACAAATGTCCAACAGTCAAAACCCCATCATGGCTCCACCAGCAAGAAGAAAGAAATATGAAGTCAGTTTCAAACTTAAAGTTGTAAACTTTGCCATGGAACATAATAACTGCGCTGCTGCAAGACAACATGGAGTAACAGAAAAGATGGTTCGGGACTGGAAAGCAAACGAAAAAGCATTAAAGAGTATGCCAAGGGGTAAGTGTGCATTAAGAAGAGGCACCCCACATTGGCCAGAACTCAAAAAACATGTAGCAGACATGGTGAATGAGCATCGCCAAAATGGTTATGTAGTGACACGAAATAAAATACGTTTGTTTGCACTTCAGTGGGCCAAATCTAACCCAGATCACAGCAACAGATTTAAGGCCACTGTATCCTGGTGTACTAGATTCATGGAAAGGCATAATATGGTACTGAGGCAAAAGACGAAAATTGCCCAAAAATTACCTGCAGATCTTGATAGCAAAGTAAATAGTTTCCATCGATACGTAATACAACAGCGCACTAAACATGGCTATGCGTTAAGTAGTATTGGAAATATGGATGAAACTCCAATGAATTTTGATATGGTTGGAAATAAAACTGTCCATCAAAAAGGTGAAAAAACAATTTTAATTAAAACAACAGGACATGAGAAGTCCAGTTTTACAGTGGTACTAGGATGCATAGCTGATGGCGCCAAACTGAGACCAATGATTATTTTTAAAAGAAAAACAATGCCGAAATTCAAGTTCCCTGTTGGTTGTTTTGTACATGTGAATGAAAAAGGCTGGATGGATGAAGAAGGGGTAAAGCTATGGCTTGATAATGTATGGAGCAGGCGACCAGGTGGACTTATTCAAAAATGTAGTCTACTGGTGTGGGATACGTTCAGGGCTCATTTAACTCCCAGTACCAAGCAAAGGCTTGCAAGACTAAACACAGATGCGGCAGTTATTCCTGCAGGATTGACATCGTTGGTACAGCCACTGGATGTGTGCCTAAACAAGCCATTTAAAGATCGCATTCGAGAACAGTGGAATGAATGGATGGTTAGCGGCGAAAAGTCATTCACAAAAGGAGGAAACATGCGTGCTCCACAGTTGGATGTTTTGTGCAAGTTTGTCATAAAAGCCTGGAATGATATTGATGCAGAAACAGTAATCAAGTCTTTCAAGAAGTGTGGCATATCAAATTCATTAGATGGTATGGAGGACGACTACTTGTGGCAAGATGAAGAGGAATCATAGAATCATAGAATCATAGAATATCAGAGTTGGAAGGGACCTCAAGAGGTCATCTAGTCCAACCCCCTGCTCAAAGCAGGACCAATTCCCAGCTAAATCATCCCAGCCAGGGCTTTGTCAAGCCGGGCCTTAAAAACCTCCAAGGAAGGAGACTCCACCACCTCCCTAGGTAACGCATTCCAGTGTTTCACCACCCTCCTAGTGAAATAGTTTTTCCTGATATCCAACCTGGACCTCCCCCACTGCAACTTGAGACCATTGCTCCTTGTTCTGTCATCTGCCACCACTGAGAACAGTCGAGCTCCATCCTCTTTGGAACCCCCCTTCAGGTAGTTGAAGGCTGCTATCAAATCCCCCCTCATTCTTCTCTTCTGGAGACTAAACAATCCCAGTTCTCTCAGCCTCTCCTCATAAGTCATGTGCTCCAGACCCCTAATCATTTTTGTTGCCCTCCGCTGGACTCTTTCCAATTTTTCCACATCCTTCTTGTAGTGTGGGGCCCAAAACTGGACACAGTATTCCAGATGAGGCCTCACCAATGTCGAATAAAGGGGAACGATCACGTTCCTCGATCTGCTGGCAATGCCCCTACTTATACAGCCCAAAATGCCGTTAGCCTTCTTGGCAACAAGAGCACACTGTTGACTCATATCCAGCTTCTCGTCCACTGTGACCCCTAGGTCCTTTTCAGCAGAACTGCTACCTAGCCATTCGGTCCCTAGTCTGTAGCAGTGCATGGGATTCTTCCGTCCTAAGTGCAGGACTCTGCACTTGTCCTTGTTGAACCTCATCAGGTTTTTTTCTGCCCAATCCTCTAATTTGTCTAGGTCCCTCTGTATCCGATCCCTACCCTCTAGTGTATCTACCACGCCTCCTAGTTTAGTGTCATCTGCAAACTTGCTGAGAGTGCAGTCCACACCATCCTCCAGATCATTAATAAAGATATTAAACAAAACCGGCCCCAGGACCGACCCTTGGGGCACTCCACTTGAAACCGGCTGCCAACTAGACATGGAGCCATTGATCACTACCCGTTGAGCCCGACGATCTAGCCAGCTTTCTATCCACCTTACAGTCCATTCATCCAGCCCATACTTCTTTAACTTGGTGGCAAGAATACTGTGGGAGACCGTATCAAAAGCTTTGCTAAAGTCAAGAAATAACACATCCACTGCTTTCCCCTCATCCACAGAGCCAGTTATCTCATCATAGAAGGCAATTAGGTTAGTCAGGCACGACTTCCCCTTCGTGAATCCATGCTGACTGTTCCTGATCACTTTCCTCTCCTCTAAATGTTTCATAATTGATTCCTTGAGGACCTGCTCCATGATTTTTCCAGGGACTGAGGTGAGGCTGACTGGCCTGTAGTTCCCCGGATCCTCCTTCTTCCCTTTTTTAAAGATGGGCACTACATTAGCCTTTTTCCAGTCATCTGGGACCTCCCCCGATCGCCATGAGTTTTCAAAAATAATGGCTAATGGCTCTGCAATCTCACCCGCCAACTCTTTTAGCACCCTCGGATGCACCGCATCCGGCCCCATGGACTTGTGCACGTCCAGTTTTTCTAAATAGTCCCGAACCACTTCTTTCTCCACAGAGGGTTGGTCACCTTCTCCCCATGCTGTACTGCCCAGTGCAGCAATCTGGGAGCTGACCTTGTGCGTGAAGACAGAGGCAAAAAAATCATTGAGTACATTAGCTTTTTCCACATCCTCTGTCACTAGGTTGCCTCCCTCATTCAGTAAGGGGCCCACACTTTCCTTGATTTTCTACTTGTTGCTAACATACCTGAAGAAACCCTTCTTGTTACTCTTAACATCTCTTGCTAACTGCAACTCCAAGTGTGATTTGGCCTTCCTGATTTCACTCCTGCACGCCTGAGCAATATTTTTATACTCCTCCCTGGTCATTTGTCCAATCTTCCACTTCTTATAAGCCTCTTTTTTGCATTTAAGATCAGCAAGGATTTCACTGTTTAGCCAAGCTGGTCGCCTGCCATATTTACTATTCTTTCTACACATCGGGATGGTTTGTTCCTGCAACCTCAATAAGGATTCTTTAAAATACAGCCAGCTCTCCTGGACCCCTTTGCCCTTCATGTTATTCTCCCAGGGGATCCTGCCCATCTGTTCCCTGAGGGAGTCAAAGTCTGCTTTTCTGAAGTCCAGGGTCCGTATTCTGCTGCTCTCCTTTCTTCCTTGTGTCAGGATCCTGAACTCGACCATCTCATGGTCACTGCCTCCCAGGTTCCCATCCACTTTTGCTTCCCCTACTAGTTCTTCCCTGTTTGTGAGCAGCAGGTCAAGAAAAGCTTTGCCCCTAGTTGGTTCCTCCAGCACTTGCACCAGGAAATTGTCCCCTACACTTTCCAAAAATTTCCTGGATTGCCTGTGCACCGCTGTATTGCTCTCCCAGCAGATATCAGGGTGATTAAAGTCTCCCATGAGAACCAGGGCCTGTGATCTAGCAATTTCTGCTAGTTGCCAGAAGAAAGCCTCGTCCACCTCATCCCCCTGGTCTGGTGGTCTATAGCACACTCCAACCACGACATCACCCTTGTTGCTCACACTTCTCAACTTTATCCAGAGACTCTCAGGTTTTTCTGCAGTATCATACCGGAGCTCTGAGCAGTCATACTCCTCTCTTACATACAACGCAACTCCCCGACCTTTTCTGCCCTGCCTGTCCTTCCTGAACAGTTTATATCCATCCATGACAGTACTCCAGTCATGTGAGTTGTCCCACCAAGTCTCTGTTATTCCAATCACATCATAGTTCCCTGACTGTGCCAGGACTTCCAGTTCTCCCTGCTTGTTTCCCAGGCTTCTTGCATTTGTGTATAGGCACTTAAGATAACTCAATGATCGTCCCTCTTTCTCAGCATGAGACAGGAGTCCTCCCCTCTTGCGCTCTCCTGCTTGTGCTTCCTCCCAGGATCCCATTTCCCCACTTACCTCAGGGCTTTGGTCTCCTTCCCTCGGTGAACCTAGTTTAAAGCCCTCCTCACTAGGTTAGCCAGCCTGCTAGGAAGCCGAAGCTGAGACCACACCATCGGATACGGAATTCGATCCATACGATGACTGCCTTACAAATGTATCACAAGATGTCATTGATGTACTTATGATATCAGATGACGAACAGGAGGATTTTGAAGGCTTTTAAAGGGAAACTGTCACGCCAGCAAAACCTGTAAAAATACCGTAGCTTGCAGTTATGATGGGCGTTGCTAACTCGCCAGGGACTTGCCCGGCACTTGCTCTCTCTCTCTTGTTTGTTATCTTCCTCCTATCATCATCAGTTCCAGTTTGGTTGACAGCTTAGAAAACAAACAGCATGGCAGCTCCCATGGGTTTATTGTCTTATCCTTCCTTTCAGCTTTAGAGTGAATTAGGAAAAGTTTAATCCACTTGCACTGTTTTATGTTTACATGTTTGATGACAAACAGCCTTATGTTTATAAGTGACAGTTTTCCTGCTAAGTACCTGCATGTCATAAGCATTTGAATTAAAATTACCATATTGAAATCAAATCTGATTTTTTTTTAATTTTTATTTGGTGTGCGTTGGAAGAGGGGTAGTCTTATACGGCGAGTATATCCCAAACTCTTTATTTTAACTGGAAAAGTTGGGGGTCGTCTTATACGCCCAGTCGTCTTATACGCCGGAAAATACGGTACTTTCTCAAAGAAGGAGATCAGGTTGGTTTGGCACAATCTGCCTTTCGTAAAACCATGTTGTAATTTGTCCCAATTGCCATTGAGCTCAAGGTCCTTAACTACTTTCTCCTTCAAAATTTTTTCCAAGACCTTGCATACTACAGATGTTAAACTAACAGGCCTGTAGTTTTCCCGGGTCACCTTTTTTCCCTTTCTTGAAAATAGGAACCACATTAGCTATTCTCCAGTCCAAGGGTACCACCCCCGAGTTTACCGATTCATTAAAAATTATCGCTAACGGGCTTGCAATTTCTCGCGCCAGTTCCTTCAATATTCTCGGATGAAGATCATCCGGTCCGCCCAATTTAGTCCCGTTAAGCTGTTCGAGTTTGGCTTCTACCTCGGATACGGTAATGTCAACCCCCACTCCTTTATTCCCCTCTGTCACGCTGCCTCTATTCCTAAGCCCTTCATTAGCCTCATTAAAGACTGATGCAAAATATTCTTTTAGATATTGTGCCATCCCTAGATTATCCTTTATCTCCACTCCATCTACAGTCTTCAGCGGTCCCACTTCTTCTTTCTTTGTTTTCTTCCTATTTATATGGCTATAAAACCTCTTATTATTGGTTTTAATTCCCCTCGCAAGGTCCAACTCTACACGGCTTTTGACCTTTCTCACTCCATCTCTACATGCTCTGACCTCAATAAGGTAGGTTTCCTTGCTGATCCCTCCCCTCTTCCACTCTTTGTATGCTTTCTGTTTTTTCTTAATCACCCCTTTGAGACGCTCGCTCATCCAGCTCGGTCTAAATCTCCTGCCTACAAACCGTTTTCCCTTTCTCGGGATACAGGCCTCCGACAGCTCCTGCAACTTCAACTTGAAATTAAAGTTTCATTTAACTTAAAGTTTCATTTAACAGGCGCCATCCACCTTTAGATCCATAAATATGTTAGCCCAATCCACTTCCCTAACTAGTCGCCTTAATTTATTAAAGTTAGCCTTTTTGAAATCGTAAACCCTAGTCTCCGATTTAATTCTGTTAATCCTTCCATTTAGTTTAAACCGAATTAGCTCATGATCACTCGAGCCAAGGTTGTCCCCTACAACCATTTCCTCAACGAGGTCCTCACTACTCACCAAAACCAAATCTAAAATGGCATCCCCCCTCGTCGGTTCAGCAACTACTTGACGAAGGAATTCATCAGCTAACACGTCTAGGAAAATCTGAGCCCTATTATTGTTACTAGCATTAGTTCCCCAATCTATATCCAGGAAGTTAAAGTCTCCCATGATTACACAGTTCCTATTAGTATTTACTTCCCTAAAAACATTAAATAGTTCTCTGTCCATATCCAGGGTAGATCCCGGCGGTCTATCCCAGGGGAGGCTCTAGTAGTTCTTTTACCCAGTGTGAGTATTGCCTAGACAGACTCCGTCTTATCCATTCCATCACTTATTATTTCTTTACAGTTTACCTCATTATTGACATACAATGCTACTCCCTCACCTTTACCTTTGTTCAGGTCGTTCCTAAACAGCACATACCCTTCCATACCTGTACTCCAGTCATGACTACCGTTCCACCACGTTTCGGTTATTCCTACGATATCAGGTTTCATTTCTCGGACCAGGAGCTCCAATTCCTCCATTTTGTTACCTAGGCTTCTCGCATTGGTGTATAAACATCTTAACGTATGCCGGTTAGCCTCTCTCACATTAGTTATGTAATTTGGTACGGACACCGTACTGTCAGTATGACCTATTAGTCTAGTATCTGTCCCCCCCCCCCACCCTCCTTATGTCCAATCCTTTCCACCTAGCTATATCTGTTCTTATCTCGTCACCCTCCTTCTCAATGTTGGAATCTGGCATGGAGATTAACTGGACATCTCCCAACCATCTCCCCCAAATTCCTAGTTTAAAGGTCTTTTGATGAGATGAGCCAGCCTCCCTCCCAGAAGTCTATTTCCTTCCCTACTCAGGTGAAGTCCATCCCGTGAGAACAGTTATCTGTCTCCGAAAGCCTCCCAGTGGCCATACATCCCAAAGCCCTCCTTATAGCACCACTCCCTTAGCCAACTATTTATCATCACAATCCTGTCAGCCCTTTGCTGCCCTTCTCTAGGAACAGGCAGAATCCCACTGAAGATGATCTGAGCCTCGATTTCCTTAAGCGTCTTCCCCAGCCTGGCATAATCTCCCTTGATTCTCTCTAGCGAGAACCTAGCCGTGCCATTTGTTCCTACGTGAAGGATGATCAAGGGGTTGTTACCTGCTCCTTTTAGGATCCTTTTCAACCGCAGGTCCACATCCCATATCTTAGCGCCCGGTAGACAGCACACCCTTCTGTTCTCTGGGTCTACCCTGGTCACAGGCCTGTCTAACCTCCTCAGTAAGGAGTCCCCAATCACGTAAACCTGCCTTTGCCTGGTGACAGTGCAATCTACTAATCTATCCCCTGTTCCCTCTAGTCGCAACCCCTGTCTGTTCCTATTTTCCCTTATAATCCCCCTTGTGCCATCCTGTATCCTCCCGGGGCCCAGATTTGGTGCTGTCTCCATCAACCCCTCCCCTCTCTCTATTGGACTAGCTGCTCTTCTCTTCTTCCTCACCCTCCCACCTTCAGTTACCACCTGCTGCCCCCCCTCCTCGTTATCCGAACACCCAAACCTGTTCCTGAGTTCTATTTCCCCTTCACTGGCCCTCCTTTTCCTTGGCCTGCTTCTCACGGTCACATGCTTCCACTGCCCTTGTTCTCCGCCCGACATTCCCCCCTCACAGACCTTAGCTCCTGCTTCCACCTGTACCCCTGAGCATTCCCCTTCAGCCACTCCTTGCTTTTGCTCCATTAGCTGCTCGAACCCCCTTCTAAACTCTACCAGGGTATCTACCTGCATCTCTAACTCTCGGAACTTTTCTTCCAGCAGCTCTATTAGGCGGCACTTCATACAGTCATACCTCTGTTCAGGCACCCCTGCTAGTACCATGTACATACCGCAGCTGCCACATGCAATCATCTGCATTGTGTCTCCCGCTGCCTGGCTCATGGCTGCTATAGTCTCTGCCCACTGCACCTGGGGAAACACAGGACACGGGACACCGCGCCCTCCTGCCTCCCCTTCCACCTCCCCCTGTAGACTCCCACTCAAACTCCCGTTAGCAGCCCTGTTTGCCGGCTCCTGTGCAATTGGTAATCAAGACACTATGAGCAGAAGCAAGGGCTAGTGGAGAGCACACAGGACTGGAACTCAAGAGCCATGGGTCCTATTTCCAGCTCTGCCACTGGCATGCTGTGTGATCTGGGAAGGAAGTCACTTCCTCCCTCTGCATATGTCTACGCTGCAGCTGGGAGTGAGCGCCCAACCCAGGCAGACAGACTGTCACTAGCAGGGGTTGAGCTATCATGCTAAAAATAGCAGCGAGGCTGGGGTGGTAATTTGGGCTAGCCACCTGAGCTTGGGCCCAGGGGCTGGGATGGGCTGCAACATCCATGCAGCTATTTATAGTGCACTAGCTTGAGCCCCACTACCGAGGGATCTGTCTACCCACACTGGGAGACTTGCCCCCAGCTGCAGTGTAGACACACCCTCTGGACCTCCATTTCCCCTCTCCAGTTCTTTGCCTGTCTAGTTGGATTATAAACTCTTTGGAGTAGGGGCTGTCTCTCACTATGTGTTTGTACAGTGCTTAGCACAATGAGGCCCTGATCTCCATTAAGGCTCTTGGAACTAATGTAATACAAACAAAAAATGCAGACCAGCTCCCTTCTCCCCCCCTCCCCCAGGCCATGCCTCCCAAATCCTCCCCAACTTCTGTTGTAAGTTTGGTTAATTGAGTGATTTTTGGAATATTTGCTGAGAGTTTTCTCATGCATGGCCATACACAGCATCAGCCCTTGAGTTGTAGTGTCTTTAAATCATGCATTGTACGTATTTAATCATTTTTTTAAATAAAAATATGCAACCAGCAGGCTTGAGGGTTGTGCCTTTGGCATTTTATAAAGGTCACCCTTTCATGTAGAGGAAAAGAGAGTTGAAAGTTAATTAAATTATATTGAACACGTATCCAGATTCTCCAAAGCAAGTGCTTTAACATCTGTAAACAACAGCCAGTGCTTTTAGAGGCATTTTGAGGATGTGGTCATCAGATAAATCTGACCGTGGGGCTTGTAAGAAATTTGGCTGCATTGTGCATATTTTGTTTGTAAGTTCCCTCAAAGGTTTTTTTACCATATTGGGAGTAGTTTACTACTTAGATGCTGAACACCTCCTGTTAGAAGCATTCTAAACCTAGTGTATAATAACAACTGTTCATGCCTCAGACTATACAGGCCTTATGATGGCAATAATAGCCTTTCAGATGGGACCTTTTGTGCTGGTGGGTATTAACACATGCACAGCAGAAGGATTCCGACAGTAATAAAGTAACTTGAATCCTGTCAAAGGCCAAAGTAATTTCAGCCATTATGTTAGTGGGTGCGTGCTGCGAGCATGCAACAAAATACGATCACTGGGAAGCATGTGGGAAGCTTATGATTTTCTTAAATTCATCTGGCATAAAACGCGCAATTTCTGTGTAACTGGTTATGTGGCCATGATAGACCTGCATTTGATTCTGTCTCATACTGGACAGTGCATCCATTACATGCCTTAATTAGGCCTCATGCCTACAAGCTACTCTGGGCAGGCAGCTCCTGGCAACCATGCATAGTAACTTGCAGGTTTGGGGCATTAGCAAACAATGACGAGCATTAAAAAAGTGACAGCCAAGAGATCCACTCAATGGTGCAGCATGTTCCCACCTTATGGGAGGAGCTCCCAAAGAAAGCAGGGATTGATGGCTGCATGGAAGGGGCTACCGGAGTTGAAGAGGATGGGAGGTGTTGCCACATATACTAAAATTCATAGATTGCCTCTATATATCATGACACACACACATTGCTTGCTGATACAGCATCAGTATTCAGAGGCACAATAGTTGTGATGCTGCATAAGGAAGCCTGGCATGTACTGTGGTATTAACTTGCAGACTGGCTTACAGGACATGGGGAAGCCCTGTGAAAATTGGGGCTATGTCCCACACTGACATCAGGACATGAATCTGATGCAGTATTGTGGCATGATGCTCCTAGGAAAGAAACAAAAAAGCAAGAAAGATGCCACCCTATGGTAGGGGCACCAGCAGGCAAGTGCTGTTGTCATGAATGCTAAATTCTATGGGGGAAGGGACAAGAGTTTAAATAGATTCCTTGCCCTGGACAAGAATGAGAAATGACAATCTACAAACAGAACAGTGAAAACCCTCCATCCATTCTAGATTGTCCTATCTACCCACCTGTCACTATCATCTGTGTGATTAGGAACATAGGAGTTGCCATATGGGATCAGCCCAGTGCTCCATCTAGTCCAGGATCCTGTGACAGTGGCCGGTACCAAGTGCTCCAGATAAGGTGCAGGAAATCCTGATTGTTAGATGGTTTGTCAAGAGCCTTAGAGGAAATTCCATCAAAAGATCTGTATCAGACAGGCCATCCAAGGAGCCGCACATTTCAAGGAGGTTACAGGTTCTTCTGATAAATAAATCTATTGACAGGGCTCAGCTCCACTGCAGCAACAGGTTTAGAGTGTGGTCCTTGCTGTTTCTTACCCTCCTTTCCAGCTGGGTTAAATGAGGCACCAGTGTTACACAGTGAGTCAGCAGCTCAATCAGTCTGAATCCCCAACCCCGTCTCCTACTCTGAGCACTGAATTATACATTCTTTGTCATCCTAAGGAGTAGCAATGGGGAAGATAGTTAATGAACTGGAAGTACAATGTCCCCTCTTCTTCAGATTGTTCTTGTACATATTATATAAAAAGGTCTGGGTTTGTAATGAACTTCAAGTGGCGCCCAGGGGCATAGTCAGGCCCTTTCACCAGTTACAGAAACCCCAGTACAAATTGTCTCCTCGGACGCCCAGCTGTTCTCATCTAATAAGCATTGACAAAAAGCAACTGGGTCTATGATCTGCACATAGGTTCAGAGAGCTTAGATTAGCGTTATAACAGCAGTAGCCGTTGTTGAAAACAGGCTGCTGCTTAAAAGACACAAAGAAAAAATTAAAAATAGGTTTCCTGCTCCAGATTTTATTAGTGGCAGACACATGGATAAGACTCAAAAGCCTAACTAGCCTGCCTAATCAATGCTGTTAAAGCAGAGCCTGTTTTTGTTCAGAAAAATAAATATCTTAAAGAGAGATCTTGCCTGGATCAGTGCCCTTTGTTTTAATAAAGTAGGCAATAAGGCCACATTTTGGGCCAGATACCCAGCTCATGTAAATTATTGTTGCTCCACTGATTTCAATGGGGATATGCCAATTTACGCCAGCCAAGGATTTGGGTCAATTTTGCTATTTTTGGATTGTTCACTTTGCTCTTATGTTGTCAAGTAAGGTAGACAAAATCCTTGTGCCAGAAGGCTTGCTGGGATCTGCTCTATATAGGGCTTACCTTCACCTCATGACAGGTTTCTCCATTGGATGCCTTTGACCTCATGGGATGCAAAATCTTTTCACTCTGTCACTGCATCCCCCTGCCAATTCCACCCATCTAACCATCTTCTCACAGGAGAGTGGAGTCCACTCTGGTTGACTGAACTGACCCCAAAACACCACAGCCAATTCCCTCTGTAATGATGGGAGGCCAAAATCACCTCCAACATATGTCCCCCCAGACCCGCCTCTCCAGAAATGCAACAGAGACACTCTCTCCAATTAGTGGACTAATCCAAGGTTATTTTCAGTATAAGAAAAGCTAGAGCTCCTAGTAGTCCGCAAAGCCCTAAGCAATATGCACAACCACCTAGGCACCAGATGCCGGTTTGTCAGATTACAAAATATTGTCTTACCTGACCCAACTGGGAGTCCCTAGGTTGCAATGGATGGCCACTCTGGCTATAGATATATCTATGGGAAGTATAGCCTCACCACTTAGCTCATTCATAAGCTGGACAGAATGTGAGAAAAAAAGTCTTGTTCAGGGACAAACTTCTGTGAAAAGAAGCTTCCGTGAACAGAGATATTGTCATCTGTAGCCAGGTATAGACTTATCTCTAAAATACCAGTAAAGAATCTTCAGAGGGGAATGTTTGCCAGCTCAATCACAAAACTCCAACATTCTTCTTTGAGATTCCCAAACATGAAAGCAGTGGGAGGAAAGATGCATTCTTAATCCTTTTATCAAGCCCCATGTATCTACCTCAAATACGGGTCAATGCAGTTTGGCAAGCTGCAGGCTTTTAGTATCAGATACTCCTCTCCTCAAGGCAGAACTAAGTTATACATTCATTCCCTGATTTCCCAAATAACAAAAACAAACTACAAACCACAGATTTGTTCAGATTCATTCCACAGAATTGAATGGCATCGCAATAGAGATTAATTTGGCCAACTATCTTTGATTTTAAGAAAGGGTAGTTGTGTTTATTCAGAAAGAATAAAAAAAAGAAAGTTTTGCCACACCCAGCTTATTCCAATAAATGTTTGTTAATAAATAATAAAATATAGGATACATGTATATACATGCTCTCATCTCATCATCTTTCCCATCTCTGAATACACTTTAGTCCCTTTGTTTGTCTAAAACATCAACATCCACCTTTTCCTCTCAAAGGAAAAGCACAGCTCGAAGGATTCATTTCAAAAGCAGAAGACAAGGGCCCCCTGTTACTTCCTCTAAAGTCCCTTATGTCTTTGAAGTCAATGGGACTACATAGATGCTTAAAATTAAGCATGCACTTAAGTGCTTCGCTGGAACAAGGCCATGGTACTGATTTCTATGGACCTTCATCAAGTTATACCAGTTGAAGCTCTGGCCCTTTCATTTCTTCTTGGGACAAGAATTCCTTTATTCAAGCTCAAGCAGTCATAAGAATTTTATGTTCATCTCAGACACGAGAGAAAAATATCGTCTCTGATGTTCAAAGACAGGTTTACATGCTTGGAGAGGTTTACAAGGTTCACTTTCATTTTTTGTTATGTTGTTCCACACTGGGAATACTAATGTTACATTGCTGACACTCTAGCCTCTCTGATGATACATGGTGCAAAATCCATGGTGAGGGGAGAGCCAAGCAAATTTTACAGGGGACTGACTCCAACAACCAGCATTTTGGTGCAAGGATCTGTTTTGCCTCCTCCATTGCTAACTGAAAAGGGATACGGGGAAGAGAATGAGAGAGAACAAATCACACACAACAGATGTTAGTTTAATGCACTCCCCAGAGTCTATGGTGATTAGGGGCAGTATAGCGAGAACAGAACAGAAGGTAGAAAAAGAATATGGGTGAAATCTTGGCCCCCACTAACTTCTATAGAGCCAGGATTTCATGCTATATCTGTATTTCTTTCAAATAAACCTGTCCTTAAAATCAAAGGTAACCATTTTCCATTTAACAGGTTTCAGAGTAGCAGCCGTGTTAGTCTGTATCCGCAAAAAGAACAGGAGTACTTGTGGCACCTTAGAGACTAACAAATTTATTAGAGCATAAGCTTTCGTGGACTGCAGCCCACTTCTTCGGATGCATATAGAATGGAACATATATTGAGGAGATATATATACACACATACAGAGAGCATAAACAGGTGGGAGTTGTCTTACCAACTCTGAGAGGCCAATTAAGTAAGAGAAAAAAAACTTTTGAAGTGATAATCAAGATAGCCCAGTACAGACAGTTTGATAAGAAGTGTGAGAATACTTACAAGGGGAGATAGATTAAATGTTTGTAATGGCTCAGCCATTCCCAGTCCTTATTCAATCCTTTGTTGATTGTGTCTAGTTTGCATATCAATTCCAGCTCAGCAGTCTCTCCTTGGAGTCTGTTTTTGAAGTTTTTCTGTTGTAATATAGCCACCCGCAGGTCTGTCATTGAATGACCAGACAGGTTAAAGTGTTCTCCCACTGGTTTTTGAGTATTATGATTCCTGATGTCAGATTTGTGTCCATTAATTCTTTTGCATAGAGACTGTCCGGTTTGGCCAATGTACATGGCAGAGGGGCATTGCTGGCACATGATGGCATATATCACATTGGTAGATGTGCAGGTGAACGAGCCCCTGATGGTATGGCTGATGTGATTAGGTCCTATGATGATGTCACTTGAATAGATATGTGGACAGAGTTGGCATTGGGCTTTGTTACAAGGATAGGTTCCTGGGTCAGTGGTTTTGTTCAGTGATGTGTGGTTGCTGGTGAGTATTTGCTTTAGATTGGGGGGTTGTCTGTAAGCGAGGACAGGTCTGTCTCCCAAGATCTGTGAGAGTAAAGGATCATCTTTCAGGATAGGTTGTAGATCTCTGATTTTCCATTTAAGAGGTTCTCAAGCTGTGTCCATCAGGTAATGGAACAGTTCATTTAGGTTGACAGGTTTCAGAGTGATAGCCGTGTTAGTCTGTATCAGCAAAAAGAACAGGAGTACTTGTGGCACCTTAGAGACTAACAAATTTATTTGGGCATAAGCTTTCGTGGGCTAAAACCCACTTTATCGGATGCTTGCAGTGGAAAATACAGTAGGAAGATATATATACACACAGAGAACATGAAAAAATGTGTGTTGCCATACCAACTATAACGAGACTAATCAATTAACGTGGGGTATTATCAGCAGGAGAAAAAAAAACTTTTGTAGTGATAATCAGGATGGCCCATTTCCAATAGTTGACAAGAAGGTGTGAGTAATAGTAGGGGGGGAAATTAGCATGGGGAAATAGTTTTTACTTTGTGTAATGACCCATTCACTCCCAGCCTTTATTCAAGCCTAATTTAATGGTGTCCAATTTGCAAATTAATTCCAATTCTGCAGTTTCTTGTTGGATTCTGTTTTTGAAGGTTTTTTGTTGGAGAATTGTGACTTTTAGGTCTGTAATTGAGTGACCAGGAAGGCTGAAGTGTTCTCCAACTGGTTTTTGAATGTTATAATTCTTGATGTCTGATTTGTGTCCATTTATTCTTTTGCGTAGAGACTGTCCGGTTTGGCCAATGTACATGGCAGAGGGGCATTGCTAGCACATGATGGCATATTTCGTATTGGTAGATGTGCAGGTGAACGAGACCCTAATGGTGTGACTGATGTGATTAGGTCCTATGATGGTGTCTCTTGAATAGATATGTGGACAGATTTGGCAACGAGGCACCTCTGAAGTCACAGTCCAGGGCCTAAGGGCTTGTATACACAGCAATTACAGTAACTCCTCGCTTAATGTTGTAGTTATGTTCCTGAAAAATGCAACTTTAATCGAAATGATGTTAAGCTAATCCAATTTCCCCATAAAAATTAATGTAAATGGGGGGGTTAGGTTCCAGGGAAATTTTTTTCACCAGACAAAAGACTATATATATATATACATACACACACACACACAGTTTTAAACAAACAATTTAATACTGTACACAGCAGTGACGATTGTGCAGCTTGGTTGAGGTGGTGAAGTCAGAGGGTAGGATATTTCCCAGGGAATGCTTTATTGCTAAATGATGAACTAGTACTCATCTGAGCCCTCAAGGGTTAACACATTGTTAATGTAGTCTCACACTCTACAAGGCAGCATGAATGGAGGGAGGAGAGACAGCATGGCAGACAGAGACACACATTTTGTGTGTGTGTGTGTGTGTGTGTGTGTGAGTGAGAGAGAGAGGTGTGAATTGCCCCTTTAAATGCACTTTAAGTACATTGCCTTTTTAAGTAGATCAGCAAGTTGAGACAGCTGAGCCCCACCCCAGCCCCCGGCTCTATGGAGATGGGGCAAACGGGGGCAGGAGCAGGGGGACACCCTGACATTAGCCCTCCTCTTCCCCTCCCCCCCACACACAGCAAGCAGGAGGTTCCCGGGAGCAGCTCCAAGGCAGAGGGCAGGAGCAGCACATTGCCGTTGGGGAGGGACAGCTGAACTGCGGATTCATAGCCTGCTGGGCAGCTGCAGCACAAGGAACTTAGGGGAGCGGGGAGCTGATAGGGGAGCTGCTGGTCCACCCTGGTTCCAAGCCCTCACCAGCTAGCTGCAACAGGCTGCTCTTTCTGCAAGCAGTGGACAAAGCAGGCAGCTGCCAAACAACGTTAGAAGGGAGCATTGCACAACTTTAAACGAGCATGTTCCCTAATTGATCAGCAACGAAACAACGTTAACCGGGATGACTAAGTGAGGAGTTACTGTATACAGTTTGAAACAGCAAGAGATCAACATGCATCAGGGAACATTTTGTGAGCAGCATCAGGATCCATGTGGCCACAAACTGCACAGCAAGCTGGTGCGCTGTATATTTTTACCCCAGCTTGCTATTCACTGAATCACCCTACAGCCAAACCCTTAGCCACAAGCCCATCCTTGCTGTGATAAAGCTCACTGAGGCATCTGAAATACAGGGTGACTAAAGACTTCATCTTACATTGTGCTGGATCCTTTCTGGAGGTGCAGAGAATCCTGAACTGCCAATGAGTTCCATGAAGTTGAAGGCACTTAGCACCTTGCATAGTCGAGCCTGACATGAGTCACAAGGGAACCCCAACCTATCCTTCTCCATCTGCACCCCCCAAGTCATCCCAACCACCATAAGAGTTGGCCATGACCAAAGCTTGCCCTCGTGTCTGAGCACACTATGGAACGTTTTGTGTTTGCAGCATGTACTGCTAATGTTAAAGGGACATTCCAATTGTTTATACACAAAACATCAACTGCAAATCCTGTTTTGTAAATCCTGTTATAATAAAGAAATGTCACCGGCTTACAAAATGAACTACAAACAATGAAAAGAGGTTTATTAAAGGATTACCCAGCACAGACACACCTGTAGTGTTGCAAACTCAAACAATGTAATGAAAGTGTCAAAAAACACAAAGTGAAGCTTTTTTTTTTTTTATAAAGTTAAATTGGCCAGAGTGGTTTCACTGTCCAAAGTGAGTGATATGCACATTTCCTGTTTTAGGGCCCAATTCAATTTTTTTATTGAGTTCAATGGACGTTATTACAAGACAGGGTTAAAGATTTTAATTTTGATAGTGTCCTTTCTAAGGTTATGTCCCAACACTGGCGCTCTCTAGTATATTTTAAAGTTTCTTACACTTACACTTCAAAAATATCTATACAATTACATTTAATATTCAGCAACTGTTACCTGTGAAATGATTTTTACATCATAATTCCAAGAACCATTTCATTAACACTTATCAGATTAATGCTAAAACACCAAAATGAAAGAACTGTGTCAAACATTTAATTTATCCAACAAATTACGGAAAAACCACAGAGTGAAAAAAACAGGATTTTGTTGGTTGATTTTCTCCATCTCCTTCATTTTAAACAAGCAAATCATTACCATAAATTCTGATTTGCAACACAGTTCTTAATGCAGAGACTTTGATGGCAAGGAAATAGATTTACATTATAAGCTGTAGGAGAGAAAAGAAGTGAAGCGCTCTCTGGTTCCTACATAATTTAATTCACTTCAGACCTGTAAATGCTCAAAAGAATGATACTGTTTTTAAGAAGATGTGTTGTTTTGATGATGCATATTAAGTGTGGGGGGAAAAATAAACCACACATTTATAAGTGCTTCCCTGCCTGTTTCCTTCAGGTATTAAAGTGTGCATACGAGTACTGCAAGTCACAAGTGAATGATTTTTAGATGTATCCAAATATCTAGCAACCTTATAGATCCAGAACCAGATTAGCAAAGAAGACTTCATAAATCTATGGCCTAGTGGAGAGAGTGGACTAAGAATCAGGATTCTATTCCTGGTTCTGCCACTGACTCACTTTGATACTGGGCAAGTCAGCTTTGGGCACAGTTATCAAAGACCCTTGCCATGGCTCACCGTGGAGCTTTCCAGGGGCCTACAATGGGGTCCATTTTCAAAAAGCTGTGTGTGCACCTAGACACCAGGAAAATTAGGCCAAAATAGCAACAGCATGGTCGTTCACACAAGTTTTGGCTGCACACCCAGCAGGAGTTTGTGCATAACTGTCAGCTATACTGCAGACTCCTCTTTGCCTGCACCTCAAGGTGTCATATCACCCTTTTCACATGTACGTGGAAAAGGATATGTGTGAAGAAGCACCTCACCACTGGGTACAAGTGGATGAAAAACAGATGACTATGAAGGACAGTCAACCCCACGCTGACTGAAAGTTGCAAGTCCTGGAACACAGAGGAGACAGCTAGAACGGATATGCCTATATTGTTCCAATGTACCTTTACACCTCAAATGCTGTCCGCTTCCCATGGAAGAGGCACTTATTTCTGAACTTCACACCAACCACACAGCACCTCAGGAGAAGGTGCTAAGCAATGTACAACAGATGCAGGGAGTCTGGGGGCAGGAGGGATAAGCTTTTCAATAGGATTTGGTATGGCTAGAAATGGAGGTCAAATGATCCCTCATTCAGACATGTGAAACATATCCTGGAGAGGAACATACTGCCAGATACCAGTCTGTTGAATTATGCTGTCCTCAGCCCACATCCACAGACAGGTCCATTTGCCCTGGACCATTTCAAATGGATGCTACCCATTGACAGCCTGGAGCTGTGGAGCGTTTGAAGGCACTACAGTGGTTGCTGTGGCAAGGTCAGGAGGTCTAGGAACCTCATGGGCTACACTGCAGGACTGGATTAGACAGTACTTCACTGTCCTGACAATATCAGATTGGAGCAAAATCCAAATTAATTCCTATGTGCGCAAGATGCTCTCTGCCTCCTGTTGCCACAGCAACCAGTTGGTTCCCTCCAGGAGCAAGAAACAAGAAGCACAATGGTTAGGCAATGAATTGCTTTGGCTTTTTTGGAGGCCTAGATGCTGTTTCAGTCTCTTATTTTAAGGTTTCCACCCTCGGCCTCCAGCCCCAATGTTGTTCCCTGTATATAAGCACCATTCTACCACAGCCCCAATAAGAATGGGGAAGAGCAGGCTCATCCCTGCCCCGAGGGTTCTCCTTTCCTCAGCTCCACGGACATGGCAGTGTGCAGCGGAGTGGACTCCCTGAGTTGAACCAGTCAGCCCCACAGTATGACCCACAAGTTAAACAGGCCAGACTCCTCACTGCTGCAGTGCACAGGTCTGTGCTATGTTTGATAACTATACCTCCTTGTAGCATGGTGGTTACCTCGCTCCTGCCCTGAAGGGCTTAAAACAGCCCTGGGAGAGGGCTGTGGCAGGGGAAAGGCTGGGCTGACTGGGAAAGCAATCAGGGCTCAGATGGCCCTTATAAGAAGGCAGTGGGCCAGAAGGAGAAAGAGACACTCTCTTTCTCTCTCTAGTCTCTTGGGAGAGAGAAGGACCTGGCTGCCTGGGAAGCTGAGGAGGGTACCTAGGGTGGAGCAGTGCTGGGGAAGGGCAGAGGGAGCTGGGGAGCTCCAGCCTAGCTAAGCCCCAGGCTGAGTTAAGGGCCCACAAAAGGGGTACTGGAGCTGCAGAGGGGCAGCCCAGGAATAGGTAGAGGCAGCTGGTCCAACCCCCCTTGCCGATGATGAGTGGTTAACAGACTGCAGTCTGCCACCATGAGCGGGGGCTAAATGGAGACTGGCGGTAGCCACTGAGGCAAGATGGGTGTCAACATACAGCTAAGGGTAGCATAAGATCCTTCCTTACCTATAAAGGGTTAAGAAGCTCAGATAACCTGGTTGGCACCTGATCAGAAGGACCAATGGGGAAAGAAGGTATTTTCAAATCTGGGCGGGGGGGAGGCTTTGTTTTGTGTTGTGTGGGTTTCTCTCCAGGGACAAAGGGAGAGATCAAGCAAGTTATCCAGCTCCCACTGAAATGATACATCTGATATTACAGAAATAGTAAGTAATAACAAGGAAATGCATTAGAGTATCTTTTGTTTTAGCTTGTGAATTTTCCCTGTGCTAAGAGGAAGGTTTATTCCTGGGGGGTTTTTTTGTTTTGTTTTGGGTTTGGTTTTTTTTTTTTTTTTTTTGTAACTTTAAAGTTTTGCCTAGACGGGAAATCCTCTGTGTTTTGAATCTTTTGTTACCCTGTAAAGTTATCTTCCATCCTGATTTTTCAGAGGTAATTCTTTTATCTTTAAATAAATTCTTCTTTTAAGAACCTGATTGATTTTTTCATTGTTCTTACGATCCAAGGGTTTGGATCTGTGTTCTCCTGTACCAATTGGTGAGGATAGTATTTTCAAGCCTTCCCCAGGAAAGGGGGTGTAGAGCTTGGGGGAATAGGACTCCAAGTGGTCCTTTCCCTGATTCTTTGTCTAAATCACTTGGTGGTGGCAGCAATACCGTCCAAGAACAAGAAAAAATTTGTGCCTTGGAAAAGTTTTTAACCTTAACTGGTAAAAATAAGCTTTAGGGGGGTCTTTCATGTGGGTCCCCACATCTGTACCCCGGAGTTCAGAGAGGGGAAGGAACCCTGACAGTGGAGATAGGAGGTTGGGGTTCCCCTGGGAGGGGACACCCAGAGTGAGGGGGTACTGTGGGGGGCAGAACCCCTGGGCAAAGGGCACCAAGGTTCGGGAGGAACACAGGGGGCCAGCGGCAGGTGAGGCATCAGCTGGCAGAGGGCGCTCTGGAGCTGGAAAAGAGCTAATTCCCTGGATGACCAGCAGGAGGTGCTGTGCCGGTGAGTCATCCCCTACCACACTCCTGCAAAGAGCTTCCTTTATCAGGTCACCTAATGGGTGAAACAAGGACTTGCTGGTGATCTAGAAGCTCCACCGCCCCACACATTTTCTCTCTCATGAGGTGACTCTCTGGCCCACGTATGACTATTTCCACAGGGGGTGCCTGCTAAAGGTAAGGCTGTCAGGAGGAGGAAGGGGTTAGGACATGCACAGCTATCATGGAAACTCGCATTACTGTTCACTCAAAAGCAATTAATGCTATGAGGTTCCTTAGAACTGCAACATGCTACTTTAAAGCAGACACTTTGCATCTACTGACAAGCCAGATGGTTTTAGCACTTATGGGCACAGTTCATGTAAACATAGCTGGCCTAGGGTTACCAACTTTCTAATTGCAGAAAGCCAAACACTCCTGCCCCGCCTCTGCCTCACCCTTTCTAATGCCCCACCCCTGCCCCTTCTCTGAGGCCCTGCTCCTGCTCGCTCCATCCCCCCCCCCCTCCATTGCTTGCTCACCCCCACCCTCACTTACTCACTCATTTTCATTGAGCTGGGAAAGGAGATTGGGGTGTGGGAGAGGGTGAGGGCTCTGGCTGGGTGTGCAGGTTCTGGGGTGGGGCTGAGGATGAGGGGTTTGGGGTGCAGGACCCTGGGGGCTCCAGGCTGGGGGGTGAGACCGAGAGGTTTGGAGGATAGGAGGGGGCTCCCGGCTGGGGCAGGGGGGTTAGGGTTCCAGCTGGGGGTATGGGCTCTGGAGTGGGGCTGGGATGAGGGGTTTGGGATGCAGGAGGGGGCTCCAGGCTGGGGGGTGGGGCTGAGGGGTTTGGAGAGTAGGAGGCTCCAGGCTGGGGGGTGGGCTCTGAGGTGGGTCCGGGCCGGGGATGAGGGGTTTGGGGTGCAGGAAGGGGCTCCATGCTAGGTCTGAGGGGTTCAGAGGGTGGGAGGGGGTGTGGGCTCTGGGAGAGAGTTTGGGTGTGGGAGGGAGTTCCGAGCTGGGGCAGAGGGTTGGGGCACAGGCTCCAGGCAATGCTGACCTCAGGCAGCTCCTGGGAAGAAGTGACATGTCCCTCTGGCTACTAGGCAGAGGGGCGGCTCCCCCCGCTGCCCCCGCCCACAGTCGCCACTCCCGCAGTTCCCATTGGCTGCAATTCTCGGCCAATGGGAGCTGCAGAGCTGGCACTTGGGGTGGCGCCTGCAGGCGGGGGCAGCCTGCAGAGCAGGACATGGAGCCTGCCTGCCCCGCTGCGGCCAACTGGACTTTTAGTGGCCCAGTTAGTTGTGCTGACCGGAACCACCAGGGTCCCTTTTCAACTGGGTGTTCCAGTCAAAAACCGGACGCCTGGCAATCCTCACTTTGCATGCAGGCTCCATTTGTCATGTACGGGCCCTGGAGAGCACAGGTGCCACTCAGGAGAGAGCATCCAAGAGCGCAGTCTCTTTACAAACAAGCTTTCAAACATTGAGACAGACTTCTTGACCACATCCTGCCTTGTCATATTTGCATATTATAATGATCCATTAATGTATGCATACTGGCCTTACCACACAAATATTACAAATCAAGACAGACTGGCTGCAGCAGCGTAAGAGGATCATCAGACATTGGCAATACCTAGAATATCTTATCTGGGCTATACAACTCTGAATGTCCAAATGTCCCGAGTGATCTGGTAGTCCATACAATTGTTTACATTCTATTCTTTAGGTGGGTGGGATTTGGGCTACAGTAGTTATGAGCCAGGGGAGCAGGGACAAGCCTCTGTTTGCCTCAATAGGTGACAGGGCCATTTTATAAATCCATGTGTGTTTAAGCGTAAAGTATCTTGGTAGCAGTCAGTCTGCTTGGAGCACACACAGTCTCAGATCCTCAGCAGTTCTGAGAGCCGCAGGATGAAGGAGTTGCAACGCTCTCCTAGCGATGAAAGTTGTTCCGGCATTGAATACTGCCAGCACATTCAGGATTAAGTAGATCTTCTTGGAGGCCCACATTACTCATACTGGTCACCCTTTGGGGGAATGTGAATGCAATCCCTAAGCAGACCTGGGAATTGTGCCATCACATAGACCTGTGATGTGCTCTCCTGCTCAGAGCTCAGCATTGCTGCTTGTGCCTCAGCCCCTCCCCAACACAGTGGCTGCTTCTTGAGTTGTAATGAGGTGATTCAGCAGCCATTGTGCTGGGAGTCCACCTGGCCTGCAGGATTATGTTTGTTTGCCCTTGGAAGAAAATAAGTTCATCTGGATGAATATGGCTCTGCTACTAGACTTGTGGGGATAGCTAGCACTTATACACAAAAAGAGGAGAATGAATATTAAACAAAAGGTAATGTAGGGTTACCATCCGTCCGTATTTCCCTGGACATGTCCAGCTTTTGCGTCTTTAAATAGCCGTCCGGGAGAAATTGGTAACAAGGTTAAAAGGTCTGGGATTTTTCCCCCTCCCTCCCATGCAGAGTGCACGCGGCTGATTGGGCAGCTGGGCCTGATTGCACCGCTCCCATTGGCCTCCAGCAGCCAGAGCCCCTCTCCTGCTCCCCCCCCCCCGTGCTGCCTGCAGCCCGGTGTAACCACACAAACTGCCCCACCAGCAGTGCGTTTTGCCTACACGTGCAGCCAGCATCTGACCAGCATGGGCATGGTAAGGGGAGTCCCGGGGGGCAGTCAGGGAGCAGGGGGAGGGTTGGATGGGCCTGACTGGGGGTGGGGCACGTTATATTCTTTTGTGGTGCCCGAGCTCCAGCAATATCCAGGGCCGGGGGCCCTGCTCCAGCAATATTTGGAGCTGGGTCTCTCCCCTGGCCCCGCCTGGGGGGGGGCCCCCCCCCCCCCCCCCCCCCCCCCCCCCCCCGCGCGTCCCTGCCTGAAAGAAAGCAGCGCACCCCTCTCCCCTGCCTGCTTGTGCTGCCCAAGTAGCACATTCTTGCTGCCCCCCATCCACTAATGGCAAGGCAGGCTGCCCTTACCCTGCCCTTCCACCCTAACCCTGAGCCTCTCCAATGCCCCAAACTCCCCAGCCCCAGCCCTCATCCCCCCACACCCTAATCCTCTGCCCCAGCCTTGAGCCCCCTCCTGCATCATGAACCCCCTCATCCTCAGACCCACAGCCCTCACCCCTGCATCCCCTCCTATCCCCAAACTCCCTCCCCCTCCCCTTCCCAACCCCCCTGCCCTCAAACTCCCTCCCAAAGTCTGCACCCCCTTCCTTTACACTGCCTCCCACCCCCAAACTCCATCCCAGAGCCTGCACCCCTCACCCCCTCCTGCACACCAACCCCCTGCCCCAGCCCGGAGCCTGCACCCAGCACCCAAACTCCATCCCAGAGCCTGCACCCTGCACCCCTCCTGGACCCTAATCCCCAGCCCAGGACGTGCACCCCAGACCTCCTCCCCCAACCCAACCCCCTTCCCAGAGCCTTAGGCAGGTGGGAGGGGAGGCGGGTTCTGGGCACCACCAAAATTTCTACAAACCTGCCACCCATAAGGGTCAGGACAGTCAGGGGACAGGTAGGATCCCAGGGGAGCAGTTAGGGTGGGGGGTTCTCAGGAGGGAACAGTCAGGGGATAAGAACCAGGGGGGTTGGGGGTTTTGAGGGGGGCAGTCAGGGGGTCGGAAGTGGGAGGGAGTGGATGGGGCGGGGCTTCCCCCCACCACGCCAGTGTCCTCTTTTCTGATTGTGGAAATATGGTAACCCTAGGTAATGGATGAATAATTTCACAAGGAGCAGTTAGATAGATCCCATTCCCATTTACCATTGATGCAATATTTGTTCCATTACTTTATATGGTACCATTTTTTAAACACAGCAGATCACTTCTTTATGCCCATTCTCTAAGAACTGAGCCCACGTTCTGTATTCTGTACACTGTGTTGTTGAAAACGAAAGTGACTGCCAAAAAGCACCAGATCCTTAATTCTGAAAATCTGCTTTATTCTCTCTCTGCACAAATAAACCCCAACTTTACAAATGTCTTGCAGACATCGGAAATGTTAATTAAAACATGAAAAAAATTAATCAAATGTTTACATAACATCTCTCTCCCCCTTCTCCCACTTTTGTAGAGCTCTGTGGGCAAGATCCTCAGCTGGTGTAAATGGACCTAGCTACACTGACTTCAATGGAGTCATGCCAACTTACTCCAGCTGAGCCCTATGCGCTGCAGGGAAGCAGCCTAAAAAGGGAAGCTCTGCAGGAGAAGTGTGTACAAAAGCTCAGCTCCTGTACAACTTAGCTTTGGCCTTGTGGCGCTTAGGAGTGCCACCGATCTGAAGTGCTGTTCGAACAATGCAATGGGGCAGGGGGAGAGACGTAGCCAATCTGGGTTGACCTGGAGTCCCAGTTAATTAGAAGTCATGGGAAGGAAAGAGGAGGAAAAAAATCAAGATTGGACTGAACTGGTCTGGCTTTGAAGAATATTATGGGAGACATCTCCTTACTGTAAGTTAGGTCACTAATTTTAGAGGCAAAATTTACCTCTATGCCCCACTCACCAGCTGTTTCCGAGGTCTTCATATGGTACCTGGGTCTCCCTGTCACAGTAATCAGGTATTACTAGATTTTATTATCTGAAATGCTGACTCATTAATGAGGTTACATAAAGCTTGCAGTGATCATTTCTTTAGGGTACATCTACACTACAGGGGGGAGTTGATTTAAGATACGCAAATTCAGCTACGTGAATAGCGTAGCTGAATTCGACGTATCACAGCCGACTTACCCCGTTGTGAGGACGGCGGCAAAATCGACTTCTGCGGCTTTTTGTCGGCGGCGCTTACTACCACCTCCGCTGGTGGAGTTAGAGCGCCGATTCGGGGATCGATTGTCGCGTCCCAACGAGACGCGATAAATCGATCCCCGAGAGGTCGATTTCTACCCGCCGATTCAGGCGGGTAGTATAGACCAGACCTTAGTGTTCATAAAGCTGTCCTCTCTGCTATGTAGGGTTATGTTTCTCATTATGAGAGTCTTTATAGGGTGACCATATGTCCCGTTTTAGCTGGGACAGTCTCCTTTTTAAGCCCTGTCCTGGCTGTCCTGACTTGTTTGGCAAAACTGGGCATTTGTCCTGTTTGCTCTTCCCAACTGATGATCAGGTGGCAAAACCAAACGGGTAACTGCCCAGTTTTGCCAAAAAAGTGGGGCGCACTCCCCCACAGTGTGCAGAGGAACGTTCAAGGGGGCAAGCGGCGATGCCAGCCCCACATGGCGTGGGTCAGGCAAGCAGCAACACCAGGCAGCTCAGGCCATACAGGATAGAGGGGCTCAGGCGAGCAGCTCGGGTCATCCCTGTGCGGGGGGTGGGGGTTGGGTCAATGGGGAACCCAGCAACACCAGCCCCATGCAAGGGGTAGGGGTTTGGGCGAGAAGTGACGCCCACCCCGTGTGGGGAGTGGGGAGGCTCAGGCGAGTTCCACACGGTGTCCCGTTTTCACTTTGAGAAATATGGTCACTATGAATCTTTATCATACATTTGAGCTTCAGCAGGCTCAGAGCAATGGTGGGCAATGATCACATGAGGCAGGAACCGGGTAAGATTTGGGAGGCTGCTGTCTCCATATGGCAACTGCTGTTTTTCAAAAATGAGGGGGGAAAAACAAAACCAAACACCACTACCACACAGACAGCTGTGCAGGAAGGCAGCAAGTTACTGGATACACACCTATACCAGACGTGCTGCAGATTCAAAGCCTGTTGGAGTCTAATGACCAATTGCAATTGACTTCAACGAGCTTTGGAGCAGGCCCTATCTTTAAGCCTTCCAAGTTTTTTTTTTTTTTTTTTAAATATAAATCGATAGTCTCTTTACCTCATCCCCTCCAGAGTACGGGAGGGAGGGAGATATTAGAAGTGTTTGTTACTGATCATACTTGTATCTTAAGCAGAGTAAAGAGCTTCACAATGAAATTAATCAAACAGAAGGAATTATAATAGGCTTGAAGATGGGAACACATTAATACCCTCTCCCCAGAGGTAAATGGAGCCAATGACTGAGTGCAACTTCAGCACAACTCGTTATTCACAAGAAAAGCAGAATTAGCTTTACAATGACCGAAAGGCGCAGTCTATGAGCAGAGGGATAGAGGAGGGCTAGACAGATATAGGTCCGGGCTGAGAAGATCTTTGGACATTCAATCACCCATCAAAAAAATAAGTGAAGGGAGATGAGAGCTTTATCTCAGGCACTCAGCAAATAAATTATGGTTTTGGCCTTTTCTGTATTAAACTTCAGTTTTGCAGTACTTGACTGAGGCACTCTGAAGTACTTAACCCTTTCCTGTCATATATATTTGATACAACTTGAGAGCAAGACTCACTAAATTATCCCAAGCCAAGCACTGGACCTATTTGCTGAGACCAATTGAGCAAAAGTTCAATTTTCCTATTCTGCTCCTGTCAAAATAAAAACAAAGCCCACAATCCTGACACAATCCTTTCCTGACTCAAGAGGAAGGCTGCAAACTTGCCTGGGGAAACTCTTGCTCCCACAGATCTTTCTTTTGTCAATTTAGCAGCCTATGTGGCTGTGATGTTGGTCCAAGTTTTTCTAAATACAATTTTTTTTTTGTCAAAATCTGGCCTTTACTTAACGCCTTTGAAATATTTAATATCTTCAACAATTTCCAGTTGAAACTTTAAATGAAAAAAAAATAGAACTGGCTGGTTGTTCCACTCAATGTCTGTTTAGTTTCTGTACTACCACTACATAACTTCTGAGTGGTTATTTTACCTACAGAGAAATATTCCACTATCTTTCCTCTGTGTTAGGTACTTATATGGCTCCCACCACTGTAGTATCTGAACGCCTCACAATTTTAACGTATTTATCCTCACAACACCCTTGTGAGGTAGTGATGTGCTATTTACTCCCCACTTTACAAATGGGAAACTGAGACACAGAGATACTATGTGACTTGTTCAAAGTCATACACAAAGTCTGCAGCAGAGCAGGGAACTGAAGATGAGATTTTTCTCATCTGTTTTCACAGTTTCAAAATTGAAAAATCCTAGTTATGAAAACAATTCTATGGAAAAACACTGGAAAATGAACGAGCTATTTCAAAACACAAACAGGATAGAAAATGCTTTTGAACTTGCAAGAGATATCTGATGAATGACCTCCCACCTATTTTTCAACTGGCTGTGTTAGACAGGATCAATGTTGGGGACAGATTCCACTGAGCAAATACAGGAGGATGACTAGGTGACCATCAGTTCCTATATGAACCACTCTTCCAACTGAACAATAAGGCATCTTGTCAAAGTGCCAGTTAGAGGATTAAGGGCAACAAATTTCAAAAAACACTGGACCACACAAGAAGTGGCATTTCAAAAATAAAAGGAAGTGTTTAGTTTTAACCCCCAACCTCTAAGACCCATGGACTTAGACAGAGTCCCTACTGTTTGGAAGTCAGTTTTATTTGTAAGATACATTCCTGTTTGTTGTCTTGGGCCACATTTAAAATGTTATAAACATATACAATAGAAACCTCAAAAAGACTCAATATTCAAGCAAAAGTACATTCACCTGCAAAATAACCAACACACCAATCCAATTATTTTGCATATTAACATGTGATAGACATGTCTGGTCTGTTAAATATGTATAATCAGAGATTTCACTCCATTTAATAAAATCACTATTAAAGACATGTCATAGGTGTTGTAATGATACTCACTCTGTAATACAATAATACCCTGTCAATAGAGAGGTCTGATTACTATATTCATGTACAAATCTCCATAAACAAAAGCTCATTGTTGTTATGGTTATTGTTTAGTTTTGTTTCTGATATTTACATGGCAAGGATTTGCAAACCTGTTAATAGTTTCTAAATAGTTTTTTTAAAAGCTCAAAAAATGACACGCCCAAGCCAACAAGACCCACAGCAACTTATACCGTTTATTCAGGGAATGTCTGGGTCAACAGCCTGAGCTTCCAAGCACACCACAAGGCTCAGTCAGACCAATAGGCCAGAGTCACAGGTCCCCTACAGAGAACACCTGTATTAGGACATGTACCCCAGGTTATCTTGGCTGATTGAATGGTACATTTAGAGGGGTCCCTAGCAGCAAATTAAGACGACACCCTCTATACCACTGTAATGAGGAGCAGGGTAGTTCATGTAGAGGTCTAAGCCACAGACACAATCTGCATTACAGCTGAAGAACCTCTATTATGGTGCAGGAAAAATGCCTCCACAGCTACAAGGAGTGGGAATTTTGCTTTGGGGTGTTGCCCTACTGCTACAGGAACCATCCCAGCTACTGCAGAGTCTCTTTCGTGGAAGAAAACTAACCTGTGACTTTCGGAGAGCCCATTGGATAATACATGAAGAACTGCTCTTACAAGGTAAAAGGTTTGATTCTTGCTGTGAAGAACCAGAGTTGACTCCCAGACTCTGGAATCAGAAGCATTAGATACATTGTTTAGGTCACTTATGTTCTAGAAGGATGTGGCTGATTTCTATGGCCTAGTTCAACAAATAAAGAAATAATTGTATGGAGAGTTTCCTTGATCTTTGAAGAAGGGGGTTGCTACTGGAATTACCTTGTTTGTCTGGTTACAGATCACAAAGGTTTTCAAAACACCATTTTGTTTTCGAATGATAAAAAAGCAATCACTATAAACAACATCCTTGAATGTTGTTTGTCCTAGTGACTAAGATTAGATGCCAATTTAGATAGGAGTAGGAAGCTGTGTCTGACACTCCAATTTCAGCATATTGTGATGTTTTACTGGGTTATAAAGATTACCTACATAATTCTCTGTTCATTTTTTAAACAGAAAACTCTACCTTCTGTCATTTTATTTGATGCTTTAAATAAAGATTTACCAGTTATTTCTTCTGTCTCATCTTACTGCCTTTGTCATCTTTTCACTGACCTTCAGTAGAACAGGTCTCAATGTGCCCAAGCCCTAATGTGTGACCGCGACCTTTAAAGGAGGACTTCCATAAAATAGTGATCAAACAGAGCGCAATGTTGTTACGTACAATATTGCTGCCTTCCCTCCGTGTGTGCAGGAGATTAAAAAAACAACTAGCCAGCTCTCTTCAAAGAGCCTTAGTACAGTGACTAGAGGTCTCAAGTGAGATTGTGGCACCTTAGAGACTAACAAATTTATTTGAGCATAAGCTTTCGTGGGCTACAGCCCACTTCTTCGGATGCATCCAAAGAAGTGGGCTGTAGCCCACGAAAGCTTANTGCGGGGCTCCGAAGAGCAGATATATATGCAGTGTGATCTTGTGGCGAGGGCATGGGATAGATAGGCAGGGACTCAGAAGATATCCATTCTAATCCTGCCTCCACCACAGACCTGCTATGTGATTTTTGGGCAAGTCACTTCACGTCCCTGTGTCTTTCCTTCCCCTCCTATCCTTTGCCCGCCTTGTCTCTTTATACTGTAAGCTCTTCACGCCAAGGCCCGTCTCTTACTCTGTGTATGTGCAGTACCTAGTACAATGAAGCCTCAATCTCACTTGATTCAGAGTAGCAGCCGTGTTAGTCTGTATCCGCAAAAAGAACAAGAGTACTTGTGGCATCTTAGAGACTAACAAATTTATTTGAGCATAAGCTTTCGTGGGCTACAGCCCACTTCTTTGGATGCATCCGAAGAAGTGGGCTGTAGCCCACGAAAGCTTATGCTCAAATAAATTTGTTAGTCTCTAAGATGCCACAAGTACTCTTGTTCTTTTTGCGGATACAGACTAACACGGCTGCTACTCTGAATCAAGTGAGATTGAGGCTTCATTGTACTAGGTACTGCACATACACAGAGTAAGAGACGGGCCTTGGCGTGAAGAGCTTACAGTATAAAGAGACAAGGCGGGCAAAGGATAGGAGGGGAAGGAAAGACACAGGGACGTGAAGTGACTTGCCCAAAAATCACATAGCAGGTCTGTGGTGGAGGCAGGATTAGAATGGATATCTTCTGAGTCCCTGCCTATCTATCCCATGCCCTCGCCACAAGATCACACTGCATATATATCTGCTCTTCGGAGCCCCGCAGGAAAACAACTGAACTGCTGGTGAATATTAGGAGAGCCATGACAGATGAAATATCACTGCAGAATTCTTCTCTCTCTACACAGGACATGATCTGCCACACCAAGTGTGGGCCTCTACACCTCATAATAAACTTAGATGGAACAGATATGGTGAACGGATATGAAACACCACATTCTGACCATTGGTGCAGGTATGCTGAGAGTGCCACTTGTGGGCATAAATGGCATGCCTTCACCTTTATGTAACCCAAGTCCATTAATTTAAATGAGAACTGTGGTGGCTCAGTGTTTTCCCAATATCAAGCCATTAAATATTTCAATATAAAACTTCTATACCGGTCTATTCATGTCTACCATACATCAGGAAACTATTTTGTAAACACACAACCACAAGTTAAACATGGTTGCCCTAGTTAGAAAAAACTGGGAGAGAAAACCTTTTTCTAGACTAGAGCAAACTTGACCTACCTGGCACTGAAGCCCTCAGCACATGAATAATTAACATTTATTTCAATTTAAACACGCAAACAGCATATAAAATGCAACAGAGGGTCCTGTGGCACCTTTAAGACTAACAGAAGTATTGCAGCATAAGCTTTTGTGGGTGAATGCCCACTTCATCAGACACAAGTAAGTCACAAGCATATAAAATAGCTTTCTAGTGAATGGTATGTGAAACAGAGATCCTGGCCACCCATGGTTATTAAGGATCCCACGGCACTTTTTGCAAAAGATGTTAACCTTATGGTCCTGGGAAAATTCCAACCCTAGTAATTATGTTCTGCATACCTAACTTCCTTAGCCCCAGTTTAGATACGGTATTCTTCACTTCCTGTCCTACATTGTTGCACAGTATTTCTCTGTTGCTGTTGAACAGCTGCAATAGCCAACAGTGACTCTTCAGCAATAGATGAAAGGAGCCATGCATCTCCCTTACCTGCAAGGCTTCAGAAATTACTCATATAGCATTCTGCGCGCCTGAGATGAAAGGTGCGAGAGAAGAACAAAACGTTATGGCTGGGGATTTCTAAGGAGCCTGAAGGTTAGGTGCCCAAATCCTAAGGAAAGTCAACAGAATGTGGCACCTAAACCCCATAGGCCTCTGAAAATCCTATCCTATATTAAAACAAGTTTTATTCACAGAAGAAGAAAAACGAGGCTCAGTGAATCAAGTGGGGAGAGAAGATGTGTACCAACGGCTTATCCTTTTTGCAGTGGGCTGTGTGACAGGCCACTTATGTCAGGCAATCCTGCAGCTGTGTTGTACAGAGCTGGAAGATGCTTTATGTATATAGAGATATGGTGCAGGCTGTTACACACTGATCCCTTTGGTCCAGGGGTTATACATTTCTAGGCTTTCGAGACATCCTGTGCTGAATATCAAACATGTAATCTGCTGGCACATCAATCCTCTCTCTTCTACTCTATACAGATTCTTACACTGTGCTCACATCACTGTAGTATCCAAGGATCTCTTGTAGCGCATTAAGTGCCGTGACTAACATCTGACACATGTGGTTCATTTTATTCCTCTCCCCAGGGAAAGAATTGTATGCACAGTGGAGCATTTTCTTTTGGTACAGTTTTGGGTTTTAGTTTTGGTTTTTAAATGTAATGCTGCTCTGTTTCTCTAGAGGAGAAGGCAGACCAAAGAACTTCACCTGGCACTTGCTGTGATGGTGGTGAGATTTGCAGGACTCGGAAGATCTGGATTCTATTCCCAGCTCTGCCACTGACCGGTGGTGACACCTTGGCAAATCACTCCCCCTTTCCATGCCTCTGTTTTCCCATCTGTAAAATGGGGGTGATACTGGCACTTCCTTTGTAAAGTGCTTTGAGACATGGTGATGAAACGCCCTATGTAAGAGCTAGGTGGTATTATTACTACTACTGTGATGACTCTTAGTTCCCGTGGGACATGCACAGATAAGCTCTACCCTCCCTGATGGCAAGGAGTTCCATTGGGCCAGAGGAGCAGAGTTGTTGACCATGGTCCTCACCCCCAAGCTTTTGTCAAGTCTGTTTCTTTTAGTTTTTAAGGCCTCTAGGCACTATTGTAATACAAAGACTGTAGTAATTAATGTTTGCAACATGCTTTCGGATCCATGGACAGGCTACAGGAATATTATATAGCAAGACTATTAATTTAACATCAATATTTCCCTCCACTTAATTTCTTCTCCCCGTCTTAGATTTTCTTGCCACATGTACCAAACTCTGAAGTTCTCCTTGACCTAGAACTATCCCTTCTCCACCTCCATAATGTTGTCTTTATCCATCTTTGTCTCAGCTCCCCATCTGCTCACATCCTTATCCCCACACTCATGCCTTGAGGCAGACAAGCATATAATGCTTCTTAAAAGTTAGATGAAATGTTTGATTGTATCTTAGTGTAATATTAGATTGTGCATGTAAGCCAGGATTTTCAATAGGTCTTTAAATTGAAAATCCTCAATCTAGACTGTAAAATAAAGAATTAAGCTCTAAAAATGGGAAATGAAACAATATAAGGATGCTTGTATGAAATATAAATCAATTTTTGCAGCATAAACAGGCCAGTCAATTCTAAAGAGCTTCTATAAGAATATTTCCTGCCCTACAAAGAGTCAATAGCAAATGATGTCCCAATATCTAGCACTGTTGACGGACACAATTCACTTCTTTCCAAGAACAGAACACAGGGGCTGATCAAAAAATTTCCATTGTAACTGTTCTGTGATGGACAGATTTTCAACTAATCAAAATTTTTTGTGGAAAGAAAATCTGCCCTTCGCAGAAAAATTTGAATTTTCATCAAAAAACCAAGAACTTGAATACCAAAAACTTTGTTTTTTTGACCAAACCGCAAAAATTTCCAGTGTTTGGCCAGAAATTTTCAGTTTTTCACTGAAAAGTTGAAATTTTCCACAGGGGTAAAAAATTACAACCAGCACTATTGAACATACTGCTTCTTTAGAACCCCAGGCCTGCAATTGATAGCCTGAGAAATAGTACACATAAGTGACTGTAGAATACATCTGCCAGCTGATGTAGTTACTATATGGAAGATATTGACCCATCCTACTGATGGAAAGTAGTAGCCAGGAAAGACCTTGGGGCTCCAGCAGTTTTAATGCTGGCTCCAGATTTAACATTAACAATAAGATTTTTTTTAGTTACAGTTGAGCTCCATAGGGAGGTCAGAGATAGATAATTATTTTTTAAAAACACATTAACAATGAAAACTTAGGGACTTGACTTAACTTCACAGAAAAGACATGCACAGAAGCACAGCTACGGTCTCTGTTTGTGCCAGAGGGCAGAGATCCTATGAACAGCACTGGCATAGTCAGTGCAGGAAGTGAGAGATCATGGGAGGTCTAGAACTCTGCCCCCAAGCCATTAAGCACAAAAGGCATTGAAGAAGTTCTACAGTTTAAAACATCCGCTACCCACCAGGGTCCAGTGTCTGTAACCATCTAATCTGCACAAGTGACAAGTCCATGATGTACTTCACTTTACATTGCCCCTACCACTGTGGTATTCATTAAATTAATCCCTCTCCTATGAAAGATACCACCTCACCCAACTTCTCTCCCTCTCCAAGATAAGTCTTGGTTGAGTCTGTTCTGGAGGAACACAAACTGTAGTACATGATGGGGTCAGGCAACACATTCAGGAAGATTGAGAGAAGGGGATAGAAATATGAGAAGAATTCATCTGGAATTTTGATCTGTCTGTAGCACATAAGTGAAATCAAGTTACCTTTAAACAAAAACAAAAAAGTACTGCCTATGCAGGGAGCAGACAGGAAATATCCCATAACACTTCCACAAGAGTAGGAAATTGTGCTCTGGTGTTCCTGATCAGAATTCCTTTTTCTCCATGCACTGCTGTGTTGTGTTACAGTTGGTTGGTTGGTTGCTGCCTTCCACCTCAGAGGCAGCTGGGTTTCAGTAGTGCTTTCTGTATGAGGTGCTTTGGGATCCTTTGGTATGAGATATGCTGTATGTATAAAATGTTCAGGGGACTGGACTAGATGACCTTTCAAGGTCCCTTCCTGTCCTATGATTCTATGATTATCATGTAAATAATACAAGTGTTTTCCTTGTAAAATTTTCAGTGACCCCAAACGATATAAAAATATTGCAACTGATTCTGCCCGCATCTTCAGGATTCCTAGGACATGACAAACCACTGAAGATTTGGCTTTCGTGGCAACCATGACATCAGAACTCCCGAGATGTATCTCTCTCTCTCTCTCTCACACACACACACACACTCACACTCACTCACAACTGGGGTGAGTGTGTGTCTCTAGCCTGGAAGTTAAAGATAAAACAGGACATCTAGGTTCCCTCAAGGCATGAAGCCTAGCCTAGCCATCACAGCGTCTTCTGTTGGCCTAACTGGGTTGAGTAGATCGGCATTTCCCTTGCTTGGCCTCATAAGTCAACACACACCAACACAAGTCACACTTCCTCCCCCAAGATCTGAGTAAGGGGCTTTCCTGTGGGGAGTAAACATTGTTCTCCCCTTCGCCCATAACACCAAAGTCAGCCTAATTGTAATATGTATACTCAGGATATTTAATGTGGAGGTGTCGGTTCCTTATCAAGGCCCTCCTTTTTACTCTATCTAGCTGGATTAAATAAAGGTACAAGGAGGCAAAATGACACGTCCAACTTCTACTAGTCCATGATGGCATATTTTTCAGTCAGCTAAAACTAGTGAAAGGTGAATACCATTCTACACAAGACAGTGACTTCAATGAAGCTACACCAGAGGAGTATCTGGCCCAGTGTGCAATTCTCATATCCACACACCACTTCAGGGGTTCGTTCAACACTCCTGCCAGAACCCAGAAAGGCTCTTTTGCTCACTGACACCCCCTTAGTGCCTCCTTCCCCAGTCTTTAAGATCATATATTGCAATCTTTGGCTATTATCCTTCTGGTTGATGACTGAGGGGGACTCCCAGGAGAGGCCAATGCTAAGAAATTTCCTCAATCAGACAGAGAAGGTCACTGTGGGTTGACATAGGACATTCCATCCTGGTAACACCATGCTGCTGTAGCAATCTCAAACCCATGAACGAGAGTCTGAGAGACAATCTCACTGACTCTCCAACTTGACAATATAGAGCATTAATATCACTATACCATCAGGATCAGGACAATCCTCACCATCCCCACATTGTCTATCAAGGCATTGCCTTGATCATCTCCACTGGTGAACGGTCACATCTTGCATCTTAGCAAGGACTTGGCTTAGTCACTACTCTCAAGGAGTGGTGTTTATTCAGGAAACAACCACCAATGCCGAACCAATATCCAAGGCTGGTGTTGAGGGTACTATGTTACTGGGGCATGCAGGTTTTGTTGTTGGGTGTTTTTTTGTTTTGTTTTTTTAAAGGAAGACATAAGACCAAAGTCCTTGCCACTTGGTTAGTAAAGATTCCATACCACTTTCACATTAGCCCTGGATCATGGGGAAATTACACTCGGACAAATTCTCTAAGCCCTCCTGAGCAGTTTGTTGGATAACTCAATATTCTCTCTCTGCAGACGTCACAGTTCCATCACCTTTGCAGGGTAGACCATCAAAACAGATCATCCTAAGGTCTCAAGTAACCAGCCTTAGAATTGTAATTTTCACAATTGACCATTTGAAGGAAAAACTAGATTATGATTCCCCAATGTAGCTTGCTTGGAATTCATAATTTGGATGCTTGTCTCTAAACGGGTACCAAAACAGAAGGGTAGCTTGAGACAGAGAAACCCATAACTAGGAGAAGTAAATGCTTTTCATGTGTAAGGCAAGAAAATGGAGAACTGCTCCTTGCTCCAAGACAGAAGGTACCTCAGTAAATCAAACCCCTTTCCTCTTCCAGACAAATACATTCCTGTAGATCAACAGACCTCTAGAGAGGAGGCAGAGGACAAGAGAGGTAAATTATAGTATCGTAAATATGACAGCAGCCTCGGAGTTATAAAAACTGTTTTATTTCAGGTCTGTATTGCAACTAGTTTCTCCCTATGTCCTTTAGAAATGACGAGACATAATTCTACTTCAGGTTTAATGACACATTTCTCTCAGACAGAAATACTGCTTAATATCTAACAAACTTTACTGCTAATGCCAACCCACTTTTGATTTTGCCTTGAGGGGCCTACATAAAAGATACTTATGTGAGTGGCAAGTATTTTTATATTCAGATTTCTGTATATGAGAAGGTCTTCAAACTCCGTCCAGCTGACAGAATATGGGGCTCTATTCACACCTATATATGATCCAAAATAGATAAAGGGCCTGAATGAATATCTTGACTATTTTATTGATGTATCCTTTATTATTTTAATCCCATCAGAAAAGCTGAAAACTAAAACAAATATTGTGATTTCTGCTGATAGCTCATTTTCCTGGCATTTTCTTCCCTTGTTCTTTGCACTAAGGAGATTTGCAGGATATAGCCCCTGATCCAGTAAAGTACATTAATAGTCCCATTGAAGCCACAAACTCAAGTACTTTGCTGGGATCTTCATTTCTTAGGAGTTCATCAGGTCCTGTTTCATATCCCATCCCCTCAACAGCCATAATTTCCGTGGTGTCATTTACTATCTTTATTACATTGGTGGTGATAGCCAAATATTATCCCCTATATGCCATAATGATATATTACTTTAAGCTTCTTGCGGCAACATTTTTTTAAAGGCATGGGCAGGTTCTTCTCCCAGCTTTATAACAACATAGCTATCAACACTTGTCATCAACAGTTTCCCCTGCTGGGTTAGCGGTCAGATGGCATGCAACAGCTTGTTTGCCTTGCGGAATAACCGTGAAACAAGCAATGTAATATTTCTACCTAGAATGGCCAATCTGTAGTTGCCCTCTGCTCTCAGCAGAACCATAATCCCACACAGTAGACATGGTATTATACACAATGGGCCAAATTCTGCTCTCTATTACACTGATCCAATCCCACTGACATGAGTGGGGTTTGCTCTGGTGTAACCAAGATCAGTGTTTGACCTAACAGAACCACTAACATACCTGGGACAGCTAGCTAGAGAGATCTGGGAATGTGTTCATAAAAGGTTTTATGAAGAACCAGCCAATAAGTATAATAAATATTGCCCCAAGGAAATTAAAAATGTTATGTTGGCATTCAGATGGCATAAGTCTACCCGCACTCATGGGCCTCTGGAGGGGAACAGAGATCAGCCAGCATACAGACAAGTTACACAGTGCAATTGGTGAAAGTGAACACGGGTGTAGGTAGCAATGTTACAGATACAGGAGGAGGTGTGCAGATGTCAGATGAAGAGCAGGAGCTGACAAACTCTTGAGTGCTGCTAGTAATACAGACTGAAGAGAAAGAAACAATGTTCCAGGAGACTTATTTCTCAGTTTGCCTCATGCCAGCAACACCTCCTGATAACCTTCTCCATCCTGTTCCTGAAGGCCCAAGTCATCCCCCAAAACTTATCTGGGGGGCAAGTCAGGAAAGCAATTTCCTCTGAAGCAGTTTCCTGACAATAAGCTGGGAAGACATGATCCTCTAGCAGGCACCAATCTACCCATTCCCAAAGCCATACTGCAGCACCTCCACAGCACTGCCTGCGTGTCGGACTGCTCTGCTCCTTCCTCCACTTCTCTCACAGGAAAAGTGATATCTATGATGCACTAGCTTCTGAAAGAGAAAGAGCAGCTCGGGGGCTGCTCTGCTCCCTGCATCCCTTCCTGTTACAGGGGCAGTGGTGGATCTGTTCTAGAGGAAGGTGAAAGTCAAAGACAACAAAGGAAACTTGGACAAAGCAAGCAAGTCAATCTCTTGAACATCTGGATGTCTGACCAGTGGGGTCACTCCGCTGTAGGACCAGCCCGGCAGAACAGAATTCCTGCATCACAGCAAAGTGACTCCACCAGACACTCCAGCCTCAAGAGACCGGTTTTCTTATTTTTCAAAGGTCCCCTCCTTTTTCCCCCACTAGGAAGCAGTGCAAAGAGATATATGCACCTTTTCATGAAGGGAGGGGGCAGCAAGGAAATGAAGCAGAAAGGAGGGAACAGGAGCTACCACTGCTTTTCCTGGAGGAGAGGGGAACAAGGAGAAAAGTGGTCTGTGTGGAAGAGCTGGTAGGCAGACAGCCTCCTGTGTGCTCAGGAGAGTGGCAACCCCAGAAGTGGCCTGCAAAGAGGGATGGAAACCTAGCATTCGTTAATAGCAGAGGAGGGCATGGAAGAGTTCAGAATTCAATAGAGATTGGGAGTGCCAGAACACATCAGTGGGCAGAGCCAAAAATTCACTACATGATATGGAATGGGGAAGAGCCTACAATTTAATAGCAGGGAGGCCATATTTAAGAGGTGGAGCCCAGAAATTATTACCTAGGAGAAGGGGCTTCAGCAGATTTTTTTTGGGGTGTGGAGATGGCATCTAGAATTGATTTATTGGTGGGGGAGAAGATACGGCACCATAAATTAGATCCGTGTGGTTTGGGGAGGATGTGGTGATGCAGGTACTTTTCATCCAGGATTTTGTAGATTTAGTCTTTAGGCAAGTAGGAACTATACAAATTTTTCAAGCCTGCATGAAGTAATAATAATAGTAAACTGTCCAGTAAAAGAACTGCTTTACATCAGATGCAGAAAAAATAGCAGTCCAGACTTTCTACAGAGCAGAGAGGCAAAACAAGATTCAATTATGCAGCTAGTGGGGGGGGGGGGGGGGGAGGAAGAAATACAACAAAAAAGGAACTAATTTCTGTGTCTCATGAGATCCATACTGTTTGTGGGAAACTGAATATATGCCAATAGCTCTAGAGGAAAGAAGCTTATTTAAAAACTCCTTTCTTTTCTTGATTGTGAAAATTTAGCCATGCCTTCTTCCCACTACTGGATAAATGCACATTCAGGAACAGAAAGAGCAGCAGCAGATGAAGTAAAAAGAAAAGAGGACCAAAACAGGTCACCTTTCAGTTTCAGAGGTGACAGAATCCTGGTCCTATAGTAACATGTCCTGAGCTCAGAAGGATCTTTCACAGAGAATCCACCAAAGACTGAACCGGAAGTTGATGCCAGGAATAACAAGAAAAAAGGAAACTTAAAGATTCCCTCCACCTCTGTGTCTCACAGAGCTTGTGATAGAGCAAGTCCTATTGGCCATAGAAACAGTCTCACCATCCGAGATGTTTTGACTCCATTGTGGTGTGATTTGGCACCCACTTTCGAACAGGATTACAAGTGTGCTGCATCATATACCCCACCATCAACTCCTTGGTTGACTACGTGCTGGATGGGGCCAGAGGGGACTTCAGCTGCTACATTTTCTTTCCAAGGCTGAAATCCATGCGGCTTAGAAAACCCCTGGGGAAAAGGAAGTCCCTCCTTCACTCCATGCAGAGAAAGTCTCATATTAGGAAGCACAAGGAGCGTATGTCCATTCACCAAAGCTAACCACAAAAGTTATCGCCACTTACTGAAATGCCATTCAAACGTTATACATTAATGCAGATAGATTCAATCTGGAGTTAATTTAGAATAAACAGTGTTTGCTTTTACAAGCTTACCATTCTACACTAGTATTGTCTGTAATTACTCATCTTTACCAACAGAAGTTGGCCCAATAAAAGATATTACCTCACCCACCTTGTCTCTCAAATATCCTGGGACTAACATGGCTACAACAACACTGCACTCATCTTTACAATGGCAAACACTACATACATTTAAACTAAACAGTTTGGTCATTGAGCTAACGCTTCCCTCTAGCTCCAACTGGATCGCTCAGAGGACTGATAATGGGACAGTGTACAGTATGGCCCGTTCAGAACAATAACAAAAAGTCACTATTGTTCAGTGGCCAACATGAAACAAGTTTGGTGATCTTCATTACAGCCGGGTGGGGCAGGGGAAGGCGGGAGATAAGAAACTGTGCAAATTGCTGTTTGAACTGGTTTTATAAAATTCAAATTTAAAAACCAAATCCAAAAATTCCAACAGCCCAATAGCAGGTCAAATTCCCCCCCACACACACACTTTTTTAAAAACTTGGGGTCTAAATTTGAGGGTTCTCCCCTCATCAAAAGTCAAAGATGTGACCAAAAAAATTGATATTGGGAGGATTCTGACCAGCTCTAGTCAGAATTCTGTTCCTACCAATCAGGTGTCCACATTAAAACTGGGGAAAGGAGGAGGCATCCTCTGTGGAACCTCTAAGCAGAAAAACATGCACACCGTACTGCCCCCTAATTCCTAGAGGGGATCCCCCTGTGTCAGAGTTGAAGCACTTTTGCAGGGCAGTGTTTGGGAGCTTACACTGTTGCAGCCACCTATATTACACCTGCATTAAGGACTTAAAGATTTGAGTCTCCGGGGCTGTCAATTTGGTGCTCTTCGCCAGCACTCAATTAGCTTACAATTAAAGAAAATAAAGGAACAAATTCATTGACCAGTGAAGCCTTTGAACAAACCTGGTACTTTGCCATCACTTGGAAATGAGGGGAACAGACTATGAACAGTCCAAACAATAGGAGCCAAAAATTCCTTCTATGCCAACAACTCCCCAGGTGGCATCTTTGGCTCTGATCAGAGGAGCTAATGGAATTATTTTTAAAAGCCTGCATATTTGAACGTAGGTACCAAGCTAAATGGCAACCAGCTCAAAATTCCTGTATACAAAAACAATTAAATAATAGCCACGCACACTGCTTGTGCCACTGAGTTGGTCTGTCCTACTGAAGTGCCTAGAGAATTGGTAAGTAACTGAAGCACAAAGCACATTATTAAAATGGAAAGGGGTGGTGGAAAGAGCAAGTAAAAGCTGGATTCCGGAATCTCTCTCTGCACAGAAAGTTAACTGGAATGAAAACATTAAATCACTCGTTTTCATTCGGTATGTGGAATAATCCCAACTGCTTTAGGTCATTATAATGACAACCGGCTCTTCTATAGACAGATCAGCCTAAGAAGCTGAATATTTTTAATAGAGTAAAACTGTAATATTACTGAACTTGGGCGTTGCCTTGCCATTCCCAATGTGTTGTACTGATCAGCTAATTACAAGGGTCAACAATGGGCCAACGTTTTACCATTGACAAACTATAGTGATTCCAAAGAAAAGTGACTAAAGTCCTACCATTGGTATATATAGCAGTAGCCTTCGAGCAATACCACTTGTGGACTCTGCTTTTATGTTCATAAAAGGAAGCTGTTTTTCAATTATGAGTTCCAGTGACCATACACGTTACAGTAACTGAACACAAGTCTGTAAATGGCAGTAGGTATTAACACTTCTATAGCCCCATTATCTCATGACAAAGTAGGGGGATAAAGCAGCTGGCTGCCTTTATATGCAGCAAATTTACCTTTTCCATTTCCTTAGCTGCAAAAAGCCCCTCCCTCTCTTTCCACCCCCAAAACACATGCAAATGAGAAAGTCGAACTAAACCAATTATGAAAACATTGTCTACCAGGATATAATTTTTGTAGATCAAAGATCTGCATCCTAGAGTGCTCTTTGGAAAATAAACCCCCACTCGTGTCCTCAAAGAGATGGGAAGAAACTGGTTTGTGTGTTCCCCCACCATTTTTTTCGGTTGTTGCTTCTTTATTTATTTATTTATTTTTAATAAATAAAAGTTTCTCCTTGTTTTCACCTTCAAAATACCAAGTCCCTTTTACTATGGTATTCATTAGAGGATTTGGAGATGCATATTAGGAGCTTTCTCAGCCCTTAATCCAAGAAGTGGGGATGTTCAAACTTTAACAATGATATTTCTTCTCCTAACGGTTCATTAGGCATTAGAGTTAGACACATGTTAACAAAGCAATTAGTTCCCAATAGCCTAAAATAAAGATCACTTGCATGATCTCTGTACTTCTATAATCCTAATAGTTTTTGTCATTCACAAAGTCTTCTAGGAAAAACAGCATAGGCAAGACCTACATTCCAATGTAAAAATCAACCAGAAAACTATTTTTTTAAATCATTTCAGACCTTATATTTACATCATAAAAAGGTACAAAAAGCAATTTGTTTTTTCCTTTGCAGAACTCCTTTAAACACATCAAATGCACTCTCATAATCTCTCTACCTAAGAGCTTTTATTTTCCATCTCTGGGTTGCTGTATTTCTCATCTGAACAGCCTTGAAAATGACTTTTTTGTTTAAAGTCATCTGAGTCCAACGAGCTAGAGTCTCAAGGCAAACTGTCTGAGAGAGACACACGGATACAGGCTCAAAATCCTCAGGACACAGAGCGCTCTTTAGATAAAGCATACATGGAGTTACATGGGAAATAAAAAATGTGAGGCATCCAGTAGGTCTGTGCACTGCAAGGCTGGAGCTGTATTTCAAAGCCAAATGACACTGAGGGCAAGAAAGTTTCACATGGATGAAGAGCTACAGGAAGGAGAAAGGAGTATAGCTTGTTATGCATTTTAACTGCCCACGTGCAAATCAGATGACACGTCACTTCATCTTGCCGGATTACTTTTTCCAGAACCATAGGTGATCACAAAGAGACTTTGACTCCATAAAAGACGCTAGCATAAAGGCAAATTTGCTGTCATTTCAGTGGGTTAAGTTATAGTTACTGCCCCATTGCAACTTCTTAAATGTATAGTAGCCGGCAAAATGCCATGATGACAGGACATCTTCCAGAGTACTAGAGAGGAAAGAGATGTGCCGGGGGGGGGGGGGGGGGGAAGGACACGGCAGGAGGAATTAAGTTTGGATAGGGTCTCAAATTCTCTCAAATTGCAAGCAAAAGAAATTCTTGAAGAAGGGGTGGCTTTTTAGGACTGGGGGAAAATGGAGGTCCTGTACACTACTCCAGACACAAAATGCAGACAGACAATTAGCCCCTAGTGATTCTACGGACTAGTAAACAGAATGGATTTCCTAGCAATTTGGCATGCAGGTGGTAGAATCCCAAGAGAGAAGACAAGCTTTACAACTCCTTGCCCTTTCTGCGCTCCAGCAGCATCCCCTAAGAGATAAGGGAAGCTGCTTTGCCTCACATCTCTGTCCAAATTCTTGAACAGAAAGATAAAAGGCAGCAATAGAGGTAGAAGCTCAAGGAAGAGACTTCTGTGCTGATCCATATGGAAGATAAATCCACTTGGATCAGAGAGTGGCAGAACATCACAAAGATTCTATGTACACGCACACAATATTTTATATGGTATTTGGTATATTTTTTAAAAATCTTGAGCTAGTTGTCTCCTTCCTGAAGCACACAATTGGTGTCCTTTAATAAAACTTATTTGCAAGTAGTGGTGTTCATGAAGAAAGCTATCATTTTTCATGAGGACTATATTTTCCTCACAGAAAAAGTATTCCTCTCTGATGAGTGAGCCACAAAGGAGAGATATTCATATGCTATCTGATTGGCTGACAGGCAAATAATATTTTTCACTGAACTCAGCCGAAGCCAATCACAATGCAAAAATTTACATATACAATCTGATCCATCAACAATGTTAAGACCTTATTATTGCTGACATCAAATCTCAACAAGAGAAACATTTTGATTTGTCACATGACCTTCCAACACTCATGAGACAAGATTTCCTCTGCCTGTGTAACAATATAAATTTATCCTAGCAAATGTGAAAGTCTTCAGCCTCATTGCTACATTTGACCCCGGAAATGCACTTCCTTTGTCTCAAACTGGTCTTCCTGCTGGAAAACAGCAGTAACAAGATAATTCCCAAGGAGAGGCACAAGGATGATTTGGCATTACGACAATATTAAACAGAGGTACATATTCTTATTGCTGGTGAAAAGTTTTGAAAGTTCAGTTTCTTCTGTACATATGCTCTCATCAGTAAATACACCTGTAACCCTTCTGCCCATCTAAGTTGGCAGCAACAAGGGCCGGGTTCTGTATCTAGGGGTTCCGTTTCAATAACGCAATGCAAAACCGGCTCGAGCCCCCACCCAGTGACCTGGGACAATTACATACCACCCCCTGGGTGCCTCTAAGAGGCAATACTTCCCCTCTCGCAAGCACGGAGTTTGAGTGTAGCAGAAAATGTTTAATAACATGTGGTAAACAACATCAGCATTAAATTGGAAAAACACCATAAACAGGATTCATAACACAAACCATGAGCAAAAAAAACCACCCCAGCAAATTGGGCTGTGTCCTTTCCCTTTGGCTCTTGAATCCAGCAACCCAAAAATCACCCGGAGTCGCCAAAGTCCAACACCCCCAAAGTCTCTTGGGTCCAGCAACCACCCAAAGTCCCCAAAGTCCAACAAACCCCAAAGTCTCTGTCCCTGGTCAGTGCAGCCCCAGAGTAAAAGGGGGGCACACAGGGTGTTAAGGGGCACCTTACATGATCCAAGGCCGGCCGGCCATCTCTCCGTGGGGTTCCACCGCAGCCTCCACCACGAGCCAGTCCACTTCCTGCTATTCCACGAACTGCTCCACTCTACAAGCTGCTCCGCTCACCGACCTGTGAGCCACTCCAGCCGTCCCCACAAACAGCTCCGCTCGCCATTCCTTGGGCCACTCCAACCATCCCTGCAAGGCTCCGCGCTGCTCGCTGCTCCTCCAGTCATCCCCACAAATTGCTCCGCCAGCTGCTTAGCAATATAGCTTCAGGCTCCCCCACTAGTTAACACAGCACTCAGTGATCTCAGCTCTTAATAACTTTAGCTCTTTTGTGATTTCAGCTCTTAGCAATTTCAGCTCACAGTAGGGGAGCCCCAGTGCTGGTGCACCATTGGCCCAAAGTGAATTCAGCTCAGCAGCCTGTAACTAGACTCCTAATGGAATCAAAGTTAGCTCTGACATTCAACAGTGGAGAGAGGAGGTAGTGCAATTGGTGTGTCAAGCCCTCAGAGGGGGCCCATACCATCAAATATAAATACCTGTCCCCATCCTCTCTCAATTCACTGGGTTTTGTAACCCATGCCCCTTGTCAAGCAAGTGCTACTTAGGTAATGGTGAAGGACTCACTCAGTCCTTCTGTCATACAACAGTTCCATTGGCCTTGATTCACAGAATCAGGGTAACAAAACTTTATTCTTCCTGCCCCAATAACAGAGAAACTGGGGATCCCACACCAGCCAAAGTAACCATTTTGAGTTGCTGTTGTTTCATGCCAGGCGAGTGGATGTGCCTATGCAAACAAGATCAGCCCCTGGAGTTCTTTTCCACACTCGCCATAATTCACCACCAGATGTCAGGGTAGAGCTCATCCTGACTCTGCTTACACACCTCTACCCCGATATACCCTGTTTCCCCGAAAATAAGACATCCTCCGAAAATAAGGCCTACTTACAGTTTTGCCTCTCGTTGTAATATAAGGCATCCCCCCGATAATAAGACCTCCCCGATAATAAGGCATCCACCGATAATAAGGCATTTTTCATTTCTGAAAAATAAGACATCCCCTGAAAATAAGACCTAGCGCATCTTTGGGAGCAAAAATTAATATAAGACACTGTCTTATTTTCGGGGAAACAGGGTAACACTGTCCTTGGGAGCCAAAAAAATTTTTACCGCGTTATAGGTGAAACTGCGTTATATCGAACTTGCTTTGATCCGCCGGAGTGCGCAGCCCCGACCCCCAGAGCGCTGCTTTACCGCGTCATATCCGAATTCATGTTATATCGGGTCGCGTTATATCGGGGTAGAGGTGTATAACATCTAAGACCCTGCCATAGCAAATGACTTCACTAGCGCTCCGTTTGGGCACTGGATCCACTCCCAGGGAGCTCACTGTGGGATAGGAGCCTATGGTACAAACTGCTCAATCTTCCTTTATAGAGACACCGTCAACAGGTTTGTTATAGGCAAAAAGTACATGTTAAAAGAAAGTCATGCGCTAAGTATGACATCACACTCTTCACACTGGCCTTGATGTAGCGCTGGTTTGGTCTGGTCTGTATATACAGCTTCTAAATCCTTTTATTTGCAAAATGTTTTTAAACAAAACCTGTTACTAGAATTGATTGTTTTTGTTTAAATGGAAACAGATGTGTGTTTGTTTGTTTTTAAAAAACTTTGTATTTAAACATTGCCTTACAGCAATTATATGGGATAATCTTCCCCCATGGAAATCCCATCCCATTCCAAATAATTAGAGACCGGTTTAAACCGAGAAGCATGAGGTTTTATATCACTTCCAAAACTTATGTAAGTGACCCTAAAAAGGGACACTGACTAGCATATTTTCCATTGTTCAAGATGAATAATTCTGACTAATCTAACTATTGGTAACACACGTAAGAATTTTTGTTTTTTAACATGCATTATTTTTAAACTGAGAGTCTCCCTTTAAATTAGGGCATTGGACCCAGGTATTGGTGGGCAAGAAACAAAACAAACCAGGCTGAATAAAGAAAAGTCTTTGTGGCCCAGTCTGTGAAGTTTTATTTGCAAAACTAGTAACGGCATAATGAGCACAACGTCTTGGATTCTAGCATGCATGGAGTCTGATCTTGTCCTCTGGCTGCTGTCTGACTAGCAACATTGCCTGGGCTCTTTGCAGGAAAGTTTGCCAGAAAGAGTTTGTTATTTTAAGCCGAAGGCTCGGTTTTATCTTATTGTTTCAAGTAAATGAAAATGAACACACTGTGTAGGGGGAAAAAGTGTTTTTAAAGCTTTCCACACTAGTCTGAAATCTCAGCCAGTGTTAAGTCTATCTAAAATTTCCATGGAAAGAGTCTGCCCAAGGGAATTACATAGCTAGAGAACCAGTAACTATACAACTCCCCAACAAGAGCAAGATTTGCAGAGATGCTTAACACCCAGCAGCTTCCATTGAGACACTTATGGAGAGATTTAAAAAAAAACAACACCCGAAGTACTGAGCTCTTCTGGAAACCTGGCCATTTAGGTAGGTAGCTAAATTATTACAAAATGGGAGCAGAGCCCTTTTGAAAATCTGGCCCACGTGCCTTGTAAGAGGGAGGTGATTTTTAAGTGATGATTGATCCCCAGAATGTATTTAAAGTCCCATTTGGTGACCAACACAATCCCTCTTTTATCCCAAGCTTAGTCATGAACCTTGTCGAAGGATATCTGTACGTGGCCCTTGAGAAGCAGCGGGGAACCTGTCGGCAAAAAGAAGCTCCTGACTAAGAGAGACATGGTTAGGAAAGCTATTTTTCAAGTGGCCTCATCCAATTATAAGCCCAAACAGCAGCAAATCCTCCCCTCCCCAACCCCCCACGAAAAGTGATTAACGGCAGCACCCTGAGGAATGTGGAGCTATTTTTTTTTTCCAAAGGGAAGTGATTATAGGTTAAAAGAGCAAGAAGAAGCCAATGGTGAAGTAATCTTTTTACTTGTATGTAGCATTTCTCTGGTTTTCCTCAACTAATTCAATGGTTTGGGTGAAATGGGTTTCTGTTGCACTAACAACCCTTCCATACAAGAAGTAAACACAGAGAGACGTTCTTTAATTTCAAACAGATCCAGAGCCTGGCACAATTTTGGAAATCTCAACAGGACAGTTGTAAGCATTCCTCCTCCAAACTTTGTTCATGAGAGTTCCTGGAATGTCCACAAGCATCTGGATAAGTTCCCAGATTCTAAGAGGGGCATGAAGTAATTTATAGTCGTATTTATTTTAAACTTATTTGTAGGCCCAGGTTCACAGATCCTCTGACTCATTCCCATGGAATGCTCTGGTTGCACCAGCTACACATTGAGAGCAGCAACTGAAATATAAAAAGGGCCAGAAATCCAAGATCAACTGGCTAGCCATCACCACCGAAGAAAAAAAAGCCTGGTGCCATGTTTGCTTCTCAAGTTCTCCCTCTCCTAGGAGCTGTGATTTACTATCCACAGCTGGGAGACAGCACTGCCCAGTGGACAGGGCACTGGGCTAAGACTCAGGAGACTTGGATTCTAATCCCAGCTCCACCACTCACCAGCTGTGTGCAAGTCACCTCCTCTCTCTCTCTGCCTCTGTTTCCTCAATCAAACTTCATCTGTTTAGACTTTACATTCTTGAAGCCAGGGACACACAATCTCTCTATACAGTACCAAGCACAATGGGACCTGATTTCAGTTGGGGCCTCCAGGCATTATGTCAACACAAAGTAGTAGCAACCAGCACCATCCACGAAAACAGTCACCTGCCAGCACAAAACTCCAAGCCTTCAGTAAATATAAATGACAGATAACATGCAGAATCAAAGCAAATTAAGTTTGGAAGGAAACACTAGAGGGAAAGGAATAAAACAGAGCTCTTCATTAGCTGAGGCTCCACTTAGCCATGATCTATGGTGCTCACAGCAGCTCTGCACCACTGTAAAACATGCACAGCTCTGAACGGCACTGTGGCATCCACCAAGTCCCTCCCCTATTCATCTACGTCAGCAATGCAATGATATCATTTTGTAATTCAAGAGCTCATCTATCTGATCACCACCCACCACACCTTCAAGTTCTAGAGCACATTTCACCAGAATGAGTGAGCCACAAAGTGCTTTGAAGAATAGCGTCTCCATAGGTCTGATCCAAAGCCCAATGAAGTCAACATGAGTCTTGCCATGGGTGCCAGTGGATTTTGGACCAGGCCTCATGGCCCTCAATGAGCAGCCCCCATCCCTATTCAGCAAAGCACTTGCTAAGCCCAACGGTTCCTTCATTTTCCAAGTAGCACATATAGAGCCCATATTTTCATATTTCTTATCCTAAAATCTGTCAATTGTTTTCCCAAAAGGGCCACGGTTCAGAAAAGCATTGAAGTATGTGCTGAAGTGCTCTGCTAAATAGGGACAGAAATAAGCAAGTGCTTAATGGCCAGATTTTCAAAGGTATTTATGCGACTAATAGGATTTTCAAAAACCCCTAAGCAGGTTAGGTACCTAATTTCCATTGACTTTAATGAGAGTCTGGCGCCTAACCCAGTTAGGGTCTTTTGAAAATCCTACTCAGTGCCTATCTTCATTGTTAGGCACTGTAGCAAGGTGGTCACCCGCTCCTGCCTTAAAAGGCTTAAAACAGCCTGGGGAGAGGGCTGTGGTAGGGAAGGAAAAGCAGGGCTGATTGGGGAAAGCAGCCTCACCTGGGGGCCACGCCCCAATCAGGTCGAAGCTGGCTTAATGGGGGCCCAGATGGCCCTTATACGAGGGCAGTGGGCCAGGAGCAGACAGACACTCTTTCTCTAGCCTTTGAGTGGGAGGGGCCTGGCTGCTGGGGAGCGTACCTGAGGGGAAGCAGGGCTGGGGGAAGGCCAGAGGAGCTGGGGAGCTCTAGCCTGGTAACCCCCCAGGCTGTAGGCCTAGTATAAGGCCGAATAGGTACTGGGTTTGCAGGGGCAGCCCAAGGGTAAGCAGAGGCAGCAGGTCCAAACGCCCCTTGCCTGTGATGAGTGGCTTATATACTGCAGTCTGCCCCAGTGAATGGGGGCTAGATGGGGACTGGGCAGTAGCCATATACTGAGGTGAGATGGGGATGGGGGTGGGGGTTCCCCTGGAAGGGGGAGACCCAGAGACTGTGGGGTTACTGCCAGGGGGCAGCACTCCAGTGGAAAGGGGCACCGGGGGCCGTGAGGGACCCAGGGGCCCAGCGGTAGCGAGTCACCAGCTGACAGAGGGCGCTCTGGAGACTGGAGAGCTAATACCCCAACGGTACCAGCAGGAGGCGCCGCAGGGTGAGTCTCGCACCATTACAGGCACCTAAATGCCTTTGAAAATCTGACCCCAAGCGCTTTGCTAAGCAGAGACGTCCATAAACATGTGCTGAAGCACTTTGCTGAATAGAAGCCCATATGATAGAACAATTCATCGGCTGCATGATGATCAGAAAGCTGGGTACTTGTTTTCTATAACAAAGAGTGGAGAACATAAGCCTTCCCTTATTCTCCACCCAGCTTCTTCCTTCCAGCTTTCCTTTCTTCTCCCCTTCTTTGCAATTATAAAACCGCTTTACCCATTGCTATCTACATCCATTTCAGCGGCCTGGCTGTCACCATGTATTTGGCGGATGCTATAGGAATCACTTATTTTTTGTTGTAAACGTCTCTTTTCATAACATTATTTTCCCCCAAACCATAAAAACAAAGAATTTTAATGAGTTTACATTACGCCTTCCAATGGCCAAACCACTTCTTTAGTTGAGACAGGGTGGTGACACAAAGTAATTTAGCAACATTACAACCAGTTCATAAGCTGCAGACAGCTAGGCAAGATTTGGTACTATTAAACTATAAACTCCTGGATCCAAGGAAAGGGAATAAACAGTGTAGATTCAAAATGGGAGAGAGAGGGAAACCACACAAGGACTGAGGTAATTTCTTCTAGTCCTGCTATTACAGTTTCATGCAATCAAGTATTAAGAGTTTCCACAGGGAAGGGATGGGACAGAGATTCAGAGGAGCCCATTACAAGGTATCTGTGTCTCTATGGTCCACAACAGGAACAAAGTCTGACGACCATGGTTCCAAACCAGTAGTTTTAAATCTTTTCCATAGTGGGAGCCCCAGGAATACCACCTTATTTAGTCAGGAACCCCCTTCCTCCTCCTCATGCTGTAACATGGAAATGGCCAGGAGATCATTGCCCCGGACATCTGGTCATTTGCCCCAGGTTAAGAACCTCTGTCCTAGAACCAATCTATCCAGATAAAGAATGAAAAATTACCACCACCAGACATATAGACACTTATCCATGCCAAACGTTATGGCTCTGTCCTCAACTTTCAACTGAGCCTGTAAGCAGCTGCTGGCATGGTTGTCTCTAAACATGGTGTGAGTTCACACTACACATGATTGTTAGTAACCATGGCACCTGACAGTGTGTCACTCTTGCTAGAAACCTAGGCCTGCAATCAATCCTGCATACTGGTGGTTTTTTGTTTTGCCTTTTTTTGTTTTGGTTTGGGGTTTTTTGCTTGGCATTGCAGATAGACCTGCTAATCACATGTGTAAGAAGTCTGGCCAATCCTCTTTCCTCCCAACTGTGCGATAGGACATCCCAGAATGCACTGCTGGTTCCATTGTCTGCATGTCCTTTACTCTCAGATGAGACACTGTGGGACCGTGGCCCTGATTTCCCCAGCCTGCACCAATACAAATACGGTCAGGCAGCCTGTTCGGTGTTGACCGCAAATATGACTGTAATGGCAGGAAACACCACTATGTGGAGTCAAACTAAATCATATTACTTGTAAACAGCTATAGTGACCAAGCCCCTAAATGGATACAAAATCCGTGAAAACTGTAGCACGGGCTGGGGCCTTTATGCTAATCTTTCCTCAGCATGAATGTGAAGAAGTAAGTCAAACTCTTCCCTGTACAGACTGCACAACACACACACAAAATGCTGCCCTTGAAAGCTAGATTTTCCCCACTCTTTAATTAGATATTAGCTGCAGTTTAGTACGTGAGAAATTTATCATAAGTGTACAGATACAGTCAGGCAACTGTAAGGAACGCTTTACCATCTGCTATGGCACTTCTTAGGCAGAGAACAGGATGCCTGTAACAGGTAGCCTTCTACCTCTCCAAGTATAATGGAAAAGCACCTCTCTTTTCAAACAATCAAGGAAAATAATGTGGCCAATTAAGCCCAGTTGAGAGAAAGATTAATTATCTACTTGAGACTGCATGTAAGAGCCAGCTTGTCACAGTTTAAAGAGAAAGAAAAACGTTAAATCAATTAGAGAAAGGTGGCAAAGCTGCTAGGCTAACACTCCACTTTCTTGGACCTTCTGCACAGCTCAATGCTAGACGATGGATGTACAGTATTCAGAAACAATGCTAAGGCCAAACCAAAGCAGGGTAATACAGGTTCCTCTGAACAAGACTAGTAGAGTGGTAGGATTCAGTCTGTGCTGGTGAGTATTCTATTTGCTTTACCCCTAGATAACCTTATCTAGCCACACAGCTAACCACTCCCACATCCAAGAGTGGGGGAAATAGCTGGAGCCCCATTGGGATTCTTGGGGAGCTGTCATGATATAGAAAACCATAGACCTTTTTAAAACAGGAGGCATTTATTAAACAAAACAGCTACAAACTACAGACAAACATGCAGACTTCCATATAGCTTGAGCCCCAGTTTTGGTCCCTTGTTTACCAGGGACCACATCCTGGCTGGAGTTCTATACAGAACAGAGACGTCTAATAGCTGAATAATATAATCACTAGCATATATAATTAAAGTGTAGGGAAAGGGAGAGCATAAGAACCTTAGCCCTACCCCCAGTAGCCCCACCACCTTTAGACGCTCCAGGCATTTGGAACTACCGAAAGCTGTTCATGATTATCTATTTACTTTAAATCCCTTCTTGGGCCCAATCTGTGATCTCTGATGTGGGAGAGGGACAGGGTGGTGAGGAGGATTGACGCTGGATTTGAGAAGTAGGGTGGATCAGGGACAGATGGCAAGATGATGTAGGGAAAGGAAAATAAAAAAAATCTGATAAGCCACATGCCACACTTCATCTCGCTCCCTTTGTATGCGTTCCTCTCTCCCTTAGGCTCAGTTTCCCACCCCCCGCCCCCATGTAGAAGGTAAGCCCCTCTGGATAAGACTCTGCCTTATTCGAGGTCTGCTACTGAGCTCAGGGCAACACTCAATTGCAGTTTCTGAAACGGTGCGGAATGCAATTTGGTCCTGTCTACACCTGCAGTTAACAGTTTTCAGCACTGGTTCATCAGCATTCATTGCTGACAGTCAGCAACAGGTAAGTCTCCTAATGTAGAGAAGGCTTAAAAGACTCCAAGTGCCCAAGCCCAGCATTTAGTAGAGATATGCCTGCAAAACACAGGGGATAGAGCCAAGTTTCACTTTACCAGCAGTGTAGCTAGATGGTGCTCTACTGTATAACTAGAGAAAGGAAACCAAGCTTAATTTGGAACTCACCAACTTTGAACATGTCCCTTTAAGCATAAGAGAGCTTTCCTTCAGCTTTGCACTCCACAGAGATTGAGAAATCGCAGTCAGACAATACATACTGTGCATGTCACCTAGATTCTACAGCACTAGGTGTATTAGAAACAGCTCTATTAGATACAGCCAGATGTTGAATACCGATGTAACACGGTCCTGCTTAGCTGGAGATTTGTTACATTCTGAATGTTGCTATTAGTTCTAATTATCCTGCCTTCACCATTCACATTCACCTCCAGATGGATACAGAAATGCCTGACGTTCTGAGCACCTTTCTGGCCCCTCTACACCAGCAAGTGGAAAAAACCTTTTTGTTTTAAACCCATACATGCCATCTACGCAGAAGCCAAGCTAGCCCTGGAGCCAAGTTTCAGCAGCGGTAAGTCTAGTTTTTTTGCTGCTGATGTAATTTACTCAAGGGTTTTGATAAACCGCAATTGCATCACAGCAAGGGACAAACATCAGGGCAAACAATCGGTCTAACATGAATCAGTGACCTTGCCATGATCTTTCTATCATAGGAGACTTACGAGGGTTCCTTTCCTGCTTCCTTACGCTAGAAAGCTCAGCAGTGCAATATTGTGAGTAACCCAAGCACCAGCATAGTATTTTGCTGGTGTTCATCACACAGTTAACTCAGATACATAGATTGGAAGGAAATAAATGAACACCCACATAAGGGAGGCAGGATGACTTAGGGTATGTCTACACTACAAAATTAGGTCGATTTAATATAAGTCAATTTTTTAGAAATCGATTTGATACAGTCGATTGTGTGCGTCCCCACTAAGCGCATTAAGTCGGCAGTGTGCGTCCACAGTACCGAGGCTAGCGTCGACTTTCGGAGCGTTGCACTGTGGTAGCTATCCCACAGTTCCCGCAGTCTCCGCCGCCCATTGGAATTCTGGGTTGAGCTCCCAATGCCTGATGGGGCAAAAACATTGTTGTGGGTGGTTCTGGGTACATGTCAGCAGGCCCCCCTCCCTCTGTCCCTCCGTGAAAGCAACGGCAAAAAATCGTTTCTTGCCTTTTTTCCTGGGTTACCTGTGCAGACGACATACCACGGCAAGCATGGAGCCCGCTCAGCTCATTGTCACCGTATGTCTCCTGGGTGCTGCTGGCAGACGTGGTACTGCAGTACTACACAGCAGCATCCCCTTGCCTTGCGGACGGCAGACGGTGTAATACAACTGCTAACCATCGTCGTCGTCCTGTGAGTGGTCCTGGCCGACCTCAGTTAGGTTGGTCAGGGGCGCCTGGGCAGACATGGGTGCTCCTGACCGGCGTCAGTGAGTTCGGTCGGCGACACCTGGGCAAAAATGGGGATTATTCCAAGTCATTCTCTTCTTTAAGTTTCGTCCAATGGAGATTCAGTCCTGCCTGGAATATCATGCCAGCTGGAGGCTTCTGCCTCAGGCTGCTCTCCCAGTCGGCAGCACCGTGCGGTCGCACATACCCCGGCCTACCCCTTGCTCCCATGGCTCATGAAGCCTGGACAGTAGTAAGGAGCAGTTCAACTATAGGCTTAGCAAGTGCAGAATGGTGGTAGAATGTGCCTTTGGACGTTTAAAAGCTCGCTGGCGCAGTTTACTGACTCGGTTAGACCTCAGTGAAACGAATATTCACATCGTTATTACTGTTTGCTGTGTGCTCCACAATAACTATGAGAGTAAGGGGGAGACGTTTATGGCGGGGTGGGAGGTTAAGGCAAATCACCTGGCCGCTGATTATGCGCAACCAGACACCAGGGTGGTTAAAAGAGCACAGCAGGGCGCGCTGTGCATCAGAGAAGCTTTGAAAACCAGTTTCATGACTGGCCAGGCTATGGTGTGAAAGTTCTGTTTGTTTCACCTTGATGAAAACCCGCCCCCTTGGTTCACTCTACTTTCCTGTAAACCAACCGCCCTCCGCTCCCCCCTTTATCTCCACTTGCATTGGCAATAACGTCGTTGTTTCAAGCAACAGAGGGTCCTGTGGCACCTTTAAGACTAACAGAAGTATTGGGAGCATAAGCTTTCGTGGGTAAGAACCTCACTTCTTCAGATGCAAGTAATGGAAATCTCCAGAGGCAGGTATAAATCAGTATGGAGACAACGGAGATTGTTGTTTCAAATTCATGCATTCTTTATTAATTCATCACACAAATGGGGGGATAACTGCCAAGGTAGCCCGGGAGGGGTTAGGGAGGAGGGAAGCACAGGGGTCGGGTAGTTGTAGGGGCACCCCCTAGAATGGCATGCAGCTCATCATAGAAGCGGCATGTCTGGGGCTCTGACCCAGAGTGGCCGTTTGCCTCTCTGGTTCTTTGGTAGGCTTGCCTGAGCTCTTTAAGTTTCACGTGGCACTGCTGTAGGTCCCTGTTATAACCTCTGTCCTTCATGCCCTTGGAGATTTTTTTCAAATATTCCAGCATTTCATCTTTTGGAACAGAGTTCAGATAGCACGGATTCATCTCCCCATACAGTGATCAGATGCAGTACCTCCCGTTCAGTCCATGCTGGAGTTCTTTTGCGATTCTGGGACTCCATGGTCATCTGTGCTGATGAGCTCTGCATGGTCACCTGTGCTGATCAGCTCGCCTCGCTGGCCAAACAGGAAATGAAATTCAAAATGCAATACACGGGACTTTTCCTGTCTACCTGGCCAGAGGATCTGAGTTGAGAGTGCTGTCCAGAGCTGTCACAATGGAGCACTCTGGCATAGCTCCCGGAGGCCAATACCGTCGAATTGCGTTCACACTACCCCAAATTCAACCCAGCAGGGTCGATTTCAGTGCTAATCCCCTCATCGGGGAGGAGTACAGAAATCGATTTTAAGAGCCCTTTAAGTCGACAAAAACGGCTTCGTCATGTGGACAGGTGCAGGGTTAAATCAATCTAACACTGCTAAATTTGACCTAAACTCTTTGTGTAGACCAGGACTTAGTGGATAAAAGCACTGGACTGGGACTCAGGAGACCTGGGTTTCTATTCCTGGCTGTGCCACTGGCCTGCTAGGTTACCTTGGTGAAATCACTTTACCTCAGTTTCCCTATCTGTAAAATGGGAATGGTACTGACGTCCTCTGTAAAGTGCTCTGAGACCTACAGATGAAAAGTGCAATAGAAGAGCTAGGTATAATTATTCTTTTATATGAACTGGCTAAGTCTGGCTGACAACATGGGAATAAGCCACTGAGGATTTCACATTTCTTCTCTTCTTCCCCCATATGAACTCATTTTCTCTACTGGGCAACAAGGGAAGAAAGATGAAAGTGTACTGCAGAAAACTCACAGCAAGAGATAGCAGCAGCTGTATAAATCCAATAAAACACAGAGGAGGGACCACTAAAGTAAAGGCAAAAAAAAAAAAAAAATGTGTGAGAAGTGAAACAGGCTGCCTCATGACAACTTACCACATAACTCTGAAGTGAGATGGGAGAGAAAGTAAACAGCCAGCCCAGACCTCTCGGGGTCACTAAAGGGAGTCTTCTCTTAAGCATGGGAAAAAAAAAAAAAAGGCAATTGAGCAATCTCTCCTGCTAACCCTCTTCAATCACATGCCCAAGCTGCTTCTGCAGTTGCTAATGGCAAAGCAAAAGCAGGCAGGAGGAGGGGCTAGGTTGCCTGATGTCTTCCCTTTCCAGCTGTTTATAGAGTATGTTTCTCTGCGCTCGTGTTTACTTCCCTGGGTCAGCCCTCATTGAGCCGTCTATCAACCACACACCGTGACTCACAAAGTTGAGGCACTTGCTCTCTGCCACTGTGCACACCCTTCCCCTGGCAGCCCCCGTTCTGCTTTGCCAGTGGAATGCGAGCAGCGAAGAACGGGAAAAGGGAAGGCTCCTTTCTACACAGTGCCAGGGCTCTGTCTTTTGGTTTGTTTATCGGTCTGAACGCTGGGAAGGCTTTAAAAAGAGAAGACAGATTTGAGAAATGGGACTGGGCGGCCCAAAGGGTCTCTGGGGCAAAGTACCAGATGTGCACAATTTCTCCTCCTTTTCCATGAGCAATGCAAGGAAAACAGCACCTTCCCTCATTGAAAATAAGTTGGCTCACTGCACGCTGCCCATGGTGTTATGAACACACTGGAGGCAAGGCAGAGGGAAGGGATTCCTGTCCCCTCTGGCGGGGAGGGGAGGGATGGCTTAGATCCTTCCCTTTCAACAAAGTTTGTAAGGGAGTTACAAGCATCAGTCTCAACTTCACTGCCTCGCAGATCGACTCACTCTCGGATCTGCCCAGGAGCAGCATCCTGCACTGTGGAAGTGCCTCACTTTGTTTTCAACACCACTAGCCTTATGTAAAAGGTTACAAAACACTGCCTCCCTCCTCCTCCAGCCCGTACGGGGCCAGCCCAAATTCTCTCCATCGGCACAGAGAGCGAAAGCCACTCTGGCCCACTCTCAACCTGTGGGATGGGAGATGGAGGGTAATTTCACCCCTTTGGCAGCAGAGTCACAGACAAGAGGCCTCCCACTTTGGGGGACTATGCTGGAGCTCCCTGGCACCTCACAATCTCAAGGCCAACAAGCATATTTGACTCCCCAGGAAAAGCTTGAACTGGGTGATCTTGGTTGGGTTTCCAAACACAGGACCAGACCCTCAACCCCGGAGGCACTTCATAGCACAGAGCAGCACAAAGGGACTTTAAGCTGCCCTAGATGGGCAGTAAAGGAAACCCCCAGTCATGGAGGAATTCTCGGCTGCTGTCAAGCTGGCCTAGCGGTCTCTGTGCAGCCCATCCTGTTCCCCTCGCCCACCAGCGTCAGGGGCATGGCAGAGACTGGGATCACAGTGCACTGTGCTCCAGTGACTCCGGTTGGCACAATGGCTCAGAAGTGGCCATTACAAGTCAGTGCAGGACAGATGTGGAGCCCCTTTCTGCCTGCATTGCCCATTGTGGGCTCAGTGCCATGTAGAACTGTACCCACTGAATCGAAGGGCTAATCACAACACATGATCTAACTCTTGTTATTTGCCCTTCCAAAGAAGAGTTCAACCCTGGTTTGGTTTTTTGCATTCTCCCTGACTTTTGATTCCCTCTTCCCTTTCCACCCCTTCCCCTCCCTGATATTTCCATGACAGACACAATGATACCAAAAACCCTAGGTTGAAATCTGAAGTATCATAGATTCTCTAAAGTTTCCACTTCCGTTTCTTGCTCTTAAATCAATTCCTTACTCCTTGTCCTGAACAGAAATTCAGAACTACATACAGCTCTGCTGTTCATATTCACTTAACGGCGCAAACCTTATTTATCACTATGGTAGCCCAAACCCAAAGTAAGTCTCCAAAAAGTTAGAAACTTTGTTTGGATTTTAAATATTTCAAGTACAGTTGCTACTATATCAGAGAAATGCAGGGCACAGGCAGAACCCAGCCTTGGGGCCAAACAAGTTCCCTGCAAGCAAGAGCAGAGACATTACAGTGCTGGCAGAATGACTGTGCTGAACCGCACAGCGTGATTGCAACTGGCACCCAATTTTTCAACATCGACAGCTGCAATACGTCACAGGTAGCACAGTTCAGGGCAACTGCACCTGTATTCTCCTTCCATGATCCCTCAAGGGCACCCACTCTAGGCTCCTGGATCCTCAGCCATCACCTCTCGGAGGGCGTGGGAGGTGGTAAGACCCACATCTCTCTCCCTCCCTCCTGATGTTTTTCCAGGCTGCACAGTTCCCTGTCTACACTGTGATATACCCGAGTCAGGCTGTCTAAACAGGCCTGCGTCTGTACTGTGCTTTCTCTTCAGAGGCTACAAGCAGCTGTAGTTGCCAGCAGTTGTAAGCTACTACACAGCCCTTTCTAAGTAAGCACATTTATTCATAAGGTGAAAGCATTACAAAGAAAAACATTAAAATAGTAAAAGAAACTACAGACGCTAAGAAGTTTACTAGAGACCACCCCCACCCCAACTCTGTGCAGTGTCAGTCCTTCCACCCCTTCCACAAGGATTGCCCCCAACCTCTCACCCTTTGGCAGAAGATTCTGCCCATTTTCTAGATCAGAAAGAAGGCCCAGAGTCAGTTTAATTTCATGCTATTTATCCCAATGTCCCTTCTTTGTCTGTTGGTCTCTGGAGAATCCAGTTTGAATCTCTATACATAAGCCTCCCCAGGAGGTGGTACCTCTCTGGAGGTGTTGCAACCCAAGTGAGTTTGCCTAAACGCCCCTGTCAAGGCTGCTTCCACACTTTGAACTTTAGGGTACAAATGTGAGGGCCTGCATGAAACTTCTAAGCTTAACTACCAGCTTAGATCTGGTCGCTGCCACCACTCCAAATGTGCTAATTCCCTTCCCTGGGTAGCCTTGAGAGACTCTTCACCAATGCCCTGGTGAATACAGATCCAAACCCCTTGGATCTTAAAACAAGGAAAAATCAGGTTCTTAAAAAGAAGGCTTTTAATTAAAAAAAAAGGTAAAAATTATCTCTGTAAAAATCAGGATGGAAAATAACTTTACAGGGTAATCAAACTTAAAGAGCTCAGAGGACCTCCCTCTAGCCTTAGGTTCAAAGTTACAGCAAACAGAGGTAAACACCCTAGTAAAAGGTACATTTACAAGTTGAGAAAACAAAGATAAACTAACACCTCTTGCCTGGCTGTTTACTTACAAGTTTGAAATAGGAGAGACTTGTTCAGAAAGACTTGGAGAATCTGGATTGATGTCTGGTCCCTCTCAGTCCCAAGAGCAAACAACTTCCCAAACAAAGAGCACAAACAAAAGCCTTCCCGCCCCCAAGATTTGAAAGTATCTTGTCCCCTTATTGGTCCTTTGGGTCAGGTGTCAGCCAGGTTACCTGAGCTTCTTAACCCTTTACAGGTAAAAGGATTTTGGAGTCTCTGGCCAGGAGGGATTTTATAGTATTGTACACCGGAGAGCTGTTACCCTTCCCTTTATAGTTATGACAGCCCCCCCACTGTGCTTAGTTTATGGAGGGTCTGTGGTCACCCTCCCCTACAGAATTATATATAATCCCTGGCCCACAATGATACATAGCTCAGTGGGGGAGGGATAGCTCAGTGGTTTGAGCACTGGCCTGCTAAACCCAGGGTTGTGAGTTCAACCCTTGAGGGGGCTACTTAGGGATCTGGGGCAAAATCAGTACTTCATCCTGCTAGTGAAGGCAGGGAGCTGGACTTGATGACCTTTCAAGGTCCCTTCCAGTTCTAGGAGATAGGATATCTCCACTAATTCATAAACATAATATAGTAAGATCTCCCAAAGATATTGCAGGAAATTGCCATGTTAGCAGTAAGCTAAATGTTTGCCATAGTTCTGCTCCTCCATTGCTGGCATGTATTCAAAGAAGGTAAAGTCAAAGCCAAGCTCAAGCTTAGACCAACTTTTCTACCTCGTATTTACATTGCACTTTTCCCTACAGGGATTTCACATGGCTTTGCTTGGATTTGATCCCAGCTGAATCCCCAAGCAGGGACAGAAAGAGGTATCGTGCACCAACTTTTTTTTTTTTTTAAATGCACACAAATAATTTTTTAACGTCAACTATTCAGAATCAGGAATTTCTTTAACCCCTCTAGATTTACAATGGATTATAACAGTGAGAGCTCAGTGGTTCAGGAGCCAAATGAGCGATCAACCACAGCAACAACAAAAAGCAACAGCAGTGTGAATTCATTGTTTAATTTACTATAGTATTATCCATGTTTAAACAATATGACAGGGGAAATATTTAGTTTTATTTTATTATACATTCCCACAGCAAAGAAGTTAATAATTTAGCACAAGCTGATAACTTTACTGGTTAATAAGAAAGTGAAAGCATCCTGATTGGTTAATAACTAAATCACACAGTGTTTTACTATCGTGTGCTGCAAAGAACCGCAGTCTGAAGTATCACTGGGTTATAACTAGGGGTAATGGAAGAAATGAATAAAAGGAAAATTTGGACTAGTTACCAACATCCAAAGAGCGTACATCATTCAGTTGTGGAATAGTCTTGCCAACGGAAGTGAAAGCCTCATCACTGGATGTTCAGAATAAGACTAGACAAAACCCTACACAGTATGCTGAAGGGAACAGCCCTAATTTGACAGCAGAAGAAAACTAGTGAATGCTCTCTTTCTCAGATTGTTGTGATTCAAATAACCCCCTTCTGACTCCGCACCACTGACTAGACATGCAGACAAGTGAATAAAAAAAACAGCCTCTACTTTGAAGATACTGTACAAACAACAGGTCAGCTCTGAGCTCTCTGGGAGATGTGAAAATTGACTCATAACACCAATCACCTATGAGAGAGGCAGCTAAAAAACAAACACAAGAGGCCAGCAAATCAATATTCCTCACCCTAACAACCAACCACTGAATCCGTAAAACGCAGTCAGCTCTGGTGTGTAACTTCAGAACCAACACCTCACATAACAAATGGAGCCTCAGCCTGCTTGAGATCTGCAAGTGCTACAGCAATAAAAATGTTAAATAGATAACATCCCCGGATTGTGCCTGGATTAGCTGGATTAGAGAGGACAGGGAAGGGAGCTGGAAAACAAACAACACTTTGGCATGGCTACACTTGCAGATATAGAGCGCTGTGAGTTAAACAAGCTCTTGGAGACCGCAGCAGGGAAAGCACTGCCCTGTGTTCACACTGTCAGCTGCAAGCGCAGTGGCGTGGCCACATTTGCAGCACTTATAGCAGCATTGGGAGTGGTGCATTATGGGCAGCTACCCCACAGAGCACCTCTTTCCATTCTGGTGTTGTGGCTTGTGGGAAGGGGGCGGGGAGTGTGGGGCAAGCAATGCCCCGTGATGCATCGCTTCGTATCCCAGCAATCCCTGTGCTTCCATCCACATTGGCACCATCTTTCAATGTTTTTTGTATTGCGCGGTCTGCGGGAATGGAGCCCGAACTGCTGAGGACTATGCTGATAGGTATCACCCGCACGTCACGAATTGCAGTTGAGTTACTCCTTAAGCTACAAACGGACAGTGAGGAGTCCGACGATGATGTCGAATTGCATAACGCATATGACACGAGATTGCTTGTGGCATTCACAGACATGCTCACCACCATGGAATGCCGCTTTTGGGCTCGGGAAGTAAGCACTGAATGGTGGGATCACATCATCATGCAAGTCTGGGATGATGAGCAGTGGCTGCAGAATTTTCGGATGAGAAAAGTCACTTTCATGGGACTGTGTGCTGAGCTCGCCCCCACCCTCCAGTGCAAGGACACGAGATTGAGAGCTGTCCTGCCGGTGGAGAAGTGGGTAGCTATTGCAATCTGGAAGCTGGCCACTCCAGATAGCTACCGATTGATCACTTACCAGTTTGGGGTGGGAAAGTCGACCACTGGAATCATGTTGATGCAAGTTTGCAGGGCCATTAATCTCATCCTGCTCAAAAGAACCGTGACTCTGGGTAATGTGCATGACATTGTGGCTGGCTTTGCACAAATGGGTTTTCCTAACTGTGGAGGGGCGATAGATGGGAAGCATATTCCAATTCTGGCACCAGCCCGCCTAGCCTCGGAGTACCTAAATCGGAAGGGGTATTTCTCTATGGTTCTCCAGGCACTCGTGGATCACCATGGGCGCTTCACTGACATTAACGCAGGCTGGTCCGGAAAGGTGCATGACACACGCATCTTTCGGAACACAGGCCTGTTCAGGAAGCTGCAAGCCAGGACTTTCTTCCCAGACCAGAAGATCACTGTAGGGGAAAATCGAAATACCCATTGTGATCCTTGGAGACCCCGCTCACCCTTTAATGTCGGCGCTCATGAAACCCTACACAGGGAGCCTTGACAGCAGCAAGGAGCAATTCAACAACAGGCTGAGTTGGTGCAGAATGACTATGGAGTGTGCTTTTGACTATTTAAAGGGCCGCTGGCGCTGTCTGTGTGGGAAGCTGGACCTGGTTGATGACAACAGCCCCGTGGTTATATCCGCGTGCTGTACCCTCCATAACATTTGTGAAGGGAAGGGTGAAAGATTCACTCAGGCATGGACCTCGGAAGTTCAAACCTGGAGGCTGAATCTGAACAGTCAAAGAGCAGGGTTATTAGAGGGGCCCAGCGCGGGGCTGCAAAGATTAGGGATGCCTTGAGGGAGCAATTTGAGGCTGAAAGCCACCAGTAATGTTTGGTGCCCTGCACGGGAATGAAGTGCAGTGGTTCCAATGTTAGTAGGAATCTGTTTTTGCTACGTATGATGCACTAACTTGCAGTGCCTGTTGCTTTCCTGGGCTACGGTATCTTTTACTTTATAGCTCCTGGAGGCCAATACCGTTGAATTGCGTCCACACTACCCCAAATTCAACACGGCAATGTCGATTTCAGCGCTAATCACCTCGTTGGGGAGGAGTACAGAAATCGATTTTAAGAGCCCTTTAAGTCGACAAAAATGGCTTCGTCATGTGGACGGGTGCAGGGTTAAATCAATCTAATGCTGCTAAATTCGACCTAAACTCGTACTGTAGACCAGGGCTAAGACATGAAAGAAGTTCAGGGTTACTCACAATGCCAGGTATATCCTGGGTGGAGATGAAGAAAATACTCTCCAAAGAAATTTCAGTGGCTTTTCATATTTAATTTTGGAAGGGGCAGATGAGAAGAAGGAGGGGATCTTGCCTCAGTTTTGTTCAGGCAGGAGTGGAAGGCAGCTAACAGACAAAACGGCAACCTTGATCAAATTTTATGTTTATTCAGACCAAACATGAATGCAAAATACTCAGCCCCTGAGCATAGCTGGCTACCAACTATCAGTCTACTGTTCTGAAAGGGGTTATCAATCTTTACAGACAATGCGCTGATCGGGGCATATGATTAAAGGCTCTCCTTTATTATTCCCACTTACCACAGGCAAGTGTAGCTGCAGCACCATATCAGATCAGACGGCGTAGAGGCTGCCCTTCAGTACAAACTCTTGAATAACTGTTCCCTGATGTGCTCGGCTGTATGATTTAATCACACACCCTGGGAATGCAAGAGTTAGAACATGCCACAAATACCACACTACTACTTAGAATGTTTGAAGAGGTGACACACACTGACAGGCAGGAAATTCAAAGTTGACTCTCAGTCCTTAATTCGCTCTACCCGGCAAGAGTTCCTTTAGAATTAATGATACGATACAACACAGTTAACCAAGGTACTGTATATAACTCAGCAAGTTCCCTCCCCCTACCATATCACCACATACTTCAACAAACACAAAAAAGGGGGCTTGTACCACTGGGTGGAGCTGATCACGCTGTTGGAAAGCTCTGTGAAAGCTTCCCCTGAACAGCTCTGCCAATGCATCTCAATCCCTAATGCAACATCCCCTGAGGCCCCAAATGCATCTCACCAGTAAGCTGTCAAATTCCCTTCCTGTACTATTACAGTTCCGGGCCCCACCCCCCCCAAAACCCCCTCCAGAGCATCTCATATCATGACCTGCAGCCCCCTGTTACACCAGTGCTGCTATTACAATGTGAACAAAATCCTGGTAGTGGCACTTTGAAAGGGGAGGAGGGAGAGAAACATTCACTAGAGACCAAACCAGCTTCGGAATCCATATTTATAAAGGTGTGGGAAGGATTAAATGGCTTTTTTTCCTCTTTACCCATTAGAACATAACAGTTCCTGGCCCATCATATAAATAAGTGCAATAAAAACCCTTTTGCAGCGTAGTTACTGTGCATGTGCAGCCACCACTTGAATACCATAAAGTTCATTACAAAAAATTAATACAACAAGAGTGATTCAATGGACTATCCCTCTGCTAAATTTCAATTTAATATCTGCACTTTAAGTGCTGGACCCCTACAGTTACTGTTTCTGCAATGCAATAGCTTCAGCGCCTCTTGTGAGACCAAGCATGTCGCCTTAATGCATCCTTAAGGTGACAGAACCACCAAGCTGAGCACATTTATCACCCTAAGGGCACACAAAGTAACATGCTTAATCTGATGAGTGATGCCAAAGCAGCGCCTGTTAATATTTTATGAACCATTTGGTTGTTTTTTAATTTAAAAAACAAAACAAAGCAGCAACTCAATAAACGGAACGTTCCTTATGGATGGAACAATCCTGGACGGGCAACGGCCCATTTCATCCGAGTGATATATTATCGCCTTTGTGTTTACACCTTTTTTCACGCCGATTGCTGAAATCCCACTTCACCACAAGACTTCAGGCTCTGCTTCCCGACAGGGATGGTTGCTTAGAAAGAGGATTGTCTCTCATCAAGATGTGACAGGTCTCTCGCACACTGGCAGGGGAAGCTTCTGGGCTGTTTTAGAAGGTTTAACTTCCATACAGCATCACAATCTGAGCACGGCATGTGAACATTTAACAAGGTGAATTTGCCTGCCTAGCTACTTGCCCTTCCAATGCTACTTCTTCACTAGTCCCAGGAGCTTGAATCCAAATATTAGGGTCCATGGGCCTCCCCCAATCCCAGATCCATGGATTCAGCCACAACTGACTCCTTCTTACAGTTGGAGTTCCCACTCCTAATGTTGCTATGCAGTCTTGCAAGGGGCAAGAAGGATTCTTCATAGAAGATATGCAGAGAGGATGGCCTAACATTAGGCTTAAAATGCAACCACAAAAATCCTCTGGAACCACAAGGTTCAATCCCATTAGGGACTCAGTAATTCATCATTCCAAGACACACATTCACTATCACATATAGGAGGTCTCTCATATAAGATCTTGGAAGAAACCAGCAAAGCTCTGATATTTTGTGCAGTCATTAATGAGCTCAGAAAACCAGAGCACCTGTTTAAAAGAGCCGTGTTTTGCTGTAGTATCCTTAACCAAAATGTTTCTCTCCCCTTAGTACTGTATGTACTGGTTATTAATGTGGCTAGGACCTTTCCACTCAGAAGATGGCCATGGTTCCACGGTGCTGTATGAATGTTTCTGCTTCTATTGGACGTGCTTCTGACTTCCGGGAACACGATCAAGCTCTTAGAGACCAATCCTACCAACGCTTACTCATGCCTGGCAGAATCAAGACCATGAGTTGCTAATCACCCACGATGAAGTGAGTATTCACCCACGAAAGCTTATGCTCCAATACATCTGTTAGTCTTAAAGGTGCCACAGGACTCTGTTGCTTTTTACAGATCCAGACTAACACGGCTACCCCTCTGATACTAATCACTTTTGGGTTCTTTGGAAGCAAAAGTGCTATCAAAATGTAACAAAGTAACCCCAAGAAGGAGAATAATTATTATGACATCTGAGGACACTTGCAGGAAATGGCAGAACTGATGGACAGCTGGAGCAGTCTTATTAATTAAAATGTTGCCATGGGATATTACTGAGTTTTTGGAGGTTTTTGTTTGTGGTTTTTGTTGTTGTTGTTGTTGTTGTTTTGGGTTTTTTTTTTTAACCAGTAAATGGTCAATTAGCTAGCAATATATTCATGTCATCAAGACTTTTCTCTCGTAAGGCGTGTCAATCAGCTAACTGCATAAACAAGACTAAGGCAGGCAAAAATTAGTTTTGCCTTGAAACAACCTTGCTGAAACCAAACATATCAGATCAATCCAGCATTGAACAGGTTAAACATCTGCACCTGGGGAAATTGAGGAGTGCGGGTGGGATCCTTATGTGGTTCTGTTTGTGTCCTCTCCCATCTCACTTCTTCGGTGAGAAGTGACACAGACCATTGCAGGGAAAGGCAGATCTAGAACTATATATATTACACACACACACACACACACACACACACACACACACTCTACCTATGGCACTTTTTGCAGGTGCCCTTTCACAATACAACAATAGTTTGTGACAAAAACTTCTTTATGATGTCAGACATCCAATGGACAACTCTTGATTCTCAGTTATGCTAACGCCCCTTTACGACACTGTCAAAATTAAAATATGTCTTATTAAAATGAGTGGAAAGTACCCTCTGAGAATGCTCTCTGTGCAAAAGGTGTTCCCAGGCAGAATAAAGCTGGCATAAGGGCTCTGCTCCCAGCATAGGGGACATAATGGGGAGGAGCATGGGCAGAGTACACTGCTCTATAGCTACTCTCTACTCCCAGATCCAAGACCCACTGTAGGCCTGGGGAAGCAAGCCAAATTACAGCAGCCCTCAGGCAGCTCGGACTTACACCAGAAGCAACAACTTGCCACAGAACACAGCTTAATGCCAGTTTTGTTCCCTACCTCTGTTCCCGCCCAAAATCAGAACCCTTGTCTCCACAGATTGACAAGAAATGCAGCAATTCTTGCCACTTTCCAAAGGGATCTTTTAAAACAATTAGTATTAATTATTTGTATTGCAGTAGCACATAGAAGCCGCAGTCACAGACCAGGACCCCATTGTGCTAGGTGCTGTATTAACAAGACAAAAAACAAACAAACAAACAAGACAGTCCCTCTCCCAAAGAGATTACAATCTAAAAATAAATCTTTATATGAACAATAGAACAAACTTTACATCCAGCACAATGTTTTACACAGCATTACATGAAATATATACATTTGGGATGTGTTGGTGGGACTGTCACAGGTTTTATTTTCCTAAAAACTGGGGATTTTAAGAAACATCTGCTTCTCAACATATATTTTTATATAAAAGGACGTTATGCCAATAATAGAAAGCAATTCTTTGAATCCTTTCCATCGGTCGTCACTAATGAAGTCTATGTGTGCAAAACTGAGTTCATTCCGCCCCCATTAGGAAACCAATTACACTGGGAAAAATATGCAATTAACAAGGTGTAGAATAAACAGCCTGCCACCTGCCTTTAATAGCAGCCCTACTTCAAACAAGTCAAGGTCTCGGCACAGCTTTCAGAATTGGCAATGGATATTATACATATTTATTCAGCAGCTGCTCTTCATTGCAACAAATATTACAGGCTTACCAGATAAGGTCAACATATTTTTTAAAAATACACTAAGTATTAAACCCTGCTTTGAAGCTGCAAATGTTGCTTTTAATGAAATCAGCAGTATCAGGCTTTTCTGTATCACTGTGAAATCTGCAGTTACAGTCCCTAGCTTATAGTCATATTTCCCTTCATTTCTACAGGTTCAGCAGCTTCTGAATTCGTTTCACTAAATCCAGGGGCCCGGACAGCTATTAAACAGCACATGGGGGGGCTGATGGAGCTGTTAAATAATGCAATGCATTGAGAAGCCCAGCAGAGTAGACCATTCATTCCCCCTATCATCGTTCCTTCCTTTTGTTCTGACCTTCTGCCACCTCTCCATTGTCAGATGCAGAAGGTACATCAAGTGAGGGCAAAAAGGGCAAGTTTCCCGTTGGTGGAAAGGACAGTCAGTCAAGATTTCAGCTCTGCCCTTTTCCCCTTAACCAGCAGAGGTGGAGTGCTTAGGAGGAAAAAAAAACAATACTCTCATGCCTTATGGGGAGCGGGGGGGAGGAATTAAGTGAAAGGAGGGGAGTTACTGTGCAGCAACTCTTCTGGCCCCTTCCAAAGCAGTGCTGACTAGTTGCAGAAAAAGTCATATTCATCCCTGGTTGGATGGAATGTCAGTGAGTGAGAGGCACTACTGTGTGGTACATGAGGCCTAGTGGAAACCGAAGGCAGAGACTGGTCTACACTTCAAACTTAGGTTGACATAAGCCACGTTAAGTCGATCTAATAACATATGTGTCTACACTACCGAGTCCTTTCCGCGGACCTAAATGGCCTGTAAAGTCAACTTCTGTACTCCACCTCCGCGAGACGCCTAGCCCTTGATTCGACATCCATGGGTCGAAATGGGGATAGTGTAGACAAAGCATTGTGTAATTCGAACGAATTGGCCTCCAGGAGGTGTCCCACAGTGCTCCGCTGTGACCACTCTGGAGAGCGCTTTCAACTCCACTGCATGTCAGCCAGGTACACAGGAAACAGCCGGTCCCCTGTTAAAGCCCTGGGGAACTTTTGAATTTTCATTTCCTGTTTGATCAGCATGGAGAGCTCGCAAGCACAGCTGATCATGGAGACAAGGTCTCAAATGCGCTCCAGCATGGAGTACACAGGTGGTGGTGGATCTTATTGCTGTATGGGGAGAAGAGTCTGTGCAGGCAGAGCTCCGAACCAGCAGAAGAAACACTGACATCTATGCCACGATTGCGCGGGGGATGGGGAGAAGGGCTATCCCAGGGACAACAGCAGTGCCACATGAAAATAAAGAAGCTTCGGCAAGCATACCAGAAGACAAGGGAGGTGAACAGTTGTTCTGGTTCTGCCCCTCAGACATGCCATTTTCATGAGGAGCTGCATGCGATTCTTGGCCCCAGCACTACCCCAAAACACTCCGTGGAGCCCCGGGCAACCTCAATCAACAACGAGGAGGACATTGTCGATAAGGAGGAGAAAGTGAGACAGGCAAGCAGAGGATCCATTCTCCCCTACAGCCAAGAATTGTTTTTAATCCTGGAGCCCATCCCTTCACAGGGCCCATTGGAGATGGAGCATGATGCCGGGGAAGGCACCTCTGGTGACTACACATTTCCAATCAAACTGTAGGGGTTACATGCTATTATTTTTTATGTTGAATCTGACCCAAAAAAGTAGGTGGTGTAGTGGGTATCGGTGGCCATTCCAGCTACGCAGAGGGTGCTCTCTGAAAAAGACTATTTATGTGCATGGGGATCCTCCAGGAAACTTTCATGGAGGTAGTCTGCAATCCTTTGCAGAAGGTTTCTGGGAAGGGCTGCCTTATTTCATCCACTAGAGTCCCTCTGCAGCCTATGTTGAACCTGCTGCCATCTTTGCCCAGTTCTACATCTTCCTCCCCCAAACGTCCTATGAGGCAGGGCAGAAAGTTTGGTATCCCTTGCACTCAACACCAGGCAAGGGTACAAGCACCAGAAGGTGCCCATTCCCACACCTTTGATTGTTATTGCAGTGCACCTGTAAGCAAGCTTTCCTTGTTTCTCCCTCCCCCGCCCCCCCAGTGTTTTCAGCCCTTTTACCCCAGGTTACCTCACTTTTCTTTGCTGTCTTGGTGCGTTTGTGTGCATAGTAAATCTTAACAGATTGAGGAGAAAAGGCTTGGTTGATGGGGGTGGAGTTTACAGGGGAGAAAATGTAATGGAGGGGACAGTTTGGTAAGGAACAACACAGATAAGTGTCACATTACTCTGGCTGATTGCTGAAACTGGCTTTCAAAGCCTCACAGAGATGCAGAACCCCTCAATATGCTCTTCTTATTGCCTTGTCTGGCTGCCTCAATCCCCCACCCCCCGCAGAAACTTTTTTCCCTTTGTTTCACTGATATTATGGAGCACACAGCAGGTAGCAATAACAATGGGGATATTGCTTTCACTGAGGTCTAACCTAGTAAGCAAACAGCATCAGCAACCTTTTAAACATCCAAAGGCACATTCCACCACCAGTCTGTACTTGCTCAGCCTATGGCTGAACCAGTCCTTACTGCTGTCCAGGCTGTCATGGTACGGTTTCATGAGCCATGGAAGCAAGGTGTAGGTGGCATCTCCCAGGATCACAATTGGCATTTCAACATCACCAATGGTTATTTTGCAGTCTGGAAAGAAAATCCCTGCTTGCAGCTTTCTGAACAGACCTGTGTTCCTAAAGATGCGCACATCATGCACCTTTCCGGACCATCCCACATTGATGTTGTGAAATGGCCCCTGTGATCCACCAGTGCTTGCAACACCATTGAGAAGTACTCCTTTCGGTTTATTTAGTCTTTGGGAAGGTGGTCTGCCAAGATGGGGATATGCCTTCCGTCTATAGTCACACCACAGTTAGGGAATCCCATCACGCCAAAACCATCCACTAAGTCTTGCACGTTACCCAGAGTCACTACCCTTCTTAGCAGAAGTCTGTTAATGGCCCTGAAAACTTGGATCACAACAGATCTCACAGTAGATTTACCCACTCCAAACTGATGCGCCACTGACCGGTAGCAGTCTGGCATTGCAAGCTTCCACATAGCTATTGCTACTTGCTTCTCCATTGTCAGAGCAGCTCTCATTTTAATATTTCTGCGCTTCAGGGCTGGGGAAAGCTCTTCATACAGTTCCTGGAAAGTGGCTTTACGCATTCAAAAGTTCTGCAGCCACTGCTCGTCACCCCATAGCTGCACAAAGATGCACTCCCACCAGTCAATGCTTGTTTCCCGGGCCCAGAAACTGTGTTGAACCATGTCAAGGTGATGCATGACTGCCGCCAACAACTGCAAATTGCTCTGCTCTGTGTCTTCCAGCAGGGCTGCTTGTGTGGCAACACATTGTTCTGTGCGGCAGCTCATGTATCAGCTGTGTTAATACTGCAGGATAAGGCGCGAGGTGTTTGTAATGCTCACAACAACAGTGTACAGCTGAGCAGGGTCCATGTTTATCATGCTATGGCGTCCACACGGGTAACCCAGGCTTACAAAAAAAGGCATGAAAAACGCTTGGTTTGTTTGCTGTTGATTTCCGGGAAGGAGGGAGGGATGGAAGAAGGTAGGTAATTAAGTGCATCATGGGAGGTTAACACCATGTTCCCATAACCACCCGCACCAATGTTTTGGTCCCATAAGGCATTGCAAGTCCAACCTAAAATTCCACTTGGCTATGTGCACTGTGGTATAACTACCCACAATAAAAAATCTGGACGGGGTGGGGAGGTGCTTACATAAGAAAAAGCCCCCCAAATCAGGACTGTCCCTATAAAATCAGGACATCTGGTCACCCTATACCTGCAAGAGAGTACAATCTCTCTCTCTCACACACACACCCTCACCCACCCACCCACACACCCTCCCTCCTCAGGGGATTATGAAAAGGAAGCATCCAGGCACATGCCTTCAGTTTCTCAGCTTTACCAGCAGGAGGAGCAAGCATATATCAAGCCACCATTCTGCAGTACAAACTACAAAAGGAGAAGGTCACAGGAGATGCAGCCTTTCAATATGGTTAGATGCAGAAACCCACTTGCCCTCACACATTATAAAAACACTTTAGGGATGGTTCAGCCAGGCAGGTCACTTAATTGGCTGAATATTCTTAACCCTCTCATTTGAAAAGCAAAGGTGCCCCAGGGCAACGGAGCAGCTGCTGGAACAACAGACTACAGTATTCCACAGAAAGTGCTTTATGCAAAAGAGTTGGAAGGAGCATCTGCCTTGTAGCATACATGTATGATATAATTATTCATCGCTATGAGTGTTTTATACCCTAAGCCAAGCTGTGCTTTGCAGGTCTACATCCATCCAAAGTCCTCAAGATGTGTTCAACCCCTACAGTGTTCGTGCCAAGGTGAGTACAAGTAGCCTTCAAAAGCTATGCCAGCATCAAAGAGAATCTATACATACATAATGTCTAGTGCATTAATGGGAGAGTGGGTTATGCAGATGTCTGCAATTTCACAACAAAGCAGCACAAATGGCAAAGTTTGCTTTAAGAGATGCCCCTTCAAAAATGGGGGGGGAAGAAGAGGGGTCTCATGTCTCACTTCTTTACCCATCAGAGAGAAGCAACTTACCCAAACAAAAATAAGAAACTAGTCCACAATCCGCCACCTGTTCCAATTCGATCAGTTCTAGACGACCCTCTTCTGCTCATTGTTGAGGAGCACTCTGATAGGGTCATTAGTTGTCAGTGATATGAAGCACCCTGCAACCTTTGATAACAGTTCAAAGACACAAAGATCAGGGGACTGCCACTTACTGAAAGTGGTGGAAGGCCTGGGGAATGGTATAGTGTGAAAACTTCTTGGCGTGTGAAATATAACTACACACTTCTAGGGGCACAGAGAACTCCAATACTTGCAAAAGGAGATATTTTACAAGTAAGACCCAATTTGATTTAGTGCCAAAGAGCATGGGTTGGTATTAGAACGTATAAAACATTTAAGGGTAGAGGAGCTGGAAATCCCACGGGATGCAGCTATCCACCCAATGAAGTAGCAAGGAATCACCCTAATATGAATGTACCAAGGTTCATAAATTACTGACTCTGCTTCTTAAAACACACAAATCTTTTAAACAGCCTGTTGTGGCTTGGCAGGCAAATACGCTCAGAATAACAGGATATACAACGTGCAGCATAAAATGTTCTCAAATGTAGAAATCTCTAGAGTTCACAGAACATAACAATCCTTAAGTTTCACAGGATCAAAGAAGGACATAAAATCTATTAGATCATTAAGCCCCTCACCCAGCCAGGGTAGGCAGTACACACAGGACAGATCAGATGTTAAAATTAATACTACGTCTAGAGCATAGTAATGTTTTCTTGCTGGAGATGCAAATGAAGTAATGTCTGAGAATTTAGGTCTGAACGTTGCTGTCAGGTTAAAATTCAGTTTTGTCTTCCTTAAAATTAATAAACACATTTCCACAACTTAACAGTAAAGCCTTGACCTACCTGAAGGGTTACCACTCTGTCACAAACCCCCAGCAACAGCACCTCCCTTTCTCACTCTCACTTCCTACTTTCTGCCTGCAAATACAAACACTTCTCTTCGCAGTTCAGCGAAAGAATTTCTGTAGCGCCCCAGTTCTGAAAAGGTATCAAATCACAATCTCTAAATTTAAAAAAAAAAAAAAAAATCAAAGAAGAAAAATAAATAAATAATGAACACGCACACAGTTCTCATTGGCCTCAGAATCTACGGCTCACAGCAGTTCATCTGCCATTGATGCCAAGTCAATTCATTCTGTTCACAGCTAAAGATAATTATTGTTCCTGCAAAAATCATAGTCGCTTCGTTGGTGCTTAGAATTGTTTATAAGTGGTTTTATAATCCCAAACCTCATTTGTTATAATGGAAGTATTTGTTCTTCTACAGTCAAACTGGGTCTGGAGTTTCTGCGTATTGGGTCAATAATCTAGGTTTTCAAAATAAGAGTCATGTAAGATGTATTAACATAAACTGTGCATTAAGACAATTATTTATAAGCTGGGCAGTAATGGCTCCACACTGTGCATTGTATCAAATCTCAGATACTTCAGAAAATTACCATTTTAAATAAAGAAAATTAGCATAATGTTAATGTTGTAACAAGCAGACAATAAGAATTGTCAAGAGTCAGACTGATTCTCTATCTCACAATCCTCACCCCACCAAAAAACAACAAGATGCGACCCTAATGCTGGCAGCAGCCACACCTGTTTACATTTTTAAGCACATATACTCTGCTACTAATACACTTCCTCACATTAGACTAAGTTAAAGATGTGAGTAATGAAATACCTCCAACAAAACCAAAACAACAAAAACAATTTAAGATGCATCTTTACACATTACCAAAAGTCTTTTAGTTTTTGGGGTACACAATGAGATCATTTGTCACCCTGTCTACACCAACCCCTCAACTCCTCCTCAGTGGGGCATGACCCTTTCTTTCCCTGCCCTTCTCCCTAGATATTGCAGCAGCTTTCTAACAGTGCATGATGGAGCAATACTGCCTTGGCACAAAGGAAATGAGCCCAGACTGGTGTGTGCCAGTGTTAAATTGGAAAATTCTTACTTTTGTCTTTTAAATTTACATTAACAACATGAGTCACATTAACATCTGTCCCTTACAGGGCCATTTTCAAGTTTAATTTGGCTCTCGTTTAGATTATGTAAAATAAACTCTCTTACCAACATAAAATAATTAGAACTTTCCCCATTTTGTTTTAATTTAAATGCAAATAGTTGTTTTAAACCAGTAAACATCCCCCTGCTGTACGAGAAATTCACCACTAAGAACATGGAAGTGAAACTGACCATAAACAAGAGTAAAACAAACCACAGTGATTTTCTTCACACAAGCTGAGAGAAGTGTAAAAACTAAACAGAGTGGCAAGTAACTTGGATTTATTTATTTATTAAAACTTGTGTGTGCTATTAGTAACAGATAAACACATTTGCTTGCTACCAATAATTGATGTCTGTTTTTAAATTGGCAGAGTATGTAACTTTTTGTGTGCAAATACCTCCACAATTGCTTGTAGGCAACCAGATTCAGGAACTTCACTTTTAATAGAAAAATTATTAAAATACAAAGCAGAACATCAGACTTCCCTTCCTGCAAACATAGGGTACCTTGGGGGCACACCTCCACTGACCTTTGGGATGGTTACTTCAGTTTGAGAGACTTGCATTTGTACAGAATAAGGTTTTTGTATGACATCAAGTATCAACTCTATCAAGTGTCACTCGGACAGAGGCTCCCTTTCGAATCAAAAGCACTATATTCATAAAATACTAAACAGCATTGTGAAATCAGGTCGGATTAATTTCCAAGGGCAGTTTTTGTATGGGTGTTTTTAAGTCTCTCCACGTTAGGATAAGGGATTTTGCACTCTGTGGGTTTTTTGTTCATTTGCTTGTTTTTAAATCTCAGCTGATCATCAGGGCTTCCAAGCAGCCTTGGGGGCATGTCCTTGCAAACCACTACAGAACCCTAGGGGCATTTCTTGCATTGCAAAAAAGGCATCCACAACTAGCGGTGCCCAGAACAGAAACACCCCGTGCCCTGCCGTACCTCACCCCGAAACAACAGCAGGTGGTGAATGTCCTGAAGCGACCGAGAAAAGCCCCTCTTCAGCTGTACCTCTCCTCCCTGCTCCCCCCCCAGCAGGCACAACTTGTTGGTGCTGAGCTGCAGCCACCAGTTGCACTTTCCACTCCTGCACAAACCCAAGCACTAGCTGAGATGGGAGGGGGAGAAATCTGACTTCTTTTACATCCCGTTATTAAAGTCCAAGCAACAAGTGTCTGCAGAGAGCGCCTGGGAATCGCTAGGAGTGAAGAGAGATACCTGACACTGCGCCGCCGCCGCCGCTGCCTCCAGCCTCTGTGCTCCGCTGCTCCAGCTGCTGCGGCTGCTGCTGGGCGCTCTACGCTTCTAGAGCGCCAGCTGCCACTCAGCGCACGCGAATCGCGAACCCTCCCTGAACGAAGCTAGCTTGAGCCAACCGAGATGCCGTCGATTTGGGCTGTACCATCCTGAAGTCGGGAGGGGGGATTGTTGATCTCCCCCCCACAGACACGCGCTATGACATAGATCACTATTATCCCCGGTTGCATTGCGCCTTATGGCTCAAGTCACCGAAACCTCCCCCCGCCAAATCAGGTATAGTGGTATCGCCGACAGAGGGGCAATTGCCGTTGGAGGAGCGGCAGCGGCGCGTGGGGGTGAAGCTACCGGACGCGGTGCAGGCCCTGCTGAGGTAACTGGCCCCACTAACTTGGGGAGGGCGGGAGAGCCCCAACCGCCCCTTCCCCGGGGTCTGGGAGGCGGAGCGGTTCCCCTGCCCGGAGCCACCCACCTGGGACCGGCCCGCGCCTCTTCCCCGCAGACACCCACCGGGGTCTCCCCCTGGCTTGGCGCGCGCTTCGTACAGTGCTTGGCCAGGGAGTCCCCTCCCCCTGTTCCGCCCGCAGCGAGCGCTCCCGGCAGGCGGGCCCGGGAGATGGTCCTGGGGCAGCGCATGCACGTGGGTGGCTGTAAGGCGGGGCCCTGCCCCTGCCCCGTGCGCGGCCGGGGGTTGTTAGGAAGCGGCGCGGAGTTAAAGGGCCCGGGGTCCCGCGGAAGGGGCTGGAACCAGTCGCCGCGGCCCAGGCCCCCACCGTGAACCTTCTTGTTCCTACTCTACACAAAGCCGCCCGGAGCCGCTGCCTGCGGCCTCGGTTCTGGCACCGCTGGAGCGCGGCGCGCCTGTTCCACGGCCCTTGAGCCACTCAGACGCTGCCCCTCCCCCCTTTATTTAATTCTAATCCAAGGAACGTCTCGCGGGGCAGCGTGTCGGCTGCGGGCACCATATACCACCGGTGTAAACTGCTTAAACGAGTGAGGCTGTGTCTACACTGCCACTTTCAGCGCTAAAACTGGTCGTTCAGGGGTGTGAAGAAACACCCCCCTGAGCGACAGAAGTTTCAGCGCTGAAAAGCGCCAGTATAGACAGCACTCCTGGCGATAAAGCTACCAGCGCTCGTTAGGGATAGCTTTTATTATCCCTGGGAGAGCTCTCCGCCGGCAATAAAGCATTGTCTACAGTACTGCCCATGTCACAGCACTGTCACGGCTGCGCTGCAACGTGGGTAGTGTAGACATACCCTATACTGCCCATGTCACAGCATTGCGTTGGCCATGCTGTAACGTGGGCAGTGTAGATGTACCCTAAAGGGTCCTACACGGGCTCTTTAGGCACCCCAGAGTGCCTCCTGCATGGCTCTTTTTAGCAAATTTACCATCCCAGCCTTTCTACTCCTGCAATAGGGAAAGGCTCCAGCAGGGGGAAGCTGCCAGGGCCATTCACTGCGCTGTGTACATACATACATAGCGCAGTGAGGAATGGGGATGCAGCCTGCCTTTCAGGGCAGTGCAGAGCTAGGTGTGTAATGCCTGTACTCTGCGCACACTGGTAAGTGCAGACATAGCCTCAGAGGATTGTGTTAAAACTGCTTGTGGACTGAAACTTAGTATCTAAGCAACAAAACATAAGTGTCTGACTTGAAAGGCTAATGTACAGCTGTTCTATACTAATAATAGGTTAATCAATCCAGTAGTAGTATTAAAATAAACAAAAGGAGAATGTTTATACTTGGGTGGTGGACCTGACCCTTCCAGCTGTGGTGCAGTCCTGGAGTTCCGGCCTCCCTTTTGCCCTATGTGAAAAACTTCCATGATAATATTTTATAGATACATCAAATGCATTCTGAGATGTAAACACAAGTGGTAAGCATGTTATTTGGTTAATGTTTTGACAGTTACTGCAAGAAAATGATTATCCCAGTCAGATGCTTCACCTGCGGCAAAATAGTTGGAAATAAGTGGGAGGCATATCTTGGCCTTCTGCAAGCAGAGTACACAGAAGGGTAAGTATTTCTTTATGCTCCTTGGCCCTGATCTTGCAAAGACTTAGCCAGAGCTGGTCTATGCTACAGAGGTAGATTGACGTAAGGCATCTTATGTTGACCTACATTACAATGGTGCTCCCACTGATGTAAATTGTCCACTACGTTGACTTAATAACGCCACCTTCACGAGAAATGTAGTGCTTAGGTTGATGTAGCTAGGGTGGTGCAGTGTCTGTGTACACTGGAGACCCAGCCCCATCGCTGACAGTCAGCCACCAGGTTCACAGTTCTCTCATAGTGTGAATAAACCACCCCCTAAGCGACATAATTTATACCGACATAAGCATTGGTGTGGACAGCGCTAGGTCAGCGGGAGAGCTTCTCTCTCATTGGCGTAGAGCAGCTACATTTACAGCCACTAGCGCCCCTATATACTCTCTAGTATAGCCATGCCCTTAGATGAACACTGTATGGGGGAAAATAAACTGAATTCAACTTTGCCAGCAGTTTGTTACATCAAGACTGCAACTGGAAAATACGTGAAAGAGGAGGGGATGATGAGTGGAGGCCAAGATTGTCAAAAGCAACTAGTAATTTTGGGTACCTACCCACTTGAGCTGCTGCCGGAGCATGTAGTTTCTGAAAGTCAAGCCCTTTTTAAGGTGTCTTAGGTTGGACACCCAAATTTGCTAGTCATCTTTGAGAGCTGACTGAGGGTTTTTGGGGAATATGTTGTATCCTTCAGATGAAATGATTAATCACATAATTGTCTCTCCATATTTGGTTGGAAACCATAATGCTACTCCACATTTAATACAGTCTACTTGGAGCTGCCCAAGAGCTAGAATTAGCCTGTAACTTGGAGACTTCTTTCAAGTTACACTATAAATCTCAATTATGCACCAGACAGATCCTAAGTGTCTGCTTGAACATTAGGAAGCATAACACTGTGCACTGAAAATAAGCTTTCCTTTCATAAGTAAATCATATAAATCATTTGTAATTTTTTACCAATTTATGTACAATTGGCAGATCAGAAAAAATAATTCATCGTGCATTTGACAATTCATTATATATTGCTACTTCCAGTGTTTATTCTGCATAGTCTGTTTCCCTTTAAGGCAATTTCTAACAAATCCAGCTTTCTATGAGGTTTGGGGCTTAAGCTTTACCAGACAGACTATGAAGATGAGATTAGTTTAAAAAAAAAAAAAAAAAAACCACACACTAAAATCTTCCCTTGCCTAGCCTTTAAACACATGGGAATTCATAATCCACCCCTTTAGCCTCTTCAGAGCTTCTTGCCAAGGTTGTAGAAAAGACTTATCTCACAACTGAGATTTTTTCTCATTTGTGTTAGATGAATGTGCCAGGGACTACTTTTCCTAAATCCTATTGCTATCCTGGAGTGCATACTTGTAAGTGCCCTTCCAGAAAGATCGCACCAATGAATGTTGTTGAGCTCGGATACTGCAGGTCCAGGAAGGAAATCATGGCAATTTGTAATGTAGCTTCATCATATACCGTTAATTATAGCTTAAAGTAACAATGCAGAGCAGGTTTCTAAGATTTTGTTTTTGTAATGCTCACTTTAATAGCTATTTATCATGGCTGTTTTCAGTGGCAGGTTGCTAACTACCATTCAGTTCCTAGATAGTGTATTTGTTTTTTCAGCCTTTAATTTAAGTAACTCTACTTGGAGGAATGCCAAAGCCATGATGAACTATTTGTATGTGGCAGAAATGTATGTTTGAGACTTGATAGGATTGTTTTGACATATTGTGGACCTGGTTCTGATTGCACTAGTGTAAATCAGGAACAATTCAACTTTGTGGAGTTACACCATTGTAATATCAGAAGAAGGGCTTCTGCCTCTAGAACTTAGGCTACGGCTACACTAGAGAGCTTACAGTGGCGCACCTGCACCAATGCAACTTAACTACTCCAGCCCCCATGAGTGGTGGTAGCAGCTCTCCTGCTGACCTAGTGCTTTCCACACCAGTGCTTATGTCACCCAGGGGAGTGGTAGAGTGTAGACATAGCTTTAGAGTTACAATGAAGCTCAAATACTGTGTTTACATGATAAATGCAGCCTGTAACAGAGCGTGCTCTAGGGGGGCACACACTGATTTTTTTTCATGCCATTTCATTGTATGGATTTCTATATCCCCTAAGTTGAGGAGCGTTTCTGCAAGCCCCTCTCTACTGTGCTACCAGCAATGAAACTGCATACGATTTTAGGTAAGGGTATGCAGCCTTCTGACAATCGTCTGGGCAGATAAATGTCAGATGCAACTGAAATCACTTATTGTAACTTAAGAAATGAGTTTGTTCCATTTTCCTATCTGAGGTTTCAAAGCAGTGTGTAGTGGCAGAAACTGCTGTCTATCTTTAAAAAAAAAAAAATTCCTTCCTTATAAGCACTAGTTTGTGGAATGTTGAAGAAGAAAGGGAAACATCTAAGGAACTGGTGCTTCCGAGTACTGATTTAGCTGAAACTATACAATGTATAGGATTTCTAAACTTGTAGCTCATTCTTGTATTCTGCAGCTCTGACTGTCAGAACAGTATGACTTGAGAGGTCAGAATTTTCCAAAGTAACTGTTACTTCTCAGACTTAACTCTTCCCATTTGAAAAGTGTTCTGCTTTATGAAAGTATGAAGATGCAGTGTGATGCATTAGTCATGAAAACCACGACTTTCTGTACCCTTATCACAAAAACATGCATTTATTATAACAACTTTTTCATGTACTACTTTAAGAGTAACTTCTGCACATGTTTGTTTTCCACTGGAAAACATTCTACTTGCTGTTGAAGCCCCACTCTTCAGAACCCTAAAATGAATTGAATAAAGCACTAGCAAAAACTGTAGGAGCAATCCTATGCCAACAGGTGAAAGGACTAGCTGATTTAGAATTTGTGGAACTTGTGATTCTGAGAATATTGTTTAGTCCTTATTACATCCACCCAAACATTTGACCAAGATCCAGTTAATGTAAAAGCTTCTTGGACTTCTTTCAGTCATTACAAGGAGTTCATAAGAACATAAGAAAGGCCGTACCGGGTCAGACCAAAGGTCCATCTAGCCCAGTATCCTGTCTACCGACAGTGGCCAATGCCAGGTGCCCCAGAGGGAGTGAACCTAACAGGCAATGATCAAGTGATCTCTCTCCTGCCATCCATCTCCATCCTCTGACAGACAGAGGCTAGGGACACCATTCCTTACCCGTCCTGGCTAATAGCCATTAATGGATTTAACCACCATGAATTTATCCAGTTCTCTTTTAAACTCTGTTATAGTCCTAGCCTTCACAGCCTCCTCAGGTAAGGAATTCCACAAGTTGACTGTGCGCTGCGTGAAGAACTTCCTTTTATTTGTTTTAAACCTGCTGCCTATTAATTTCATTTGATGACCCCTAGTTCTTGTATTATGGGAATAAGTAAATAACTTTTCCTTATCCACTTTCTCCACATCACTCATGATTTTATATACCTCTATCATATCCCCCCTTAATCTCCTCTCTTCCAAGCTGAAGAGTCCTAGCCTCTTTAATCTCTCCTCATATGGGACCCGTTCCAAACCCTTAATCATTTTAGTTGCCCTTTTCTGAACCTTTTCTAGTGCCAGTATATCTTTTTTGAGATGAGGAGACCACATCTGTACGCAGTATTTGAGATGAGGGCGTACCATTGATTTATATAAAGGCAATAATATATTCTCAGTCTTATTCTCTATCCCCTTTTTAATGATTCCTAACATCCTGTTTGCTTTTTTGACCGCCTCTGCACACTGCATGGACATTTTCAGAGAACTATCCACGATGACTCCAAGATCTTTTTCCTGACTTGTTGTAGCTAAATTAGCCCCCTTCATATTGTGTGTGTATATATAGTTGGGGTTATTTTTTCCAATGTGCATTACTTTACATGAACTGCAGCTCTTCCCATTCAATCTCCTGTACAGTGTCACAATTTTGTTTTAAATTCATTTTGGGAATCAAATAGTGGATTATGACAGCATTGAATAATGCAAGGCTAAAGATGAATAGGATTCAATCCATATATTTTTTGGGATATCAAGCCAATCTTGAAGAAAACTGAACTACGTTTATTTATGATCCATGGTTTGGGGTTACAAAGTTCAGATGCTACCATTCATCTACTGGGAGATGTGTACAGTGAGTTAGGGTAGAATATGGTTCATGTAGTGACCAAACTTCTGATTACATTTAGCATCACTTAAGAGTAGGTAAAAGGTGGAAAATAATACAGGGCACTTTTAAGTGTGTGTATTGTTTGAGCCATTTGCTTTATTACCCAGTTCACACATGTAGTTGTATATGCTTAATTTATTAGAAAATCTGTTTCAACTATAGCATCCCATTTATGAACAGGGGTAGTTCACATTTGTGACCCATTAAAGATCTTCAGACCAGTCTACATTTATCTTTAAGTAACTTTTGGCCTTCATTTTTGCAATACGAGTGCCTCATTTTAATGTATTGACCCTCCTACATCTCAGAGGTAGGCAAGCATTATCCCCAGTTTTACAGCTGGGAAACTGACAGATTAGTTTCCCAGCTCAAACAATTACATCTTTTCAAGTGCCTTAACCACACAATTGTCCTTCCTTCCACTGTAACAGTAGCAGGGTTCCTAGTTAGTAGAGATGTGACCAAACTATATCCAAGTAACTGGCTTAAAATCCCAGACAGTTTAAGGCTTTTATCACAGTAGTGGGGATGCTGTTATAGTATAAGTTTCAAAACAGCAGCCTTGTTACCAGGCTAATGTTTCTGGTCATCCAGATTTTTAAACCAGAGTAGGTCCCTTCTATGCTATCAATTGCAACAATAGTGAAACCAAGTCCCCTTTCTCAGTTATAATAATATAAGCATGGGCTTATTTAAAAGTCATGTTCACAACCATGAAGTCTAAAAACATGTTTCCTAGCTGGAAAACTTGCATTCAGCTGACTGGACATGGGTTGAGTTTGACATTCTCTCCACTATGAAAGACAATCTTTCTGAACTATACATCGAGCTTTTGGATTTCCAAAAGCAGTTAATTGTGTCCCCATGAGAATTAGGCAGAGTCAGATTTACCACCTGTAAGAACAAGGTAGAAATATGTCAGTTTGACTCTATATTTAACTTTAGTTCCACAGAAAGGGTTGGACCCCCTTGTTTAATTAATCTGACAGGAAGAGCAGGCTTCAGCTATGTAGCCTGCTCAGCAGCAACACTGGAAAAGAACATTAACAAAAATAAAAGATACCTGTCCAGGAGCTCTTAAAAGCTGCCAACTACCCCTGTGTTTCTCTTGTCACTCTAGTTTAAAGTATGTTGTCACTCTTAAGTATGTTGCTTAGGGCCATTTTCAATACTACTGTTCTAAGGAATGCTTTTGCACTGTCATTTGTTCATTGACAGGGATGCCCTGGATGCTCTAGGATTGAAGAGATACTGTTGCCGTCGCATGCTGCTAGCCCACGTGGATCTGATTGAGAAGCTCTTGAATTATGCCCCTCTGGAGAAATAAGCAGTGGGTGGAAGGTTTCATACTGCAGCCATATGGGCCAAAAAGCACCACTAGCAAGCCTCCAGCTGGACTATTTAGGAGTTACAGAGAAATGCAAGCCATTCATACACCAGCCAATGAAGGATTTCACTTTCCAGCCACAATACTGCCCCAGCCACTAATCTCTTCCAAGGAAGCATTTGAAAGATGAAATCCACTTACAGTCCAGCATTGGAGTTTAATTAAAGTATGGATGGAAGGTTTTTTGCAACAGCCTGACAGTCAAGTAGGCAGCTTCCCTGTCCTTCAGTACTTTTAAGAAATGTTCACCCAGTAACAGTATTTAATAAAGTTTTTTTTATGAAATGTAGCCAAGCTGTTTGGTGATTATTACAGAACTGTATTTAGTTATCCTCTTTCTCTCCCCAGTCCAATTTCAGTTGCTGGATAGGGTTTTAGTGTCCACTAAACTTGAAATTCCTTACTCCTGGTGTTAAAGTTAAAACACTACTCAATGCTGAGAAGAAATTGTTCCTTCTCTTGAGCAGTTGTCTACACTAGTGTACAGGGAAGAGGCTGGGTCTGAAGTTCTGAGTGCCAATATAGTAAGGAAAGTAGGTACTGTGTAAGAAGAGGTCATTTTGTAAGAGCAGATATTCCTCTTCACGGTCAGTGATAGTAGGGGGTATTTCCTACCCCTGTGAAGGAGGCAGATGACCTTCACTAGAACTTAGTTTGGGAGCACCTGTGCTTCAGTTAATTTAGAACATTGACTGTGGAAAAGCTAAGGGAGCAGCGATTATAGCCCTGATCCTGCATGCACTTACATGCTTAACTTGTGAGTCATCCCTCTAAAGCCAATTAAAACTTAAGTGAAGTTAAGCATGCATATTAGTAGTGGCAGGACAGAGGTCTATGGCCTTGATCCTGCAAGGGGCCAAGCACCTCCACCTGATTCAGCAAAGCACATAGTCGGGGGCTCAACTTAAGAATACTTGAGCAGTCCTATTGAAGTCAAGGGGACTATTCACGTCTTAATGTAACATATGTACTTAACTTCTTTCCTGAATCAGGGCCAGAATGTTCAACAGCTTGTAGGACTGAACACTAGGTCCTCAGCAGTAACTCTCACATAAATCTTGGCTGTTACCTCTTTAAGAAAGAGTGAGTGTTAGATAAGTCTTTCCACCACAAGTCTGGAGGATAGTCACCCCTTAACCTCTGGATGCTGTCAGAAAAGACATCAATTTAGTCTCATAGCTAAAGAAAGGACTATACTTCTCATGCACCCTTCCCAACATGTGGTACCTGTATCTCTACTGACTGAAAGACTTAGTTTCCACATACAATTCCCCCCCTCACCACCCACAAAGAGTAAGACGCACAGGTCCTGCATTGTGTGTATGCCCAGAACTCTCCACTTGAGAATTCAGCTTCAGCCTACATGTAAATGCAAGACACAATTTATAGCCACACTAGGTTGCTAGAAGAAAAACTGCAGCAGATAATACAATAATTCTCTAACTTGGAGACCATATTCCTTGGCAACATTCACTTTCTTGGCACATACAGCTCAGTGGCTGAGTAAGAAGTAACTGGATTTTTTCCCATAAAGAAAACTACAAAGTTGAGTTAAACCAAATCTGGTTTCTAGAGGAGTGCTGTTTAATAACTAGGACTATTACTGGTCACAACTGCCTCAATACAGCGGTCCAGTTTTGCCATAATACCTTTCATTGGGCTTTAAACAATTCTCTCTAAAAGAGAAGTTACCAAGTTTCTAGCTATATTGATCAGTCCGAGGAATCTTGGTAGTTTAAACTTCCTTTTCAGTTTTTTACTGACAGTTTTCCAACTGAAGAACTGCTGAATGTGGAATGTTGTATTTTAAAACACATGCTTTATCCTAATGCAAAGGGCATTAAGTGATTAGTTTTGGCATTTGTGTTTCACAGTTGGATAGCTTATGTTCTGCACGGCTGCCATATTATCTAGGAAAACACATTAAAAACATTCTGTTTAAGGCTTCATGGTTAAAGGGACACTGTCGTGTACACTAGGTACCTTTTCAAAAGTAGACTCTTCCTTTGGAGAACAATCCTGCACACTAGTGTATGGGGGCTGGATTAGATGAGCTAACATGGATTTATTTCTAATCATATTTCCTTTGATATTAAGCAAGTACCCTGTTTTTACACACTTTAAAAAAGTCATCTCGGGGACACAAGTCTATTTTCTTTCAGAACAGATGCAACACAATGTAGTGTGATAATAGAAGCAGTAGCTCTAGAGCTCTGTTTTTGTGTAGGTCCTACAATGGAAATAGCGATTCATTTACTAAAACCACAGATCTAGTTCAAAAGACATGGAGGGGACTCAACAGACATGCTTCTCTCGGGCTCCCATTGTGTTTGTGCTTAAATCTTGGACTTTCCTACCTTATGACTCCAAATTGAGTCTCTCTTAAAAAAAAGGGGGGGGGGAGGAAGGGGAGAAATGGTAAGTCACAGTAAACAAGCACTGGGGAAAAAAATACAGCACAGTAGACAACCTGTCTGCACCATAGTCCTAGCTAAGGTCCTGGATATGTCAAACATCCTAAGATTTGATATCAGCACAGAAAATGACATGTCATAAGATCACACAAATGGACAATGTACTGGACCAGGCTAGTGCTTGCCTCAACACCACAAACCCTAGAGCTTTAGGGATAAAGAAGGTGGAAGGTGCTGAGCAGGAATGAGCACAAAACACTGGAAGATGCAACAGAGGTACATGAAGTACTTAGCTACAACATTGAAGTGTTAGCTCAATCTGTCAACCTATACTTTGCTAATTTTGGAACTACAGATAAGGAAGAATCTAGTTAGTTAGCTAATTAGAAAACCTAGAGGCTGATCTCATCGGTATGAAGAAACTAGCATACAGAGTCCTTATGGCTTTAGTCATATTTCATAAGCAGTAAGGAAACTGAGTTCTCCAACTTTCTTCTGATACTGCTGTTAATACAGTCCGTGGCCTGAGAGCCATCTGTAGTGCTTTCCCAGCTACATGCTTTTATCCCTCTGAAGCAAAGCTTTTTAGGAAGAAAATTTAGGTTGTATTGTACCTAGCCAAATGCAAACATGTAAGAGACAAGACATAAGAGGACTGTGAGGCAGCAAAAAGACTGAGCTACAGCAGCTTGTGAAGTTGTGCCATAGACACTAAGGCCCAGATCCAAAGGAACTTAGGTGGTGCAACATGGATCATCCCTGTGTCTAACTTCTAGGGACGGGTTGGGGGAGTGGGGAAGTCATAGGAACAACACTGATCCAGAAAGCCTCTTTAGTGCTTTAACCACCAAATATGGGATTTCTGATGTGGGGCTCCCTCAGTCTCGTGTTGAAGTTGTTCCGCTGGGGATAAACAATTGGAAAGTGATTGAAGCAGGGGGACTGGACCCTGAGTCTCCCACTTCCTAAGCGGATGCCCTAACCACTAGGCTACTCATACTCTCTCTCTCTCCCCAAACCCTAGATTTTGGCAAATGTGGATTGAGGCCAAAGGCTGGCTGTTCAATTAGTAGAAACTGGTATGACAGGTTATGGAGCTATGCCAATTTACATCAGCTGAGCTGGACCAAGACTAAGATGAACACTTGTGTACCTATGTAGGGACTGACATGTTCTGAAAGATGTCGGGTAATGTGTGTTTGGAGTTCAGAAACAGAATGTCATCAAACCCTCCATCGCACTGGTGAGATGAAAAACCAACACGGTCTGTATTTTTTGAGTGTGGAATAGGTGTATAGAGTGCTTTCAGTTCATTCCAGTCATCAAAACAACACAGTAATTAGAGTTCTAAGCATTTGAGGGCGTGTTTCTATTTCTAAAATAGAACGTGTAGGTTTTTCAAGAACACCCCCTCTCCCCACTCCTACACCCATTCTTATCTATTTAAGCTGTTTGGAAAAAGTAATGTTTACATTGGGAAAGTCCAGTTGTCTTTCCTATTTTAGAGGTGGGTTTTTTTAAATGTTCAGTGCAGAACCCATTACAGGCTACTAAATGGAAGTACTTATTCTGGGCCAATGGGTGCATCCCCATTGATTTCATTGGGGTTCCACCCACGTGGAAGAGAAGAATTTGGCGCTGGCTCTGTGTGCTGCTGAGTAGATAATTTAATATCTGCACTAAAGAATAAAGATCCCAAACCTGTAAGGAACTCCATTCAGGCAGATCCCTGTGTCCACATAGTGCTCCTTGCAGAATCAGGGCCTTAGCAGGCAGTCATGTGTTTACAAGAACTTGAATCTCCTGCACATTTTGTATTATTGTTGCACATAGTCAGCATTTGTGTTAGACTGCTGTCATTACACAGGAAGTGAATTTAAGTGTAAACAGGACACTTGAGTTCTTGAATACAGTTCTGAATCCCCAAAAAATTAAGTCACTTTATTACAGGGAGTTCCAAGGCTATTATAATACTTTAATTACAACTGTGTAACTATCACAGGATGCATTTGCATTTCTCCCATGAGTCTGTAAATATGAGCATAGTATCGGGAAGGCTATTTCTGGAAAATGCTTACACTAATAGTTTTTCTGAATACTTAGTGTTCCATCTTGCTCCCATAAAAGACTGTCTGGTAGGTGGTTTGCCCTTAACATTGAGCCCAGAGGTGAAATCCTAGCTCCAATGAAGTTAATGAGAGTTCTGCCACGGACCTCACTGGGGCCAGGATTTCACCCCTGGTCCTTTGTCTATGAATGCTCCAAGAGTGGTTCTCTTCCTACAGCTGTCACTTAGATGTTGTTTAAGAAAGATGAAGGAGAAATGCTAGAGTCTAACATGAGCACATCAGATTGTCTTTCTAGGCCACCAAGTCTATTTGAAAAGAGTCAAACTGATGCACAGCAGAAATAATCAATATTGAACCTTGAAAGCTAAGATGGGTTTTGTTTTGTTTGGCAAACTTGATCCACTCAGAAGGGAGAACTTTTCACTTCAGCTTACTTTACTCAGAAACACACTACAGAAAGAGATCATGCTACTGGGGCAACGCTAAATTAAATGTAGAAATCTGTCAGCTAAAGGACCCGTCGATATCACAGAGATTTCACCAGAGTATCGTCGCTTATCTGCTTCATAATCATTCCTATTTTTCAAGTGGAGTTTGGAATTCTATGTTGGAAGGATTCATCTGAGATTATATTAACCTGAAACTAGAACACACATAAAATAAAAACAACGTTAATAGAAAGAATTAAACAACTAAAAGCAACCTGAATTATAGGCTGAGTCATTGGCTGTTCAGTGCCTAGCACAATGGGGCCTGATCTTTGACTGGGTTTTTAGGACTCTAACAAAAATGGTGAGTGAGCAATATGAGACAGCTATTTAAGGGGGGAAGGGATATCTCAGTGGTTTGAGCATTGGCCTGCTAAACCCAGGGTTGTGAGCTCAATCCTGAAGGGGGCCATTTAGGGATCTGGGGCAAAAAAAATCTGTCAGGGATGGTACTTGGTCCTGCTGTGAAGGCAGGGGACTGGACTTGATGATCTTTCAAGGTCCCTTCCAGCTCTATGAGATAGGTATATCTCCATATTAGAAGTTCTTCAGGGTAGAGATTGTGCTAGATCCTCTACAAAAGCATAAGACACAATGGGGCATCAGTATTATTACAACATTGTTTATAGTTCTTTGAAACGGCAATTTTAACGAAGATATTCTTGATCCCACCTGTGCAGCACATGAACTGAAATACATTTAGTGCAGCTGCGCACAAAATCTTGGGCCTCAGACCTTCAAGGGCAGTTCTACTCTGAAAAGTGACCTTGTAAACATCTCATTGGAGGGTTCCACGTTTACTGTCTCATCAGTGACTCCAGATCAAGTATCCAGAGTTTACGTGATTTTCCAGCTGCCAGTCCTGCAAATTCAACCTGGACTTTGATACTGTTGATGAATGAAGATAACATAGCCCTTTATGCTAGAGATCTGCACCTCCACTCGAGATTAACACGTGAGCATTCCTAGGAGGATCTCTACATACCAGCACTTTGTAAGAGGAGTTTGCACCTGCTGTGGATCTGGCACCCTATTTACAGAGCGATACACACAGTCAAAGCCTCAGTGAGCCAGTCAGACACCTCCTTTCATAATGCCCCTCTATAGAACTATAACCAAGATGCAGCACCCCAGAGCAGTGCACAGGATTTCCATAGCCTGACCCAATTTTTCGTGGTACCTACTCTACATGTGCTGTGCTGAATGTAATCATAATGCCTTGTAAGAGCTGAATCAGAAATAGATGCAGGAAAATCCTTTATTTATCCTTCCCAAATGTAAGAGCAAAAGCTTTAATAAAACCGGTTGGTTATTTTCTGCTTTTGGGGGCAGACCTAATGGTGATCAAAGGAAGCATTTCATCAGCTGTTGGGTGTGCAAGGAATAAACATAGTTAACACTCCTACGAAGCCAAATATTAGGGGCTCTGGCCCAAGTTTTCCAGAAGTGACTAGTGACTTTGCATGCCCAATATGAGGCAACTTGAAGGAGCCTGGGTTTCAGAGGGCAGATGCTCAGGACTTTCTGAATATCAGACCCCCTCTACAAGGTGTCTTAAGTTGGGCACCCCAAAAGTCACCAGTTGCTTTTGAAAAATTTAGGCCTGTGGTTTTAAATAAGAAGGACCTGAGCCAAAACGTTAGGATCCACACTTTGCTCAGTATCAGCACCCTGTCTACTTGAAATTAACTAGACAAGGGCCTGCACTAAACCCTTGAATTTGAATGTGTTCTACCTCTTCTTAATACCAATGATATCTCAATGCTTTAAATATGCCATGTGTATTAAACAAAATCATCATCAATACCTCTCTTTAGGGACCTGATCTGGGATGCTGACCTCAATGAGCTTCGAATGTGGCCCAACAGCCCGATCTGATCCTCCCTTGACAGGCTGGGATGTTTCCCATCTCTCTGCCCCAATGAAGGCCATGTTAACTACTTGCCAGGAGCAGAAAGACCCCACCTAATTAGCACACTCATTTGCATAACTTAAAAACAAGCAGTAAATATGCACAGCTATGGGGAAGAAAGGACCAGCTTGTAGGTAAGGTACTGGGCTGGGTCTCAGGAGATCTGAGTGCAGTAGCAGAGCCGAGGACAAATTTCCCAAGTGAGCTTAGACAAGTCACCTAATTTCTCTGTGCCTCAATTTCTCCCACTTGTGAGACAGCTAGCTAGTTTATGAGGCTGTCAGATACAATTATGACAAGCACCATAGAAAAGTCTTCAGCTGATGTAATAGTCCTAACATTTGCTTCTACTTGTATCTTTCCAGACTGATAAATAGAAGTGACTTTTTGAAGACTGCAGTTCACTTGCAATAAGTTGATCAGCTTCATACTCATTCTGCAATTACAGCACAGCCAGGAACTAGGTTCTATTATTCCTCTATGGGTTGTGTTCAACCCTTGGGCACCGTACTGTGCACTCCTGCAATATTGGATGGACCTTTTACTGGGAATTTAATTATGTACAGAAACCCTACCCCAGGGCTGGCAGACACACACAGTGCAGAACACAACAGGTAGGTTAACCACTTTAACCATCCCTTTCTAGATATATTTCCTGCTTTCCCTTTATTTAATAACTTGTTTAAAAACTGCTAGTGGGAAAGGAGAAAACCTCATAAGTTCTCCAACAGGTGGAGTCTTTAAATCAAGGTGGGATCTCTTTCTAGAAGAGATACTCAAGTTCAATGAATAGTTGTTGGGCTTGAAAGTCTATGCAAAATTTCAGATTATATTATCATCACAGTAGTCGTTGCTAGTCTAAAATCTATCAGGTTATAGCCTAGTGATCTCAACTTGTTTATTCACAGACTGCTGTGACTACTACAAGCTATAGGGGTTTTCACTAAGCAGGGCCGGCTCCAGCTTTTCTGCCGCCCCACGCAGAAAAAAAGGACGAGCAGCGGCACTTCGGCGGCAGCCCAATCACGGGTGCTTCTTTTGCTGCAGTTTGGCGGTGGGTCCTTCCTCTCCAGCAGCAATTCAGCGGCAGCTCAAAGAGGAAGAGACGGATGAGGGACCCGCCGCCGAACTGCCGCTGAAGACATGGACATGCCGCCCCGATACCGGATGGAGAGCCACCCCTTTGAATTGGCCGCCCCAAGCACCTGCTTCCTACACTGGTGCCTGGAGCCGACTCTGTCACTAAGGCCTGTCTATATTACTAGTGTTAGCCTTGTTCAGATACGAATGAGACGAGATGAGTAGCACTAAATGTAACTGACTAGTCATCACAGAACAGGGCAAACTATGTTCAGCACTGTGTCAGCTATTCACGATTAAACTCTGGGTTGCTGAAACAGAACTTGTCTTTGTCTACACTTACCAGTCAGTACCATGCCAGCTAACATGACTTTTACTGCATTTAAAGACAATTGGTAACATTTTCTAATATACAGAAGCCCTAAAGCTGACTGTGCCCTGAAAAGTTGGAAGTTCAGTACTTTTATAATTAAGCTTACAAATAAATTCACAATAATGAAATACTTAACATCTGGGCTGGAAGTGTAGAACAAGAGGCTTTGCTTAAGTTCATGCTAGAAATTTAACAAAGCGAAACTGAATTAACTTTGTCTTGAGCTGTAGGCCTTTTCTAGTGCAGCTCAAGCTATTAACTGTACTTTTTTCTAACTAGCAATAGCAGTTAGACCAGGAGGGCTTCCTCCAGGAATGATCTAGTAAATGAAAGCATTAAGTTAATAATGGCTTGAGCATGTCAGATCATTATGGAGAAAGCCTACAGCACCAAGCATTGCTAACTTGATTTTTTTATTGTCAGCCTGGCTTTAAGAAAACCCCCTTTGGTTCCAGTCATTGTTAACTGTGGCCTTGACAAATGGCTGTTCTTCTCCATTAAGCATAATTTCAAGAGGCAAAAAATAATTAAAATCCACTGTTGAATAATTGTTTGTTTGCCGAACAAAGCCACCCCTATCATTATCTAGGGATTATTGAGTTACCCCAACCAAGTTACTGCTGAAGGAGATTCACATCAACATCAGACACTGTGATGGGCAAGAGAAATGTGATGGCGGTGGAGGAAAAAAAAAAAAAAAAAGTCACCGGGTCAGCTACAAAAGGGAACGTTTCAAGATGCACAATAGCAGGGCTTGATGGTTACAGAGAAACTCTGGAAGGGAGGTGGCTGGGGAAGGCCGGAGTTCCAATTCTTTTTATGGGATAGACTTACCGTTGATTTCCTTGGAAAGAATTCTGCCCATCATTTAGTCACATTAATACTACAGTTTGGAATGCCCTTGTGCCCCCCCCCCCCCCCCCCCCCCCCACCCGTAGACAGAAAGCCCACCCTGTACTACCTCAGCCCTCCGCCAATGCCGACTCAACTAGATAGGCTGTACAGCATGCCCAGAAGGACAGCTAATTCAGATCTTGATCCAGGGCAGATCATTTCAAAGGAAAGTGACCCTTCCAGAGAATTCGCTGCCAGCAGTGCCCTCCCTTCTGCTTAAAATGTTTTATAACTTCCCCTCTTCCCTCCCTTCAAAATCCTCTCCTAGGCTGAAGTTTCTAATGCTTGTTCCATAATTATTTATTACTTAGGGAAATGTGCATGAGCCAAGCATGAAAAGATGGTGCTTTGGGCCCCAATCCTCCAATGATCTCTCTCTGGAAGGACCCCCATGGAGCTCAATTTAAATCAATGGGGGTCTACCTCCATCCTTGCTTGATCAGAAAGTTACATCTTTCTACATCTTTCTCCTATGCCTTAAAAATATAGTGTTCAGATATCTCAAAAAACAGCCATTGGATCATGTCCAAATATAAATCCATCACAACAACTAGGGAAAACACAACAGGTAATATATTGGAAGAGGAGCACACTGAGGCCAAGAGAATATTGTCTCCATTTCTAGCTATACTATTCATAACTGAAGCCAGGTATCATGTTGCTATATTAGTATGTGGTATTGATTTGTTCTTAATACAGTGAAATGCCCCTATAATGAACTCTGCTGTGCCCTTAATGATTTCATATCAAAAGATGTTATGTGCCTTGCTCATAACAGGGTAACTGCAGCTCCAAAAATAGCAAACCTCATAATAAAACGTTATGGAGGATCCTGGATTTCAATATAAAAAGGACTTGGCTGTACTCAAGGGCTTACTGGAAACAAATGCATACTTAAGGGTTGTATTAAAGTCATGTCAGTAACCAAATTACACCAGCACCAGGAGATGCTACTTCAGGCAGTGACTGAGCCCTGGGTCCCCGAGACACTTGTAGACAGATGCTGTACAGAGTGAATTTAATCCCATGGCACGGCCAGGACCAGATGACAAGAAAGCAGCTGGGGAACCCAGCTGCTGATTAGGGAAGGGTGGAGTGCAGAGGAGGGCTGTAATAATGGGAAAGAAACCATAAAAAAAGACCCAGAATTTAAGGAACGCCTGCATTCTAAATCTGTCTCTGTCACTGATTCATAATGTTGCCTCGGGCATGTCACTTTATCTAGCTCTCCCAATCTATAGAGGGAATAAATCCATTTATCTCCCTCCGCAGAGATTTTGGGAGATTTGTTATTCAGTGTTTGTGGGGGGACAGATTTCCCAGGGCTCACCACCCACAATTAGGGCCCGACATTCAAGAGATCTCAACTCCTGTTTAGGCACATCAATCAGGGCCAGGTGTTCAACAGCACTCAGTGTCCAGGAGCTTCCATTGTGATGCTCATGGCCAGACTGTCAAGAAAGCACAGCCCCCCCAATGTGCTTTGCCCTTGCAAAAAGTGGGCCTATCGTGTTCTGAAGCACTACACATGCTAAGATATTACTATTAAAAGTTACTGAATTACACACAGCTGAAGATCTAAGAACTGCTTCAATAATGCAGTTGCCTCACTTTCTCATTTTATACAGCAATAGCCTGCACATGGGCCTTATATAAGAGAAATATTGACGCTGGCAGTGGAATACAGATTGAGAACAGCAGTGGAGTCAGCCATGAAGCTCTGTGGAGCAGGAATGGAGAAAAAGGGAAGAGAATTAATTGTAGGCATCCTATAAACCACAGGTGGTGTGTTAATTACCAGGATATCTACCAACTAACATACACCAGAAACAATAGGGCAAGACTTGCAACTGATGAGAGAACAAATTCCCTGTTTTAAATAGTTAAGAAGTGAGGCACTAGGGGATTTAGGGCCTGATCTAAAGCTCACTGAGGTCAGTGGGAATCTTTCCTTGGCCTTTGGATCAGGCCCTTAGAAGTGATCACTAATAAAGAGGAAGTCAGAGTTCCCCCTGATACACGAACAGCCCTCTCCTCACTCTGCCAGCAGTGCTTCCAGCAGGGGTCACTGATCTCTAGCAAGGTCTGCACACCCACTTGTCAGTTTCACTCGCTTGTTGCAAGCAAGTGCATTTTCAAGTCATGCTAATATAGTAGGGGAATCAATATGTCAGTCCCTTATGAGAGAACAACACGATAAGCGATAAGCAACACAGGTTCATAAAGAACAGATCGTACCAGACAAACCTGATTGCCTCCTTTGACAAAATTGCAGATTTAGCTGACAAAGGGAATGAAGAGAATTTAATATAGCTAGATGAAGACAGGCTTTAGGCAGAGTCCCTTGTGGAAAAATAGGGATGAGTTGTCTTCTGATTAGAAGACATCGGAGAGTTTCCCATTATCCAGTGCTGTAGAGAGAAATAGTCATATAAATAAACAACTTGCTAAGAAAATCCAAGTACAAGTTTCAACACTTCCAGGGGAGAGACTGGCTGCAAAGTCATCACACAGAGTCCAGCCACAATCCTGGGAAATAGCTGAACCTGGGAGGAAAGTTTCTATATCTCCCCACCCCCAAAGAGGGGACTTAATGGTACTTACCCTATACAAGAGATGTTTAAGGAGACCCCGGAAAGATCCACTTCCCGTTCCTACTCTCCCTTTCCTACATCCCCTCGTCTTCTCTCTCCTACCTCCTCAGTGCTCCTTTCACACACACACACAGAAATAAGGTGTCAGTTGATTAGCAAGCACATACACTCCACCCTGCTTCTTTGCTCTATTCTTCCCCCAGCCCAAGGCCCTTATCTTGGCAATGAGCTCAACATCCTCCCTGCCCCAGCATTGAGCTCATTAGAGCATATGGACACCTTGCTAGGAGAAACTTCCGGTTAGGGAGGGTACCGAAGCCAAGCTAATCACCGGAATGTGCCACACCTGGAGTCTTATACTCTTTAGCCTGTTTTCAAGCAGATGAACAGGGGGATCTCTCCTTTCCCCTCACACCTGTAGATAACGGGAAAGCAGTTCAGAGGTGTTAACTTGGACTGTAAGCTGTTGGGGTATGGACTGTCGTTTGCTCTACCGGCAAAGTTCCTGAGAAGCAATGAGTCGCAGATGTCAGTGCCATTTCTTTTCTTTAACAATTGCATCTGCAACATCATGGATGATAACAGATTCAGTATCTTCCTCAGAAAAACTCTAAACTGTTGCCACTCAATCTCTAGCCTACTTCCTGTTAGATACCTGCAGGGCCCATAAGATGACACTGTGCTACAATGTGTGCGCACAGCTCCTAGCGCAGTGGGACCCCATCTCAGCTGAGGACTAGTGCTAGTGCAATAGAAAGCGAAGCACTTTCCAAGGGTGTGTGGAGAATACAGTTTATCTGTGTTCATATACAAATTCCAGAAATCTTTTGCCTATAAAACAAACAGAATTGAATTAACTCAAAGCAAAACGCTATTTGCCACCAAACAAAAATTGAAATACTTGCTGAAACTAGATTTGTTTTCCTGATTGAAATCAATGTAATAGAAATGCGGTTGACGTTCAGCATTTTCATAGCTACATAACTGCTTCGGTGCAATAATTCTTCTTATTATTTCTATTACAGGAGCACTTTCAGGTTCCCAGACAGATAAGAGTTGGGCTAGGCATTGTGCATACACACGGTAAGAGAAACCTGACAAGCTAAAGGGACAAGACAAAGGAAATATTCATAGCCCTGTCTGTACAAATGGGAAACAGAGGCACGGAAAGACTAACGACCAGATTTTTCAAAAGGGCCCAGCTGCATCTACGAGTGGGGCCAGATTTTCGAATGAGCTCAGCTCCCATTTGGGAAAATCTGGGTTTAATTGCCTAAGGTGCTGACCCCTCCTCAGCTCCATAGAGAGCAGAGGAAGCTGGCAAGTGCTGAGCACGTCTGACAATCTGGCCCCTTCTTCTAGGTGCATAAATGGGCACAGAACTCTTTTGACTTGGCCAAATCTGTGGCAGAGCTGGCAAATGAACTCAAATCTCCTGACTCCCACTCCAGTGCTTTAGCCACAGTTAAAGAAAAAGTTTCACTGGGGGAGGGTTGTATTTTAAAAATCCAGCTCCGTTCTATTTGATTCAGGGGTGTATGATTCTGAAATCTGGATAAATCGTTGAAATATTCCTTTTGAGACGATTGTCACATGGATATGGACCTGACAGTCCATAAATAAATTAACCCTGAGCCGAACCCCATCAACATAGCATGAGGTATGAAGCAAAGAAGCACCAGATCAGTCTTAGGCTGGATATTATTTAAAACCTTCACGAATGGCCTGGGGGATGGGGAGGGAATAAATTACACTATTGATCACATTTGCGGATCAGACAAAACTGGAAGGGACTGAAAAAACACAGGAGGATGAATGGAAATTATAGTGTGACAAGGAGAGATGGGCAAGTCAAAATGTGATGAGGTCTGATTCAGCTAAATGTAAAATACTGCGTGACGCACAAGTGTAGGCACATATAACAGGAGGAGCAATATGGAAAATGAATGGGGGGGCGGGGCTAGTCTGCAATGTGACAAAGATGGAAAAAACGCTAAAAATGCCCTTCAGCGGTATATAACCAGGATTGGTACCTGTAGGAATAGAGGGGTAAGGATGGCTCTTTTTACAACCTTGGTTAGATAGGATTTATTATTTGTACTGCAATAGAGTCTAGTGGCCTCGGTGTGCCAGGTGCTGCACATACACATACAGATAGACACTAGAACTCTAAATAGACAAGACAGGCAAAAGGAAGAAAGGGGAGTCTGTGGCAGAGCCAGGAACTGATCCCGATCTCCTGAGTCCCAGCACAGTCTTATCCATAAGACTGTCACTCCACTCATTCTACATTTTGGTGCCCCACATTACAGAACAGGCATCAACAGCTTAGAGAATCCAAAGCAAGGGAGTTAAAGGTTTAGAAGATCTGAACAGTGAGGAGAGGCCTAAATGTGGATTAAATAGGCAGATCTTGGAGGAAAAGGAGCAGAGAGACATACCAAAGTTAAGCACTAGCTCAGTATCTCTGAGGGCACGTGGGCCAATGATTACAGTACAGCATTTTATAATATTGGATCCTACGGAAAATCCACACACACGACTGTGATTCAGGACCTCTGGATTCCATTGCCTGCTTTGCTTCTGACTTGCTGTGTGGTCTTGGACAAGATTTGGCCGCTCTGTGCCTCAGTTTCCCCATCAGTACAAAGGAGATAATACCTCACATGGGTGCTGTGAGCCTTAATAAATGATTATGAGATTCCTTTCAATGAAAGGGCTTTGGGAAGCAGCTAGGGTAATGTTACCATTACCAGTGTGAAAGGTTTTAATATAAAGATATAAGGCAGGATTATTTATAGTGCTTCAGAGTGGCCAGAGCCCTGGCTTGAAAATTAAACTGGGCATGTCTAGGTTGGAGAGAAAGCAATGTGTGTGCTGTGGAATGACCTGCCGATGAGCTTGGATATTCCTGAGAGAGGCAGCCGGCCTAGACATCCCTCAGGTAGGGGACCAGCTGGTGCTTTGTTGCTGCGGGTGTGTGAGAACAGGTCAGCTAAAACTCCAGGAGAACTCAAGTAGAAGAGAGTCCCTGCCCCTGCAGGGAGCAGTGCTTCTTTGAGAACCTGAGCAGGTTTCTATGGTGACCACTTAGTGGGGAGCCATTTTAGTGGGAACCTTCATTCTGAGCAAATTAGGAAACAAGTTGCTCTGCTGCTTCCACTGCAAACTCCTTTCCCTCTCTCCCCTTCCCCCCCCCCCCCACTCCCAATGCAGTATCACGGCAGGTGTGTGTTGCCCCTGCTGATTGGGCAGCCAGAATAAAGGAAAATTGGGCTGGATGGCGGGAGAGCCGGAGGCGTCTCGTGTGAAAAGGAGAAGAGCTGATCTGAAAACCTCGCTTTCCCCTCTTGCCTTTGCTACTATATTGTAACAAATCTGCAGCTGCCTGGGACACGGTGGTTGTCACTACACTGCACACCGCGGCCCCAAGCATTTCACAATGGCAGCAGGGATTTCACCCAGATCCTCCTCCTGTTTTCAAACCACAGGACTGTATTCCCTGTTTTGAAAAAGAATCTCCATTAGCTGCTACCAATATATAGCCTAGGACACACAGCTGAGCAGTTCTGAATCAGGACAGCATAGGCCAGTCAATTCATTACAGTAGTTAACCCTGTAAAGCTTTTGGGGGAACAGTTTGAAGGAAATCGGCTGCACATTGCATATCTTATTTGTGTACTTCCTTGTCTAAGCAGGGTCAAGGGAGGTCAGTGCTTGGATGGAGACCTTCAAGAACACCCACGTGCTGTAAGAAATAATGCTTGCGAATCAGTCCAGGGCACTCTTCCCTCTTAGTCAGTACTGAGTAAATGCCCCAGCATGGCATTAAGGGCACTCCCACCCTGGAGGGCACATAGGGTGAGCCATGCTTCTCAATTGTTCTCCAAAGTCTCAGCTTACATTTTAAAAAAAAAGTTCATCTCGAGCTGTTACAATTGCAAAGAAAACCTTCAACACGTAACCTAAGTGTAACCAATGCTGTAATGTCTGCCTGAGTCTGCAGAGAGCCTGAAACAATAGTGCTGAAGACCAAGCTGTTCTGTTCACCTCACTGAGTGCTAATTCAGAAACCAATGATGGTACTTTACATACCACCATTGTTAACTATATCGCTGCTCTCCAAAACATGTAACAATAGAGAGGACGTATATTGTGAAGACCTGCACAATCTGCTTAGGTGAGCCCTTATTTTGGGTAGGCCTTTTACAGCACCTGGCCGAACTGAAAGGAGATGCTTGTGGATTTGTTTCCTGATGGTGGCTCAGCTGTCCAGAGTTTGGGAAATCCTGCCCCAGGGTATGTTTGCAAGACTGTTAGCACTTGAGAGGAACCAGCATTTCATGCGGGAACATAGCTCACTCTCCCGGTCATGCAGGAATCTTTCCTTCAGTGTGAATAATAGCACCTGCTGCTAGCAAGTGGTGCTGGAAATGCCCAGCACTGAAAAGCTATTGTCTGTACTGTGACGTTGTGCAGTCCATATGGTTTTATAAAAACTTGATAAGTCAATATAATGTAACTGAGACAGTTTTAGAGAAAATACGGTAATAAGTGAATGTAAGTAACTGGGATATGCCTCATGCAAAAGGTCTCTTGTAAGGTATCATTACAAAGCTTATAATCTACTGAGTGTGATCATCTGATTTGTATAAATGTACCACTCTTGTATCTAAAACTAGAAATATAAAATGTAACTCTGAGGGCCTATTGTAATTGTGTAAAGTGTGGACCGTTAATGATGGTTTGGAATCTTGATGACTCCCATTGTCTGCAGATGGCTGTATTTACCTGTGAGTCTTCCTGTATATGTGTGTGCTGGCAAGTGAGTAATGAAGTCTTGCAGTGACATGTGATCATGTCACCTGAACTGGAATCCATCTTTAACCTGGTGCTTTTCCAGTGAGGGGGGGTGGAAACCCAGAGAGACAAAGAGTTCCCACCTTATGCAAAAGATATATAAAGGGGGGAAGAGAACAGAGAGAGAGAGAGAGAGAGAAGCCATCATGAAGAATCCCCTAGCTACCACCTGAGCTGCAACAAGAGCTGTACCAGGGCAAAGAATTGTGCCCAGGCCTGGAAGGTGTCCAGTCTGAGAAAAACTTACTGAAACATCTCTGAGGGTGAGATTATCTGTATTTAGTTTGATTAGGCATAGATTTGTGCATTTTATTTTATTTTGCTTGGTGACTTACTTTGTTCTGTCTGTTACTACTTTGAACCACTTAAATCCTACTGTCTGTATTTAATAAAATCATTTTTATTTAGTAATTCACTTAGAGTATGTATTAATACCTGGGGGAGCAAACAACTGTGCATATCTCTCTATCAGTGTTATAGAGGGCGAACAATTTATGAGTTTGCCCTGCATAAAACGGATTCATCTGGGTTTAGACCCCATTGGGAGTTGGGCATCTGAGTGCTAAAGACAAGCGCACTACTGCGAGCTGTTTTCAGGTAAACTTGCAGCTTTGGGACAGGAGATTCAGACTCTGGATCTGTGCCTGGAGCCAAACAGGAGTGTCTGGCTCAGCAAGACAGGGTGCTGGAGTCCTGAGCTGGCAGGGAAAACAGGAGCAGGGGTAGTCTTTGCACATCGGGTGGCAGCTCCCAAGGGGGTTTCTGTGATCCAACCCGTCACATGTACCATGGAGCAGCGATTAGAAAGAGAGAAAGCAACTGATCTTAATGTGCTCAGTGTGTGAATTTCTTTCCCTTAATGTAGGCAGTGGTTACGATGCCAGGGAACACGCTTCTTTTACAAAAAGAAGAACAGGAGTACTTGTGGCACCTTAGAGACTAACAAATTTACAGTGAGTAAGAAGATTTTAAACCCCTGTATGCTTAATGGTTGAACAATGATTCATTGAATACATTTGTTGGGCACCAGCCATCCCTGCTGTTCATATGATTATAGGTTAAGTGAATAACCCCCCCCCCCCATTTACCTTTTCTAGGGACTCTGCATAGATCTTTCTGTTGTCTATTCCTCCTCCCCTCCCAGCAAGCCAGGAGATATCACCAACACAGCCACAGCCCCTAGTCATGATGTGGCTTTTAAACAGAACAGCTTTATTAGCTAGTGTTTTTCCTGCAGTAACCTCTCTCCAAAGAGGAAAGCGACACAGTTGGAGGTTATAATAGCTGCACTTTAATAGCATGGAAATAGGCCAGGTTACAAATAGCAGAATAGTAATACCCCAATTGCTATTTAGCATCTTATAGCAGCTCCCAGGGCCGCGTGTGAGCAATGTTAGCCAGCGGTGCAGTGAGCAACACACGTGCACCTCACAGGCACACACCTGACCAATGCTAACCAATGTGTGACGCGTGTGCAGTGCCTCAGTCCCTGTGCGAGCCGTGCTAACCAGTGCACCGTGAACCAAAGACAGGCGGCTGGCAGTGAAATGCTAACAGGTGCCCTGGCAAGGGGCTAACATCTCGCAAATCCCGATTTCAGTGTCAACCGCCATCCACATTAGTACAAAAACAGTTATACAAAACATCAGTCATGGCTAAAAGCACCGTTCTGCAACTAAGATGCTTGCAATATTAAGTTCTCCATGAAGCAGTGTGCTTTGCTGAACCCCACTCAGAGCACTAAGAGGAGGGCAGAGCAGCATGAGGCAGATTCATAGATCCGAAGGCCAGAAGGGAGCACTGTGATCATCTCGTCCGACCTGTATAACACGGGCCCTTGGACTGCCACAAAATAATTCATTTGATCAAGGGGATGAACGATATTATGGGCAGCCCCATGGTCAAAGAGAGGGAGTAAGTGGGGATGGAGATGGGAGGGGGGGAATTCATAGGCTGCAAAAGAAACAAGCTTTACGAGGTCTCTTGGGAAACCCTCCAGATTAAATAGGAGACATGGGAGGAGTGGGGCTCTCTGTAGAGATCCCAATACATTTTCTTGGCTTGGCATCTCCAGGAAGATGGTGAGAAGGCAATTGGGTTAGTGTGGGGCATACAGCAATGGGGAGGGGGTAGTTGGGTTAGTATGGGGCAGAGGGCACTGGGGAGAGGACAATGGGGCCAGGGAAGGGGCAGTTGGGTTAGTGTGAAGCATACGACAATGAGGAGGGGCAGTGGGGTTATCCTGAGGTGTGAAGGTGAGGAGGACTATCCCAGTCAGAATGGTGTGTTTTCCAACACTCCCAAAGGGACCAGAGATTTTGTCGTGTGCCCATTGGGCTCCAAGAGCTAAGCCAATTAGAACCGTGATGGGCGTAACAATAAAGTGTAACTGGCCTGCCCTGAGCGCAGGACGTACAAGTGAATGAGCTTATCCCGAGCCGATGGTGCTCAGTGGAGGAAGTGCTATGTGATACTTCTGGCTGGGCCAGTTCCAATGCCTGTGAACTGCCCCGGGAGGAAAAGCTAGGAACATGAGGGAAGGACAGGCAAAGGGTGAACCAAGAACTGTATTTATTACATAAGGTGGTTTGAACAGGCTTTTGCTCTCATATCCCCCCCCTTTTAGGCCTGAGTACATTGCAACATTTCCCCATGCCCCAGGCCAACCTTGGCACAGTCTGCAATAACAAAATCTCCCATGTAATGTGAAAATGCACATTTTTCTAGAGCTGCGACTAACTTCCTTCCATCAGAGGAGGGGAGCAGAGGCCTCTCCACTTCTGGAATTACGTGCAATATGCTCTCCTCGGGTCTGGCGAGGCGCCTGGCAGGCGCACCCCTTAAAGCTGCACCATTTGCATTAGGCCCAGCTCGGTTAGCTGGGATGCAGCAATGCTTCATGCAATGACTCTATGTGGGATGCACAGTGCCACTCTGTGGTCAGACACGTTAATGGCAGGACATTTCTCCAGGCTTTCACTCCTATGACATTGGCACAGGGCTAATAAGGAGGGCACTTGTGGTTTACAGTTGTCATTTTTAATTCCTACGGCAAACACTGGGTGAGCTCAAAGCTGGACTGCAAAGAGGCTGCCAGACTCATCTGCTCCTGCACTCTCCGTGCACACATCCAGGGCTGAGGCTAGACTGCTGTGAGTTATGCCAAGGGCACACATGTGCCCAGGCCACAGACACAGGAATGCATCCCTGCAGCACAGGCCCCAAGACAGAAGCAGAGCTCATCGTATAGCAACACACTGGTGCTGCATTCCACTGACCTGCAGTAGCCAGTGAAAGCCCCTGTACCAGACGTGGAGGATTTCAGTTAAGAGTAGTGTGCGTGGGTGGGTGCGACTGGTGGTCAGCCGGTAGAGCAGAATTAACCACGGAACAGGGCTCTCTGGCCAGGGGTTGGACTCACTGCTCACGCACATCCTGCCTGTTGCTGCTGCCAGGACTTGAACACAGCCCCTAGCAGGCCAGAGGCAGCAGCACTAGCCACTGGGCTGGACAGGAGCTGCCCCCTGGCAGAGCCTATGGGAGCTGTACTGAGCTTGCCTCTGCTGTCACTCTTTGCATGTGTCATGGACAGCAGGGCCTTTCTCACTAGGGCAATGAATGTGAAGCTGAGCATGTGGCACAGTGTGTGCAAACAGCTGTGTGCGCTCACTCAGGGCCTGACTCCATGAGCTGTTGGGTCCGCAGCTACCTTAGGAGTTGTGGTGGCTCAGCACCTTGCGGGACTGGACCCCTATCAAGCTGGCTAAACAGTGCCACGGAATTAATTTGTCTCCTGCTTCCCACTCTATTCTCCCAGATCAACTTGTTCAGGTTTGAAGGACCAGCTGGGTCCAGCAGGTTTTTTTATCCTGTCCCATGCTCACTATTTATTCATCCCTTGTTATTTACAGTGTGTACTGTATACTACGCACACTCGTGCCCCGAGACACATGCTTCAGCCTGGGCCTGATCCGAAGCCCAGTGAAGCCAATGAGAGTTTTCCCATAGACGTCCATGAGCTCTGATCAGGCCTCTTGCTGCGGAACAGGAAGTGCCGAATGCTCTAAACTTGTATTGGCTTCAATGGGGGTTAATGGCTCTCAGCACCTTGCAGGGTCGGATATCCAGGAGCACTGAGCATCAACAGCTCCCAGGACCCGCAAGTGCTCAGCACTCTGCAAACCAGCTCCTGTAGATCAGCACTTTTCCAATGGAGACCCCCGCTCCCACTGAGCAATAGGGGAAGGGCAGGGTTGGTGTGATTTCCTCACAGTTGTTTGCAACCCCTTTGAGGATCGTGAACCCCCAGCTTTGGCCTGTTTTCTCTGAGACCCTTCCTGTCGCTGTGGACCCTGCAATCCTGCGAAACCACGACTGCATGTTATCTCTTTGGTATTGGTACAAAGGATAAGTAGAGTCTTTAGCTTTATTGTCAATTGACCAGCAACTTAAAGTGAGTTATAAAAACAAACAAACCATGACTATGACATGGGGGAAACAGCTCAGCGGACAAAGGGCTGGTCACTCCCTCCCTCTGGACAGTATGCCTTCCAGGGAGTGGGTATAGACAACTAGCAATACACACTTAAGTAACTAGAAATATTGCTTCAAGCAATGTGCTCAGTATTTTCCTTTTTGTTAATAGTCAACTTCTCAGGAACTGAAGTGTAAAACGAGCAATAATTTAGAGTTTTATCCTTTAGAGCGTTCTGTAATAATTTAGGTTCTCTTTCCCCCTTCCACCACCCCAGGGGCAAAAATGCCCCTCCCCCATGCTCTTTGCCTGCCTTAGCATCTAGAATGATTTCATGTTGCTGCTGCATTGGGGATTCCCAGTTTCACCTGCCCTGATTTTTCCCCCCCACCTCATCACCTTTTAACCTCTTACCGGGAGGCTTCTGTATATGGAGCAAAGCCTCCTGATAGTGTAACAGGCCCTGTGGGACACTGGGGGATTCCACAACTGTTAACTGTCCGGCTGCTGGTCTCAGTATGTGCCCAGAGCCACGACAAACTCCATAACAAAAGGCCAAGGAAGGGAATAAGTCACTCAGCTTATACTGTCTTCCTGCAGTGAACGCACTTTCCCAACCCACACTCCACCTCTGTTCACTCTTACTGACAGAGGAAGTGTCTCCAAGGACCCACAGACACTCTTAGGCTGGGACTCTCAAGGCGGCCAACCCACACAGCCCTGCGTTATTCACTTTACTGCACAACCCAACATGTGCTTTTAAGTCATCACTTCACCCTGGATCTGCTGTCCCTGGCCAACTTCTGAAGGGACTGAGAGGGGAGTAATCAGTTTGGGGGATGGGATTTGCAGTTGCTGATCATCAGGGGTAAATTACATGTCTTAGTAGCTTGTGATTTCTCCCCTCCAGCACCAGGACCACAGAGATCTCTGTGAAGCAAAACTTAATCAGAGCATGGAAGGGTATAGGATCCAGCTCCAGGGAATGCCATGACTCTGTTGCTGTGCTGGGTGGCGTAGTAAATCGTTTGGAGCAGGGGTCACCGCGCATAGGATGCTGTGCTGGGTGCATAGCGTGAATGCCTGGGATGGAAGGGGGTTACTGACAGTGCTTATGATGGGAAGCACTCCTGCATCAAACCCATCTTTGAAGGTTGAACTTCAGCACGTTTTTTTTTAGAAAGGCAGCCATTCCTGATTTAGTTTCACTTCAGAGCTAATTACCAGTTTGGGCATTCGAGGACCCAATTTTCACCCATGCGTCTCTAAAGGTGCTATGTAAATTTCACAGCTGCATCAAGCAAAGCCTGCCAGGTGCCCGTGTGCCGGGTCTATCCTTCGGAAGCATCGATGGAACATCGGCGATTCAGAACAACATCCCTGCGCAGCAGGGCAGCTGCCAGGAATTCAAGCTAGCACCCAGCTGGCACCATGGTTCACAGCCATAGGGAGAGACTATGTTGGCAACAGACATCTTTTCCCCTGAAAAGTGTCACGGATTCTAGTGAAGTCACGATGCATTTACACTAACCAGACAGTTAACTAGCATCCCCTGGTACTACCACTTTACCAAGTCTATTTTGCAGTCAGATGAAGCTGACCCTGCAGGTTACTGGGTGAGAGGAATGAGAAAGCAGCGTTACAGGTTTAATTAGAGCCAGAGAGTGCCTAACTGATTAATGAGATCCAGGGAGGCCTGTACAAAACCCTTAGTGCATTTCCTTTGCAGCCTCCAAACCTGTCTCTCTTGGGCAGGAATTAATCCATATGGCTGGGGAGTATCTCGTCACATGAGAGGGTTTCTCTGGGGAGTGGTGTTTCAGTAGGCCATTCCGGCAACTGAAAGGGCAAAGGATTTAAACACCCATATGTGGCAAGGTACAACACATTCCCCTCATGGCCCACTGTAGGGCCTGTCAGACAGGGAGCAGGAGTGGGGGACAAGTTAATTTTTCCCATTTACACTGGAAACCACTAAATAAAATATAAATCGCAGAGAGTCTGAAAATGATTGAACGCTCCCTCTCCAGTCACTGAAGGCAAAGAGCCCCTGTTCCCCCAATGGGCTCTGAGTGGGATGGAGGCTTCGAGGAAGAAGGGGCAAGGTAACCCCAGTCGACCACACCTCGGGCAAGATCAGAGTTCTGGCAGGTCACCCTCCTGCTGGGGAGATGGAGAGAGGTGACGGCAGCAACTGACAAGAGCAGGTATAGATGGAATATAGCTCTGTTAGGGCATGGGCATGGCCCAAGGGGAACCTTCTGGATGTGAAAATTGATGTGGGCTCCCACCCAGCACAGAGACATCATCCGTCCTCATGGTCGGCGCACAGGCTGCTGAGTGGTCTATCAGCCAGAGCGAACCATTGTTCTTGTGTGGAATCCCGATACCTCAACAGCTGGGCCCCAATGGGCTTGGATGATTTCTCTTTGAGGTTGCAACATGGGCCTGATTTGTTAAAGCTTCTAGCAGAGTGGAATCTGCAGTTCAATTGCTCTAGAACACACAGGGAACCCCCTGAACTCCTGGCCGTCCTGTGCCACCTCAAGGAGGGTGGCCTTCTCTGGCCGAGGCAGGGTAGGTGCTGGATGATCCAAGAGTCACTTCATAAGGAAGGGAAGTCCTCAAGTTACTGATGTTTCTTTGCTGCTGGGTAGAAGCTGGTGGGGTTGACAGACATTGAGGGTGGTGGTAGAGGGGCAGCTGATGGATTTCTGGTGCTCCTAGTATGGTTCTGACTTTAAACTCTTGTACAAGCAGCAGGTGAAGATCATTCCAAAGATCTAAAGGGTGAGGAGATACGAGATGGAGAAACATGATGTGTGCTTAGGGGCAGCTGTGTAAAGATGGGTCTATGTACCCTAACGGATTAACAGCTATCAGCCAGTTGGGTCTTCTCACAGAGGCCAGTTTGACTCCTCTGTCTGACACAGGCCTTGATCTTCAGAAGTGCTGAACACCCACAACTCCAGCTGAAGTTGCTGGGAGCTGCATGTATTCAGCACCTCTGGAAAATCAGGCTCCATTGGATTTAAAGCATCTGAGAACTGACTGTACTTCTAGGAACTCTGGAAGGGGAGGGGTCATTCTGGATGTAGAGAGGATGAGGAGAAAGCAGCTCGTAACGTTCCTACTGGACCTTGATTGCAATGGGTGCTCAATGGATGAGCTGAGCATTTGGGAAACCCAAGCTCTGTGTTTCAATAAAACAGCAGGAGATGATGAGCAAAGCAGGGTGTCTCCCCCTACAACCAGCCACAGACATCCAATTGGTGCAGTTCGGTTACTAGCCAGAAAAAGGGGAACTGAGATCATATCCCACTGTCGCTCCCCTGGGAAAGCCTGAATCTTGAACCAGAGAGAACACCCTGCACCTTTCCTCTAAGACACAGGCAGGCTAAAAGGACATGTACTGCCCCTGGAATGTGTGTCACTTTTTCACATTATCCTCACAGTGGTAACAAGACCACAGCACCGTTCACCTCTGGTGACAAAGCAAAGGAAAAAAATCAGGCATAAAACTACTCTGGTTCGGCAACATCTATGCTGGTAATTGTGGAGGGTCCCCACTAGAGGTCTCCCTCACACTGCAATAGATAACAGCAGGACCCAGGCCGCGTCCGCATTTCAGAGCAAACCCGGAGCTCAGCTCTCCTCAGCCCACTGCACTGGATTTTAGCATTGGAATTTCTCTCTTGGAAGCATAGTTAAAGCCTCCATTTTTATAGACACAAAGGAAGGAAACTAGCTCAGGGCATCTGTACCTTGGATCCCACAAGTTTAGATTAGCAGTTTGTGGAGATCCACACACCAAACTTCCAACGAATCAGTGCCATAGCTTCCTAGCCATGCTCTGGGCTCGGCAGATGGTGCTTCACTGTCCTAGGGTCCTTCTAACGTGGGCCAAGCTTCCCCACTCCCGAGCAGTCAGTCCCTTTACCTGAACACAAGCAATGCCAATCCCCACCGCTCCAATAATTTTCAGGTGTTCCTGGATGAAGTTTTCCAGCTTAGTGATGCAGCCGCCCTGTGGGGGGAACAGGCAGAATAGACAGGAGTTAGTTTTGGTTTAATCCCTTGCCCCCTCATGCATTACAACGTTTGCAACCCTAGAAGGTGGGTGAATGAATGGGAGTGAAAACTAACAGGACGGATTCCTTGATACAACTTATTCTTATTTATGTAATGGTGGCATCCAGGAGCCCCAGTCAGGCATCAATGTCCCATCGTGTTAGGTGCTGTACAGACAGCACACAGAGAGCTCATAATCTACACTTCCACCCTTGTTACAGATACAGAATGTAACAATGCAGCATGGACAGTAACCACTGTTATAGCAGGGAGCCTGGCAGCTCCCCAGAAATGGCTAGCAGGCTTCAATAGGTCCAGGGCAACAGCCTTACAAATGGCAAGTGAGCAAGGCAGTGACTGCAGAGCTTAGGCTAAGACAGCAGCCCAGCTGGGCACAGGCGATGGGGAGGCAAGTCCCCTCACAGAGACCGACATCAGCCCTGCAGCCAGAGGTGGGTGAGGGGGTGACCTCCCATACGCCTGGGGCTGAGTTGCGTTCTGGTGGCAGAGAGGAAATCTTTCCCCAAGCTATTTGGAAGGTCTCATCCTTGCCAGAACCTGCCTGCAAGGGATACTGCATCGATACCCAGTGACCCCAAAGGCTCCACCCTACGACTGTAATGGCTTTGACCTGAAAAAGGGCAAGGAAGCCCTTCCCAGGTCTCCAGGAACTGCAGTTGGGACCAGCCACAAGGTCTCCTAAAACAGCAGCAGCACTTTAAAGGAGAATTCCATGTAGGATTGTTTCTAAGAGCGATGAGATGGGGAGGCATGGGCCCAAAAAGGTCAGGCACTGCCCGCCTTCATCTTTGTAATTGTGTCCTTGGCTGGCAGCCTGCTCCCCTCCCAGCCTTGCCAAGTCGTTGCTGAAACAGAAGCAGCAACAGGGTTGGCTGAATATTGATCCAAGGGTCTTTAAATGATTAAGTGAATTAATCTAGTGAGGCAGATCTTCTGTGGGACAGGGCAGGGCAGCTTCCAAACAGAGGGTAACAAGGCTCCTGCCCCAGAGAGCTTACAACCTACAGAGAGAGACGGAGGGAGGGGACAGGAGTGTAACATACAGGCAGAGGAGGTAGGGGTTGAGAGGCATAGGTCCTGCTTGGTCCATGGCTGGACTTCAAAATCTATGCTATCCCCAGCTGCCCCATTCTGGAGCCATTACCACCTTCATGACCCAACCCTTGTCTAATTTTTTCAAACCCACTAAAATCTTGCCTGAACTACCCCCTCTTAGCCAAAGCCTGGGGGCCACCATGCAGGCTTTCTCCCCTGAGAGCTCACCCAGCTCCTGCCACTCCATGGGCTCTCGCTCCTCAGAACTAGCCCAGCCCCCGGCTATCTCACGGTCTCTTGCTCTCCACAGCTAACCTGGCTCCCACCACCCACGGGCTCTCTCCCCAGCTAACCCAGCCTCTAAAGCCCTGGGCGCTCTCTCTGTGTAGTTGTGGCCCTGTTGGTCCCAGGGTATTAGAGAGACAAGGTGGGTGAGGTTATATCTTTTATTGGACCAACTTCTGTTGGTGAGAGAGACAAGATGAGCTCCATGTGGCTCAGAAGAAGTTGGTCCAATGAAAGGTATTACCCCACCCACCTTGTAGGTCAACGGGGCAGCTGTGCGGGCAGTGAGAGGTCAAAAAGGCAGCCCCGAACCCCATCTCTGACATGGGTTCCCCCGTTATGCTGTCTCAGGGTTGCCTCGTGGGCCCTCTGTCATTAGTTTCACTTCTGCGCTTCCTTGCTGGGGCCAGAAGCAGATGTGGGGGAACTGCCAGGCAAGAGGCTCTACACAGTTCTAGCCAACCAGCTCACAGCAACAAATCTCCTGAGCTCGCCCCTTCCTCCTGACATTCCTAGCTCAGAGCAGTCTGGCTAAGCAGCTGAACTTCAGGCGACTGTGCTGAACCAGAGTCTCAGGTTCCATCATCACTATTCATGCCCTGAGGCACGAGGGCTGATTTCCCTTATATCTGTCTGATCTGCTCAACTTAGCGGCAAATGTTACTCATGCTGCTAAAACGGTCTAATCCTCGTGTGAGTCCTGCTGAATGCACATGCCCTGTGAGAAGGAATATCCGACTTTAAGGGGCCACCTCTTCATTTGCGGTGTCTCCATCATGGAAAATTATAAACAAGGAAAAGATTCCAGCAGGCATTCCACACCCCTCTAATTACCTGTCTCAAGGCAGCCAGCCACGGTGCTAACTCCACAGGTTAGGGCGCTGGCTATGCTGCTGGGAAAATCAGGCTAGAAAGCCAGTGAACACTCCCTAGGTTGAGGCAAATGTATTTATACTGTTATGAGCCAGGTGAAACTTTGCTATAGGCTAGTTAAAACCTTGTTCACCCTATGTGTGAACAATAGCTGTAAGAGACAGTTACGGGGACACACCTAAAACAAGGCCTACTAGAGCCTGCCCAGAAACTTGCCCCATGTGGGAGCAGGGTTCCACTCAGTACTCGGAGAGGGAGGCAGAGGCCAAAAGCAAGAAAGCCAAGCAAGGAGTAGCCTGTGTGACCTTGGGGAAAACTAGAGAGACCTTTGGGGTCTCTCTTGGGGTGGTTAACTAAAAAACGGCTCCTTTTGTTCCCAGTTCCTCCTGTGTTAAGAGAAGCAGGACTTGGTGTGCTCCTTGTAAATAAACACGATTGCATTAAAGAGAATACCAGACTCCATCACTTCCCACTTCTAACTGGAACATCCTCAGGGCCCCAAATTTGACTAGCCGCTCGGGTCAAAAAGGGGCAACAATACTGTGGGTGCCTGAATCAATTCCCCCTGCAAGACCTCACCCCTCCACGAGTCAGGTTGATGAGTGCTTAGCTACCCATTTGTTGATTATTTTGTTTGTCAGAGTAAAGAGGGATTTCCCCTCTACCCAAACACTGCCTAGCCCAGCTCTAGCCAACAGGGACCGTACTAATTTGACTCTACAACACCCCTTTTCCCTCCTCTTCTGACCTCTCTTTCCTTCATGCTGGAGGCCAAATCCATCTACCCTACCATCCTAGCACCCAGCACCCTTCTAGATGAGGGCTGGATGGGACTCCGTTCAAAGCCTACCAAAGCCAAAGCTGCTGAGATGCCACATGCATTGTGGGACTCAAACCCAGGTTTCCTGCCCGGAACTGAAGAGGAGAAGCACTAGGCCAGCCTCACTTTTCCCATCAGCAACATGCTTCCTACTCTTCCCTTCCCCATTTCCTGGGGTGCACTTCTTGTCAGCGTCATGTTCCCCACCACAACCAAGTTCCCTGCTACTTGTGCTGCGAGTCGCTAGCGCTGCCTGCTGCACAGGATTCTTTAACATGCTCCTCGAGCTTTTTAATGCTGGAAGGCAATTTCTGCACTGATTTTAAATGAACTACACGCCCAATCCACACTCCCATCTGCAAGGTGCTACCTAGGTAACTTGTACCACGCTTATTCAGGACATCAGCTCTGATCCCACACCCATGACATCTGTGATTACTATAGCACTTGTCGTAATGCTCTTGTGGCTGGAGTGAAGACACCCTGATTCCTGGTGCTTAAAGGTTAATAGTATCCTTTCCCTCTCCTCCCCGGATGGGTGCATTTGGGATCGGGGGTGGGGAACAAAGTTAGAGAACTAAAGTCTTCAGTGGAAAGTCCCTGCCCACCCCCTGACTTCAGTAGGCTTCGCATTCAGCCCTAAGCAAGCACCAAACCAGTCTGCCCAGCAGGTCCCCCCGCAGTGTGATCCTGGGAATGTTGACATCAGCTTGTTCTTTACCTCCTTGTAGATGTTGGAAGGATGGTCTCTCCGGCCACACCCTTCTGTTATCGTCTTACAACAGCTGTCTGGGAATTTCCGCCCTGCGGCCTCCGCGGATTTGATCCAGATGCTCTCACTCCAGTCTGTAGCATTATTGCTGCCGCAGCACTTGAACTGTATGTGCACAAGAGCACAGGGTGAGTCAGCAGTTTGTCACCTGAAAGCACAGCACCATCCCCTACATCCATCCTCACCCAGCTCCTAGTTACATCCCCCGCAGAGCGTCGTCAATTGGCCAGTCCGGCTGCTTATGTCTGCCTGTGTTTTTATGAGCTGCTATAATTATGAGCGACCTTCGTGTCTAAGGTTCCTAAAAATGTCCCTTAAATATCCACAATGCCTTTCTTTTAGCCACTTACTTCTCTGTACAGAGATGGGCCTCGTCTGCAGCTCCTTCTGGTCTTGACAACAAAACTGAACAGCATCAATCATGCTCGCGTTGAATCAAATGACGGATGACTGCGGACAACTCTGCTGTTCAGCACACCCACAACCTAGGGGGTAGCTGTAGTCAGCAGAATGAGCTTGTTCCCTGGGTGGGTCCCCGCACAGCTGTCTGTCTCTCATCCCATTTATGGGAACAACTCATGCCCTCAGACCATAAAGGGCTGCATCCGTGTGCCCCTCAGCGCACTCACATCCTGATGGCAATGATGAGGAGAAAGGTGGGCTTGTGGCCAAGGACTGAGAATCAGGAAAGGAGAGCTCAATTCCTATCTCCATCACAGAGGGCACTGAGTGAGTTACTTAGTCTCACATTGCCTCTGCTTCCTAACCTGTAAAATACTCACCCGAGAGCGGCAAGGCCCGGATTAACGATTGTGCATTGCTCTAGGGTCCTCAGACAGGAGGCACTACAGAACTGCCGGTTAGTATTATTCATTGACAAAAGCAGTGCTTTGAGTGCTGAAGACTGGACCTCTCTCTACTTGTGACCTGAACGAGCCCCAAGTCCTCAGCTCCATGGATTCCGTACCTCGAGAACGGAATCAGGAGACACCAAGTACTAGAATACACACCAAGCCGCTCAACACCTTAACACGAGGCATGAGAAAACAGACCAGAACGGGGAACGTGAGAAAGCGCCCCGGTAGGCCACCCCGGTGACGTGGGAGTCCGTTCTAAAGCCTGTACAACCCTCCTGAGAACCTCACGTCAGTGACCCTGCATGTCTCATGGACATGTATCATAACAGAAGTGAGAGTCAGGCAGTGGGTCATCAGGCTGGTGTGGGTTGGAGGTAAATTCAGGTCTATAGCAAGGGGCATATCTCCTGGGGAGGGGTTGAGAGGTACTGGATTATGAAGTTATCAAGACTATTCAGTCATTCGGATCGCTCAGTCCCCCAACTCTCTGGCAGTGCCTGGAGCAACAGGGCACTTCAGTCATTATACTTCACTCTGCAGGGTATTGGGAAGCTTGATTAACATTAGCAATTCCCCCCAAACTCCTCCACTTCCATCCTGTTGGAAGCAAGCAAATATCAATACTGAACTGGCCAGAACTAGTTCATTCAGCAAGTGATGTGAATGTCACCCTTCCCCTTTCAAGCAATCACACAGCTCAGAGCCCAGGAGTCCCAGTCTCTGTGACAGCAGATGCAGCATCATATCCATCCTGTCTGAGTTGGGGATAGTGGCGTGTGATGCTGGTAAGCCAGGTGCCATCTTGCCAAGGCTGGTGGCGTGAGCTGAGCACTGACAAATTCATAGCTGGAAACCAGACCCACTCACCTTCTATGTTAATATTGTTCAAGGTAGGCGTTAGATTTGTAAGGATGTGTTTAATGTTTAGACTCAATAGAGTGCTTGTAAGTTGCTGCATGCATTAATCTTATTTGTAATGCCTGTATCCCATGCTGTAAGGGAATATGAAAGTTTTGCTTTATAATTGTAAAAATGCCTGTTCAGAATTGGTGAACCTAGGCAGGAAACGTGGTTCCCCCGCCCATCAAGGAGGACTATCAAGACTAAATGGGCCAACGTAGGACAAAAACTTTGTTGATCGCCCCATCCACCCATGAAGAAGTTATGTGAGGAGCACTCATCCCATCAGTTTGAACTCTGGGGGAAGGGCATATAAAGATGCTCACAAGAAAAAATGGTTATATCTTTGCTGTTTGGATTCTCGCAAGGGCTGGACCTAGGAAACAAAAGCATTCTCTTGGAAGCAACCTGAATATTTAGTGATTTTTGTTGTAAGTGACCTTTTGTCACTAAGTCTGTCTTGCTTGGGTAGCAAGATAGACCAGAGTGCCCAAGGCGACTATCTGTCACTTCATGGTAAGACTAGTACAGTGATCCGGGCGTTCACATCTGTTACTGCTTTGGTGAAATCCAATTATAGAACATACCACAAGTTTGGGGTCTCTGCCCTGCTTTTTGACAGTCTGCCCTGAGGCTGGCACTCACGGTCATTGACCACTCCAGACAGCATGACATGGGGAACACCGTTATCTCTTTAATGATAAGGAGCCAGTGATCTAAGGATGGTATAATTTTTAGCTCTATCATAGGTTTAATTCTCCCTGTGTCTTTGAGGCCTACCTCCTGCTGCAGTTTGTCCACCGCGCTGGTCACGCCCTCCTCTCCCTCCTTCCTATACTTCTGGGTCATGGTGTCCTTCAGGTTTTGCTTCAGCTCCATACTCAGCTAAACAAAAGGGGTAGCAGAGGTGAAATCATGAGGCAGACACCTTCCTTATCATCACCCCTTTATATTTTCTATCATCTTCACTCCTGGAGAACAGCAGAGAACTTTGTGGAAGCTATAACCCTGCCTCTAGTGTAGTCCCTATTGGTTCAAAGAAAGCACAGGCACTTATTTCTGCCTCTCCTGACTCTTTAAGCATCATTCTCCCCTGCCCTGCAAGGCCAGCATGAGCCTGCCTCCACATTGAAAGGGATGCCATCCAGAGGGACAGGCCTGCCGCAGAACAGGATTGCCCTTCTCTAAAAATCTCATTCCTGCCTTATGAATATTCCTCTAGGATCAAAGGGCTCTCACGCCTCCGGAAACAGGGCTGCCGGAGAACTAAATCCAAAAGGATCTGGCTAGGAGTGTTAGGAATTCAGAGCCCTGGACCTGCTGGACTGAAGTTGTGCAGTCTACATACCTTTTATATCAGAGATTGAAAGGGATGTCGCACAAGGAGATTGAGAGCACGAGGAGGGATCTTAAGACTCTTGCCTCCCAGACTGCAGCAGCCCTTGTGATACTAGAGATAGGTTCAGAAAGCCAGAATGACATTGCTCAGAAAGGTTTGATATGTGGAGCATATCAAGCATGAAAGTGTCCTTTACAGTGACACACGCACACTAATGTATCCACAAACTTCTCTCTGTCTAGCTGGCTGATGCACCACCAGACTGCTATGTCCTTTTCTGGTATTTTCCTGCCCATCCCTGCGGATAGACAAAATACGGCTAAAATTTGCCTCCTTTCTAATCAGCCTCCTCCTGCCTGGTCCATTTAGTAACGATGCCATAATCCAGTGCCTGTGAAATCACAATTCTCCCATGTTCCTGAACAACATCATCATGCGTGTAGATGGCATCGCTGAATAAACCAAACAGGAGGAAAGGCCAGATAGGGAAAAAGCTTTTCTATGTACATGTATTTCTTAGTAATAAACAATAATTGTGGGGTGGAATGCAGGAAAAGAACGTTTCGGTTACACTGGGTTGGGGGAATATGGCCTGAGTTTTTCTCCCCTACTTCAAATCTGCTGAATGTAGTAGTGGTTCTTCATCCCTCTTCTGTCAAATGGGAGTAACACCTACCTCCCAGAGATGATGCGAGACTTCATTCATTAACAAAGTGCTTTGAGATCTTGGGCTCTTTAGAAGTGCAAAATATTTAGAGGAGCAAACAGAAGAAGAAAAGTTTGGCAGCTCATGGGCACCAAAGGCAAACAAAGAGACAGAGTCCACTAGCGGAAATATTACTCAGGAGAAAAGCAGTTACCTGCGGGCTCACGGGGAAGAACTGCAGCATGGAACAAAGACAGCAAAAGAAACACACAGTTTATACGCACGCACTGGACGCGACAGCAAGGGAAGGGGAGAAAGAAAACCAGCTGCAAAGAGAGAAAGCAGACGGAGCCCAGGGAAGGAAGGACTTTTACATAAAAGAGCGGGGTTGGGGAATCAGTGTAGCTAGTAAGCCAAATGCCAGTGGGTGATCTACAAAGCAGCCTGCGGATCTGCCAGAGACTACAATCCCAGCATGCCACGCTCCACCTTGATCCAAGAAGTTTCCACCATTTCATCCATTGCCATGTGTTACTTTAGTCTTTGCTCAGGTCCAGATGGAGCATGGCTTTCTGGATCCAATAGCCTCCATGGGGCCGATCCTCCATATTAAAGACAGAGGCAGCTGGAATGTATTTCACTTGATACAAATGAGGCGTAGCTCTTTAGCTACAAGCAAACTGCTAATGTCACCTTTGTGGGAGGTGGGGGGCAAAGTCTGGGAGCCCTGAGGCAGGATGAAAGTTCCCAGCTTAAGAGTGTAATCCAGGGAAGCCTACAGTATGTGAGCACAGAGCCACTGAAAACGCCTGTACCCCTCTGCAATGTACACTTCCCTGTCAGACACACCTCCTCAGACAATCTCCAACAGTCTGCCCTCTTCAGACACCCAGCCTCCCTCAAAGGGTGGGGGAGAGAAGTCTCGTCTGAGGGAGCCTCCCAAGTGGTATGCCTCTCGTCGGCCATATCCAGCGTGATAACATGAAGCCATCGCTCCCTCGTGGGGATTTCAAGCTCAGTTGTCTACGACTGCAGCTGACCCTCGGGGATATTTTGAGTTGTGGCGGTGTTGCTCTATCCCCAGTTGGACCATTTCCCATCCATGAGCTTCCTGGGTTTAGCCGGGAGCGTTTCTGCTTGGCTATTAGTAAAGATGGTCAGGGACACAACCCCATGCTCTGGGCATCCGTAAGCCTCTGACTGCCAGATCACTTGGGGTGATCCATAGGGGTGGATCACTTGATGATTGCTCTGTTCTGTTCATTCCCTTTGAGGCATCTGCCATTGATGACCATTGTCAGAAGTCAGGATACTGGGCTAGATGGGCCATTCTTATGTTCTGCTTCATTCTAGACGGCACAACTATAATTACAATTGCCCCTTGTTTCCTTTCCGGACATCAGAAAAATCCTCAGGCTGATCCTCTGTACTAGAAACAAGAGGATTCACTCCAACAGCTCTCTTCACAGAGGGAGGGGGGAGAAAAGATGATGTGCAGGAAGGAGCTGAACTTCATCTGACTCCCAAATACTCACGTAACAGACTAAGGCCTTGTCAAATATGGTTTATAACCTGATGCATTTTGTATATTGGGGGATGTGAATAAGGAGGGAATCAAGCTGGGGTGAGGAATAGATGGGTCCAAACCAAACCACGGATTCAAAGCCCTTGAAATGTTGGCTTAGGCCCAATCTCTAAATAGAAATTGGGTGATAAGTAGCTGCTCCCGCTCTCTCTGGATTGATCCTCTTAGTTCGACATCCACTTACCTGTTGGTAGTAGATATAGGCCAGGATTCCAGCAATGATCTCAAGCAGGAAAATGCACAGCAGCAATATGAAGTACTGCAAGACAATGGTAAAATCGTTTTTGTTAAAAGAGAGCATCAGGAAGGGTGGGAGAGAAGTCCTGGAAGTTAAATTTAGATGATCAGGAAAAAGGCTTAAATCTATCAGTATTATTCTTTGTCTTACAGCAGCTCTCAAAGGACCTGATCTGTATTAGGGGCTCATTGTATTGGGTGCTGGGCATGGAAAAGGTTATAATGTAATTTAAGACAGGCAGCAACAAGAGGGCTTATCAAAGAGTAGGAAGTAAAGGAGGAAGGAAAGATGAGGGTAGTAGTGATATAAGTGTATCTAATAAAGGGCAAGACAGAAATTACAGCTGAACTGGAGGAGACAGTTCCTATTTACCCTTTTTCCTACGGGGTATCCAATGAAATTGAAAAGTAACACATTTATTGATATAAGGACTTCTCTTTTTACATGATGCACCCTTAGCGTGAGGAACTCTCTGCTACAATGTATCACGAAGGCAAGAGTTTAGCATGATTCCAAAAGAGACAGGACACTGATTGGATAAGAACATCCCCAGTCACATTAGGTGGGATAAAGAAAATGTATAAGAGAACTAAATTTTCATGTTTCAGGGCATAACTCAAAGGTGTTAGGAGGAAACTATCACTCTGGGCAAGTTAATCGATAATTGCCTATTCTCTAGGGGCTCCTGCATCATTCTCTGAAGCAGCCTGTACTACCCAGCGACGGACATAGGGTTTTGGGCTGGATGGACCATGGGTGTGATATGACATGGTCGTTCCTATGAGCAGTCATGTATAACTAATTAAATGCAACTAACTGGATTCCATGGATGCAGCAGCTCAGTTGCAGATGCCACCCACCCCACCCCCAAAATGCAGCTGCACCAGTTGCTCTGAGAAACTCAACATTAGCTTGTTAAATAGGAGAGGAACATCTGACTGCGCCAGGCGGTGGGAGCCCCAGAATAACTATGCATCCTATGGGGAAGGCTCTTGAAATTGAGCAGAAGCCAAGGATGAAGCTGCAGTGCAGAGAGCAACTGCAGGGACTTTGTACTCAATAGTCAGCCAATTGTTCAAAGGAGGAAACAATGCAACAAGGTGGCACTATCTGGAAATTGCAATGCTTCCTGATTTGGGGTGGGAAATTCCTTGCTCCGGGGACCTAAGAGGAGAATGCAGAATGAAACATCAGCACTGGAGCTCTGTGTTGAAATGTGCCTGTTACTTACACAGAGTGAAATTCATCCCTATGCGCCACACTGGTACCAAGTAAACCCTCATAACGGAGCTTAACCTTAAGTAGTGCAAACACCGAACTAGTCACAGTGGTACGTAAGCCCTAGAAGTGAATTTCACCCACAACAATTAACCATGGAGGGTTGACCTCCATCCTTGGTGTAACTCTATTGAGTCCAGTGAGATACAGAAGGGATTAATTGAACCTGGGCGTATTGTTTAATCTTTTACACCCCTTGTGTCTGTTTAAAATTTCAAAAAATGCTCTTAATGTAAGTTTAATCTTGGTGAAGATATCAAACTGACATCCCTGGAGACCAACCAGTGCTCTCTTTCTAAAGCATCCGGTGCCGTGGGATCTAAGTATCATGTACACCACGAGTCCAAATTCTCTCAGAAAACAGGGCTATGCCCTGCTCTCATTTAAGCTACTATCCTGAATGTCATGTCACCATGGCGATGGTCACCTAAGCAGCTACGGCCAGGTCATTCTACAGCTCCAAGGGCCTAAATTTGGGCTCATCCTGTAATACTCTATGTCATCACAGCACAGGCACCGCACAGCACTCAGCAGTGTCATCTTCCCCACACACTGCCCCACCAGAGAACTTTGCCCAGAGCTGGAGAGACCTCTTCTAGGGACTGTCACATACTCATTCTAACTGTGGCCCTTCTGCTACAATTGTCAGGTAGTGTCAGTTCTGATGGTGATTTACTCCACTAGGAACCAGTCAGAGACACTGCCCCATGCGCACAAGCTTATTTCACAGAAAGAAGTCATGCTGGAAAGTCCCATGTTTGCCCCACCCCGATGCTGTTCTCCTTGCAGCCTCATGTGGTTCTGCATGGGAAACACAGTATCGGATTTGATATCTAGCTGTACCAGCAAAGTCCCATCAAGTGCCTGCAACCCCCCAAACAGCCAGGCATCTCTGCCAATGCACCTTATCTCCGTTTTGTGGGATTCCCTGGAATTCCAGTCTTCGGGCTCCAACTGTCCCTCAGTCCTGAATTACAGCATACCATGTATTATTATACCCCTGGCCCCACAAAAGGAGGTACACACCCCTCCAAAAATCCCTGGTTAGCATCAAATAAATGCATCTATAGGTTACAAAAAACAGAACACCACAAAACCCTGCTAGGAAAAGCAAGAACTGGAGGCAACAAATTTGCCTTTGCATCACAGCTTGTCTTTTGCTGAGTGACACCTCCGTTTCTCACCGCGCTCCCCCTTTTGTCAGAAGACACAGGTAATCAAAACGCCTTGCCCCAGTGAGATTCTGCCAACTCAGAATCCTTGTCCATTGAGTCAGATTTCTTCTTTCACCTTCTGCCGGGATTCAGCAGCTGCATGGGAGGGACAACTGGGTTTTATCCGCAGGCTGGGCTTTAATAGGAGTGTACAATCTCAGGCATTCACTCCCAGCCCTAAACTCCCCCCACTGGCTCTCAGCTGAACATTGCAAGTGTCTGCACATGCTTGTACAAGGTACCCATTCATACCATGAGAATGAGTCACCCGATGGAGTGCTGGATAACCAAAGGCTGGGCGCCACACTAATGGGAGGCTGAAAGGGACAGAAAAGGAGAGGAACACTCCTAAACAAAAGGTTTCTTTTTTTGTTGGAGCCCGGTTATGTAATACCTCTGACATCATGGTGCTGTCAGGCTGCTGCATTAGGGGAAAGAAAACAACTAATTAACTGGAAAGTTTCTCTTTCCTTCATCTATTTTCTACATATGGGGTATTTTCTGCACTGATGTCAAAGGCATTCCAGTGCAGCTGGCACATATCACAAGGCCTCAGGTCACCATATTATCTTAAAGAGCCCTCCCACTTTTTAGCAAACAGGTTTTATCAAAGCCTATATAGAGTGAAGGTTACTACAGCTACCACTTGTGCACTCAGCTAGCCTGTGCTAAAACATCTTTTGTTATTGTTAGCCCTGACTGGTTGTTTCGTTTACCAGTTACAGCTTACCTATTTAGACTATGTTCTCTGGAGCAGGACCTGTCTCTTACTCTGTACATACAGCACCTTGCACAATGGGGCACCAGCCTAGCTGTAGGCTCTGGACACAGATGTAATCTAAATAATAATAGCAAAATGCTTTCCACCAATTCTCTTTTCCAGTGTATGTAAATATTCGAGAGAGGCATATGTATGTGGGAAAAACAAGGGCTATCTTTTATATTCAGCTCTTCTATCCTACATAAGAATGGCCATACTGGATCAGACCAGAGGTCCATTTAGCCCAGTATCCTGTCTTCTGACAGTGGCCAGTGCCAGGTGCCCCAGAGGGAATGGAACAGAACAGGTAATCATCAAGTGATTGTCACCCATTCCCAGCTTCTGGCAAACAGAAGCTAGGGTCACCATCCCTGCCCATCATGGCTAATACCCATTCATGGACCTATCCTCCATTAACTTACTTAGTTCTTTTTTGAACCCTGTTATAGTCTTGGCCTTCACAACATCCTCTGGCAAAGAGTTCCACGGGTTGACTGTGCGTCGTGTGAAGAAATACTTCTTTTTGTTTTAACCTGCTAGCTCTTAATTTCATTTGGTGACCCCTGACAGGCTCCTGCTTTTATCATGTGCACTATGTTTGTCTCCACGTGATTGTTAAGACCCATGATCGCTTGTAATGAGCTGTGTACACAACAGTAACATACATTATGTTCCTGATTCTCAGTTACGTTTCTCCCTGCTTTATGCTATCCCAGCACTGTACAGCATAATGAAAGTTGGCTTAACAGCCATTTCCTTGGTAAAGGGGGAATCCTAGGTGGCAACCCTATATCTTTGCAGTCCATAGGATAGGGACATCTCAGGGTATGTTGGGTGTGCAACCTGAACATCCCTGTGCCCTGATTGAATGTTAGAACGGCTACAGAATCTGAGCTCCAGTTAGAGTAGGCCTTGGGATTGCTCTAGCCTATGCTAGGGACCAGACGGTTCCTTGGCCTGCTGCACCATCGGGGTGGGGGTGGGTGGGGGGAGGACCTGAAACTCAGAGTCAGGGTGAACTATAACAAGCCAGATTTTGTGACATCACAGCTCATCACTGCGGGCCTGATCCTGCAGCTCTTGCTCACAGGAGTGTCTCTCACTGATGTCAACAGGCTGCAGGCCTGGAACCCACGGAAGCAACTGTGGCGTCACAAGTGCTTGGATCACTGTGGCATCCCTGAGTGAATCTGGCTGGCTGCGAAAGAGAAAAATGCTCTAGACACACAAATATCCTGGTAATAAGCAATGAGAAACAAAACACAGAGGAAAGCCTTGAACTGGGAGTGAAAACTCACCAGTAGCTATAAAAGCAGCTAGAATATACCTTCCTGGATCAAACCCTCCCTTCCTCCCCACCCCCCCGTCTGAAATTATTCTTGTAACTTGCTTTAAAGAGCCTCTGGGTTTGGAAAATTACAGGACACTCCCCATCGCAGCATACCTCGCTATATACATGGCCCTTTGGTACAGAGAGAAATTGGGACAGACTGGCACAGATGCCTTTCTCTTTGTTGTGAAGATGTTGGGATTACTGGCTGAGCTCAGAGCTGGCAGGAGCCTCCAGCCAGACCAACTCAGCCCTGCCCAGCACAAAATATTTCTTTTGTGGATTACTTAGTATCAACTAAGCCAGCAGAGAGGAGAGACAATAGATCTGTCACAGGCAGAGCGGGAAAGAAAAGACAGAGAACAACCTTTTGTTTCCATGAGACAATTATTAGTTTTCTGTGTCAGAATAACAAAGAAAACCCACCAGATTTTCATCTGTAACTTGGGAGAGGGGAGGGGTGAAAGAGAGACAAAGGGAGATGAATAGAGCTCTTTAGCACAGTGAATAATTATGCTAGTGCCAAAACGAACTGCTAAGGGCCAGGGGCCAAATACCACCCCTCAAGAACCAATGAACGAGCCACTAACAAGAGCTCCTGAGAGCTTGTCATAGGCCTTTTAGGGGTATTTTCCACCATCTTGTATTTTCAGTTCACACCCACACCCCACAAAGTGGGATCACAGACAGAGGGTACGTCTGGTCGGTATTGTTCATCATGGCTCCTCTTTCCCTGTCCCCGCCCCAGTCTCCACTCCACTCGGACAAAGGGGATGGGACATTCAGGTCAACAGCAGTCTGCAAAACTGAAGGAACGGTTAAGGCCCGAGTGGAAGTGTCCCCTTTTGTTAATATGAAATGACAATTAATGGCCCTTTTTTTGCAGTCACTACACTCACCACTGCAGATGGGCTGCTTGATGAACCACTGCCACAGTGGTTTGAGCATTGGCCTGCTAAACCCAGGGTTGTGAGTTCAATCCTTGAGGGGGCCACTTAGGGATCTGGGGCAAAATCAGTATTTGGTCCTGCTAGTGAAGGCAGGGGGCTGGACTCGATGATCTTTCAAGGTCCCTTCCAGCTCTATGAGATAAGTATATCTTCTGGACCGCAAAGGAGATTTGAGAGCGAGTGAGTGAGAATTAGGGCAAGTCTACACTTAAAACACTGCATCGGCACAGCTGGGCCGCTACGGTGCTTTAATGAAGACGCTCTATGTCAATGGGAGAAAGCTCTCCCATCTAATCCACCTCCCCGAGAGGCAGTAGCTATATTGACAGGAGAAGTTCTCCTGCCGACGTAGCGCTGTCTACATGGAGGGTTTGATCGGTATAACTACGTCACTCCGGGGTGTGAATTTTTCACACCGCTATAGGTCTGCAGTATAGCCCAGACCTGAGATCTATTAGGGCTAGTCAAAAATGTCAAGTGATTTTTTGTTTGGTTTTTTGACCAAAAAAAAAAAAATTAGGGCTGTATGTGTGTGAAAATTTTTGTACTGTTTGAAATTTTGCAATGCTCAAGAAACCAATCAAAAGAAATGTTTTGCTTTGAATCAAGTGGAATCACAATTACTTATTTTTTGGTTTTAAATGCCCCACCCTGCCTTCACTCCCAAATTTATTCCCATTTTTTCCCTACCAGCCTGAACATTTCCTTTGCTTGGAAATGTTTTGACATGCTCAGATGAAAAGTATCATATATTTATTATTTAGCACCTTTGGAAAAACACAGAAACCAATACATTCTCTGAGTGGGACAGAAAGAAAGGAAAGTCTCCTCTGTAATAGAGACAATCCATCCCAAACAGGAGAGCGGGCCAGTCAGGGAGTCACCGGTACGTCTCTCTAGGTCCAGAGGAACAGAGATGCAGCTCTCTCCTCACACACACAAGACGTTTGGTGCCCAGCACTGTCCTGGGGCAAATAGGAAACCTACCACTCTCAGCAGGTTCCGCCGCTCTTTGAAGGTGGCGCAGCACCCGAGGATCCCGGTAATCATGACGACGATTCCCGCCACCACCAGGATGTAGGCGGTCGCCATGTACGTGTTGGAGGACAGGAGACTGATGTAGTCACTCTTCTCGGCCAGAGTCCAGATACCCACCGCCATCACCGCCCCACCTGCCAGCTTAATAAAGAGAGAGGCAAGCAGGTGAGATGCATCTGAGGTGGGCACTTCCTCCTTTTCAGGAGTGGCATCCCCTGCTGGGCCACAGGGATCAGATTTCAGCTTGCTGACAGAGGGGCTGATCCAAAACCTACTCAAGTCCAGGGAAAGACTCCCACTGATTTCAATGGGCTTTGATCAGGCTTTAAATGAAGCCGATTCTTCCTCTCTCCCCAGTCTCTCAAGGGCCCTGGGAGGTTCCAGGGAGTCAAGGCACAGTATTCCAGCTGGAAGGGGATGACAGCTGGCTGGGGGTTTGCCCATGCTGGGCGGGGAACTTTGTAACTGGAGTTCTAAGTTTCCAACCTTAACCAGTCTCTTAGCTCTTACGATTGCTTAAGTGCTGCCTAGATGCCAGGGAATGGAGAAGAAGAGAGGGGGGGGGATGCTTTGCTTTGCAGCCTTGCTGGCTGATCCAGGAGTGATACTGACTGCTTCAAAACAACAGCTGTGTCTACCCCCCTCCAGGACAGAACCACTGGGGGGCAAGGCTATAAAAGGTGGGGACCCTGGTTAGCTAAACTCCAGTGAGAATGACCATTAGCACAGGAATGCCCCCGCAGTCGGGGCACTTTGGATGTGCCAACTTCTCTCCTTCAGGCTACCCTTCCTCTTTATGGGACTTGTGTTCCCTAGAGGTTTTTCCCTGGTTGCCAATTCACTGAGGCAGTTCATAATTCATTCCTCTGTAAAGGCTAGTCAGGACCCTCCACAATCATTTCTTCTAGCCCACGGATGTCTGTGGCTGACAATAGACTGATCCCTTGGCCATCATTTAACTTGAGGTAAAAACTCTAGTGTAGACATAACCGCAGCAACTACCCCCATAATCCCAGCCTAGCCATCTTCATTCCACTGCCAGCCTGTGCTATGCCACGGGGCAGAACGAGAGACGAACTGAAGGATGTCCTTTGTCTATGGGCTGCCCTGGAGTATCTGATGCCTTAAGAATTGTGCCCTGGGTCACCCTCCCCTGAAGTGGGCAAAACAGCACTTTTTCAGGCCGCCCACTGCTGTCGATATGTGATCATTTCAGGGCCTACTCCTGGTCAGTCAGATTATAGTCCTTCCGCCCAATGTTGGCAGCTTGGGTCTAGTTAGATACCTGGGGTGAAATCCGGGACTCACTGAAGTCAAGGAACATTTTTGCCATTGTCTTCGGTGGGGCCAGGATTTCACCCATGCTATCCATCCCACCCCCCTGACCATTGAAACAACAGATGTAGCCCTCAACGAGGGATGTGGTGAGGCACACAAATGCGGTGAGGGAGCTGGCACATTACCCAGAAGAAGAAGTTAAAGATGAAGAGCAGGTATTTGAGGCAGATAGTGCCGCATGTCTCCTTCTTCTCCGTGTACTCACGCATCTTCCTGGCTCAGCTGGTCTCTGAAATGTGATACAAGAAGAAAAGCCTGTTAGTTTTCCTGTCTCCCCCTAGGGAGGCATCACTGCTCTCCTCTTGCAAACAGCAACCACTCCTCAAAGCCGGTGCGGAGGTGCCCAACTGAGGAACCCCAGCATGGTGACTGATGAGACTCCAGAAAGAGCTGTAAAATGAAAACTCCTGCGTCCTGATTGCATTCTATCGCTCCTGACAGAATCAGAGAGAGGCTGTGTAATCATCTCATCTTATTATGTTATCCCCCATCCACTCCTCCTTACGTTTGTTAGGCACACTTCTTATGGCTCATCTGCAATTGGACTGGACTGTCTTTGGGGTAGGGACCAGGCTACCCACGTTTGACAGCACCTAGCACAATGGGACCCTGATCCTGATTGGGGCACTGTATTGCCTACTGTAATAGCAATCCCAAACATCACAGTAAAGAAACATCTCAGGAAGAAAATGGACACATCGCTCCTCCCCCCTTTTCATTTTTTGTCCTATTTGAACAAAGGAAATAGAAGTCCCATGCCTGTTCAAAACTACACCCTCTATCCAGATCAAACAGGAATCACTCCATAAGAATGTCAGGAAACGGAGAGGAATTTTGTGGACATGAAGGAGAAAGCTCTATACAAGTGTGATTCACCCTCAGGATAAGAATCCTCCTATCCTAGACAGTGTCCAGATGACTCAGTCCCTTCCTGGGAATTCTTCCTTACATTCAACAACCATCTCCAGCAGGAACTATTGTACCAGCCACTTCCCCTTCTGCCTGAGACTAAATCCTTTATGTAAACACTTCTCTTAGGTTTCAGAGTAACAGCCGTGTTAGTCTGTATCCGCAAAAAGAAGAACAGGAGTACTTGTGGCACCTTAGAGACTAACAAATTTATTAGAGCATAAGCTTTCGTGGACTACAGCCCACTTCTTCGGCTGTAGTCCACGAAAGCTTATGCTCTAATAAATTTGTTAGTCTCTAAGGTGCCACAAGTACTCCTGTACTTCTCTTAGGGATCACCAGACTGGATCAGACCCCAGCGATATTCAGTCCAATATCCTGTCTCCAACAGTAGGCGGCACCAGCTGCTTCAGAGGAAGGAGCAAGAAATCCTGCAGTTCGCAATTATGGGATATCTGCCCCCTAGAAAAGTTCCCTCCTAACCTGTGTAATTTAATAGAGGTTGCCTTAAACCCTTAAGCAGGAAAGTTTATATCCCTTCCAAACTCCTGCCTATTATAACTCTGGACTTGATAGCCAAACAAATATCTAATCCTTCTTTGGAATCCTGCGAAGCATTTGGCCCAAGAGATATCCTGTTGCCATGGGTTCCAATGGCTAATTGTTAAGGCTGCGAGCCTGTCACGGAGGTCACGGATTCTGGTGACTTTCCAAGCCCTCCGTGACTTCTGCAGCAGCCGGTGCAGCTGGCCAGGGGGCCGCCTGAGCAGCTCGGGGCAGTGTTGGCCCACCGTGACTCTCCCCCCAACAGCAGCAAGAGTTTGGGTGCTTGAGGGGACTCAGGGCTGGGGCAGGGGCGCGGGAAGGGGTGACGGCTCCGGGCGGTGCTTACCTCGGGGGGCTGCCGGAAGCGGTAACATGTCCCTTGGCTCCTAGGTGGAGGGACTGGGGGCTCTGCGCACTGCCTCCACCCGCAACCACGGCCAATAGGAGCTGCAGAGCCGGCACTCAGGGCAGGGGCAGGGCACGGAATCCCCGACTGCCCCTGTGCCTAGGAGCTGAGGGACATGTCCCTGCTTCTGGGGAGCTGCACAGAACCAGGTAGGGAGCTTGCCAGCCCTGCCAACCCCCACCCCCCAGCACCAGCAAAGGTCACAGGTCGCCCCGCCCGCAAGAGTGCCCATGGTGCCCCTGGGCTGCCTTCCCCCCAGGGGGCCCAAGGGGTATAGTACAAGTCATGGACAGGTCACGGGCCATGATTTTTTTTTTTTTTTTTTTTTTTTACTGACCGTGACCTGTCCATGAGTTTTACTAAAAACACTCATGACTAAAACATAGCCTTACTAATTGTATGTTAACCCTTTCCAACTCTGGGCCAGCTTACTTCTCCTATAGATGATGAAGGCCCTAAGCCCTTTTCAAGAGCCAGCTCTGGCTCCCAAGGTCAATTTTAACAAGTACTAGGAGGGAGAAGCACATGCAAATTGGTTTCATATGATCTGCTGGTCATTGCACCCCCCTGAGCAATGCAGTTATATTGACCTAACCCCTGGGGTAGACAGTGCTGTGTCGACAGGAGGGTTTCTCCTGCCTCTCATGGTGGTGGATTGACTATGCTGATGGAAGGAGCTCTATCAGTGTAGTTGTGTGTTCACTAAAGCACTACAGTGGTGCAGCTATCGCGCTGTACATGTAGACAAGCTCTTAGGAAAGGCAGGCCGGCACACTGCAGGGAGAAATTTCTCTTTGCTTTTCTCTGGTCAGCAAACATCCAGGATAGGCCAATGCGTTAGGAGCCAGCAAATTAGACCCACAGGAATGCAGCAATGGGCATGTGCCCATCCTCAAAGCTGATCTGCCCCTGCCTGTCCTGATTTCACAAGAAAACATTTTCCCCTAAAAGAGGATCTGACACCATAGTTGGCAAGAGAAAGTCACTTCATATGGGAGGGGAGTGGCTCTGAGATTAAGGTATTTATCAGGGAGAATAACCACCAGGTTCTTTTCTCCTGGTCTCTGGCCAACTCCATTGTCTACACTGGCAAGTTTCTGTGCAGTAAAGCAGCTTTCTGCGCTGTAATTCCCGAGGCGTACACACTGCCAAACCACTTAGTGCGCAGACACTGCGCAGTTGTAGCGCTGTAAAAAAACCACCCCAACAAGAGGCGTAGAGCTTTCTGCGCCGGGGCTACAGCGCTGCGGTACCAGTGTAAACACCCTGGTCAATTACAGCGCTGTGATTGGCCTCCGGGAGGTGTCCCACAATGCCTGATCTCACCTCTCTGGTCATCGGTTTGAACTCTACTGCCCTGCCCTAAGGTGACTAACCGTCATCCCCACCCTGTAAATTCCTTTGGAATTTTGGAAGTCCCCTTCCTGGTCTCAGCGCATCTTTCCAGGTGGCCATGTCTGCTCCATGCACTAGGTGATTCCCCGCTTGGAGCAATGCTAAGCTGCTAGACCTCATGAGCATTTGGGGAGAGGAGGCTGTCAAGTCCCAGATGTGCTCCAGCCGTAGGAATTGATACCTACGGACAGATTTCACGATGCACGACAGAAAGCGGCCATGACCGGGACACTGCAGTGCAGGGTCAAAGTGAAGGAGCTGCGGAACACCTACCACAAGGTGTGGGAGGCAAACCGCACTCCGGTGCTGCGCTCACGAGCTGCCAGTTCTACAAAGAGCTGAACGCGATACTTGGTGGCGACCCCACCTCCACTGCGAAGGCCACTGTGGATACTTCAGTGGCTTGCATGCCAGTTGAAAGTGGACCAAGCCGGGAGGAAGAAATCTTAGACGAGGGGGGGGGACCCAGAGGCAGAGGATGACTCAGAGGTCAGGGATGCATGCAGCCAGGAGCTTTTGAACCTTCTTATAGTCTTGGCCTTCACAACATCCTCTGACAAGAAGTTCCACAGGTTGACTGTGCATTGTATGAAAAAAATATTTCCATTTGTTTTAAACTACCGCCTATTAATTTCATTGGGGTGACCCCTAGCTCATGTATCATGAGAAGGAAGGGGGAGGGCTAGCTCAGTGGTTTGAGCATTGGGCTGCTAAACCTAGAGTTGTGAGTTCAATCCTTGAGGGGACCAGTTAGGAATCTGGGGCAAAAATCTGTCTGGGGATTGGTCCTGCTTTGAGCAGGGGGTTGGACTAGATGACCTCCTGAGGTCCCTTCCAACCCTGATATTCTATGATTCTAGGAGCTCTTTTCTACCCTGGAGGTTAGCCAGTCACACCTATCAGATGCTGGCAAAGCACAAACAGGGGAGGAGGCCCCTGGTAAGTGGATCTGATTTTGGGAATTGCAACCGATTAATAATAGTCTGAAGTAGCCAGCTTCCACAGTGTAATCACCACGCACTTCTCCAGTGGCAGGGCAGCTCTCATTCTCGTGTGCTTGCGCTGCAGGGCTGGGACAAGCTCATCACAGTCCCATGAATGTGGCTTTCCTCATCTGAAAGTTCTGTAGCCACTGTTCATCATCCCAGATGTGCATGACGATGTGATCCCACCACTCAGTACTTGTTTCCCGAGCCCCAAAACAGCGTTCCACTGTGGTCAGCACCTCCGTGAATGCCACAAGTAATCTTGTGTTGTAGCTACTATGCATGGCAAGATCAATGTTGCACTCCTCTTGCCTTTGTAGTTTAAAGAATAACTCCACTGCCACTCATGATGTGTTGGTTAGAGCAAGCAGCATACTGGTCAACAGTTCGGGATCCATTCCTGCAGCCCGAAGAGGCAGGACATGCCATATAGAAATTGTTGAAAGATGGCTCCAAATGCGGACGGAAGCACAGGGATTGCTGGGATGAGAAGCAATGCATGAGGGGGCACTGGGACAGGACCCAGGATGCCCTGTGACTCCCTCCACCTTCCCACAACTCTTAGCGGCAGAAGAGAAAGAGATGCTCTGTGGGATAGCTGCCCAGAGTGCACCGCTCCGAATACCACTGCAAGTGCCGCAAGTGTGAACACGCTATTTCACAGGCAGCTGACAGTGTGAACACACAACAGCAGTTTCCCTTCAGCGCTCTCTGAGCAGCGCTGCAACTCCCGGCACTATAACTCTGCCAGTGTAGACATGCCCTTAGAGAAGATTAATTACCACATGGCTGAACGAAAGCACGGGGGAGTGGATGGTAGTGCCATCATCCGCTCTGAATAGCCTTGTAATATCGGAGGGTTTTTTCCCTCCTTTTAAACAATGTTCCTATGAATTTCAGGTTTCTGGAAGGTGACAGATTTAAAGTCCCAAAATCTCTGTTTAGCTACAGAACACTTACAGCAGCAGCAGCAAGGCTAGTTTCTACACACTGTGCTAGCCGTGTGCCTCAGCCTACACCTGCCTAGACAATCTCTAGATAATTCAGTCTTTAGGGCCCATGCTGTCCTTGGCCTATTCCCCAAGACTGCCAGGAAGGGGGCCATGGAGTGCAAATTGTGATGTGAACCCTCCGGAGATCAACAAACTCATTTCACTGACTAGCCAGGAAATTGTAACAGTTGCTGCCAAGCTGTGTAAGATTTGAACTAGCAACCTAGATGCGAAAGGTCTACAATAGACCCTCGCTAATCCCCTGAGCCATCCAGCACCCAACCCTGGAGCCCACTCCTTCCCTCAGAGGATCCCAGGATACAGATGCCCCCCGCAACATCTTCTTTCCCCCACAAAGAACCACGCTATGCAGTCACCTGACACTGCATCAGCTTTAGTTAGAAAGAGCAACCACGGTAGGTTGGTGCATTGGTCTTTCACATACAGCAACCTGGATGTAAGTGTACATTAAATCAGTGATGGAAATACATCTTAGTCCCTAGTAGATATTTAGTCACATCATGACTCCACCCAACAGTTGGATATGAGGCAACACAAGTGGCTATTTTTCCCCTGGAGAAGATCCAAACCAAAAACAGAGAGGAGGAGCAGCAGGCTAGGATTGAGGTGTAATAGCATGGGGGAAGGACGGAGGGGAGAGAGGGCGAGAAACTAGAACTAGTTGAGTAAGAGATGATGAGGAGTCAAAGCTGAGGTGAACTGGACGAGCTGCGTAAGGGGATGCAGGAATGAAATAGCGGGGTGGGGGTGGGGAAGGGCGCCTATGGTTTGGTGCAGGCAGACCTATGTGAGAGGGAAGCTTGCTGAGCAATTATCCCCGCTATTCTTGGATCAAGCTACCACTGATTTACTTCCACCAGCCCTACATTTCCCCTACACTCCTCCCAAAATCCAAGCCGCTATTACAACGACGTGTAGCGAGGAGGACCCTTTTGTTTCTTTGTCCTCATCAGCATCCTACCCCCAGTGAGGTGCCTCCAGGAAGGTAGGGGTGTGTGTGTGTGTGTGTCTGTCTCTCTCAATTCCCTCTGAAGCCAAGGCCTATGCTGAGCACTCAATGGAAACGGTACCAGGGAATTGCTCTCTGCTTGCCACATATCGGGAGCAAGAGATTCCTGAGAGGCGCAGCAGGGTGTCCTCACCCCATACAGCATTTTACAGTGTATCCTTATAACGTATGTACAGCAACTAATAAAGAGAAGGGGGGGGGAGGCAAGCCTTTCCCCTCCCTTTCCAAGAACCAGTTGGATGCCCCAGGATGGGGTATCACTGGAAGAGATAAGCTTGAGTAGGAGACTGGGTGTGACCCTAAAAGCCCCTCAATGCTCACTGGCAAAGCCCCCACTATAAAGTAAATTGTCTCAGGCCTGACGCACTCATTACTCCTGTCAAGGCTCCTTCCCCACTCTGAACTTTAGGGTACAGATGTGGGGGCCTGCATGAAAACTTCTAAGCTTAACTACCAGCTTAGATCTGGTCCGCTGTCACCACTACCAATGTGCTAATTCCCTTCCCTGGGTAGCCTTGAGAGACTCTTCACCAATTCCCTGGTGAATACAGATCCAAACCCCTCGGCTCTTAAGACAAGGAGAAATTAACCATCCCCCCTCCCTTCTCCCACCAACTCCTGGTGGATCAAGATCCAACCCCCTTGGATCTAAAAACAAGGAAAAATCAATCAGGTTCTTAAAAAGAAGGCTTTTAATTAAAGAAAAAGGTAAAAATCATCTCTGTAAAGTCAGGACGGAAAATAACTTTACAGGGTAATCAAACTTAAAGAGCCCAGAGGACCTCCCTCTAGCCTTAGGTTCAAAGTTACAGCAAACAGAGGTAAACACCCTAGCAAAAGGTACATTTACAAGTTGAGAAAACAAAGATAAAACTAACACGCCTTGCCTGGCTGTTTACTTACAAGTTTGAAATATGAGAGACTTGTTCAGAAAGATTTGGAGAGCACGGATTGATGTCTGGTCCCTCTCAGTCCCAAGAGCGAACTCCCACCAAAACAAAGAGCACAAACAAAAGCCTTCCCCCCACCAAGATTTGAAAGTATCTTGTCCCCTTATTGGTCCTTTGGGTCAGGTGTCAGCCAGGTTACCTGAGCTTCTTAACCCTTTACAGGTAAAAGGATTTTGGAGTCTCTGGCCAGGAGGGATTTTATAGTATTGTACACAGGAGGGCTGTTGTCATAACTATAAAGGGAAGGGCAACTCCCAACACCGTGTGATGATAAAATATTAAAAGGTGTCTGCGTAAGGTATCACATGTAAACTGGTAACACACTGGTCCCAAAAATCACTTTGTGATGTATGTAGAGGTTGTATATAAAGAATGGTGTGTGTGTGCTAGAAACACATTCTTCAAATGTGTTTTGGAGGCAGTGTATACAGCAAATCTGCCCTAGCCAAAGGAGACAGTGAAATCCGCATTGACTGGCTTGAGACTGGCTTAAAGGCAGAGACCAATGAAAGTACATTTACTTAGAAGGTAAACAAAGCAATCAAGTGGAGGAGGAAACAGTTTAGTGAGCAGAGTCTGCATGTCCAGGAAGTCTTCCTGGCGCTTGAGACAAAGACAATGAACAATAGAAAATATAAAGGGAACAAAAAGACATTCTAGTTATCCAACAGCAACCTCTGAGCCTCTGAATGGTGGATCTTCTTGGCCTGAAGAGCAGGAGCTGCTGGTAACTTGCTGTAAGTGACAAACCGTTTTAAGCAAAGGTATAACTTTTAAGGAATTACATTTTAGGCTCTAGAAAAGATGTTATTTTTGTAACCCTTTTTTCTCTCTTTTATTCTTGCCTGCTATCAATTAAATCTCTGTTCTTTATTAATAAACTTATTCTTAGTTTTACTCTAAGCTATCTTAGTGCTGTTATATTAAATATAGAGAGACTCCTTAGCTAACCTAGCAGACTGGTGTGTACACCGTCTCTTTCAGGGCAACAAACGTAATAATTTCTGAGTATCTAGTGAGAGGGACTGGAAACTACAGACAGAAGTCTCTGAGGAATTCAGTTACTGGGGTGCACTATCTGCAAAGCAAGGTTAAGACTGGCAGAGTCTCAAGGAGCTTGTGGGTGAAGAGGACAGACTGGTGTGGCAGGGAGCTGACACAGTCTAATCCCCCACAAAGCACACACTGGCTAAGGCAGAGGAGTAACATAGTGGCTTATGGTTCTGGGCTGCCCTGAGGAGAGCATCATTTGAAGAGGGGTGTTGTGGTTTAGTAGCTATTGCACTGGACTGGGAATCAGGAGACCAGGGTTCTATTCCTGGTTTTGCCACGGTCCTGCTGTGACACCTTGGGCAAGTCATGCTCAATGTCTCTGTTTCCCTCTCAGCATTTGCCTGTCTTGTCTATTTAGATTGTAAACTCTTACTCTGTGTGTGTGTGTGTGTGTGTGTGTGTGTGTGTGTGTGTGTGTGTGTGTGTGTATACTAAGCCTAGTACAATGGGGCCCTGAGTTTCACTGGGGCCTTTAGGTGTTACTGTAACACCAATAATTAATAATGAGATCTGGATAGGAGACTTTGATGTTTGTCATTATTGAATATTGGCAAGTTATTACTGTGAGCCAGATTCTCAGTGGGTGTAAATCAGTATAGCTCCCTTGGCTGATTGGCACCTGCTGAGGATCTGCTGTGTATCTTGAACAATGCGCCCACGTCCCCTGAGCCCCACGGGATCAGATTTTCACTTCACCCAATCTAACTAGATGACCGCACTTTTCCATCCAAAAAAAAAAAAAAAGGGGGGCGGGGGGGCTCTTTGATGGCATCTTCACTGCCAAACAGCAAAAGGTACAGCCTGTTACTGTTGCTGGGTTGCCTTTTTAGTATTTCACTCTCCCTGCCCTGGGCCAGATCCCCTGCTGATTGACACCTCCCAAGGGTCCCATGTATTTAAAGTGGGAGATGTCAGACTTGCCAGAATCTTGTTGTGCATTGAGGGGGGGCAGAGGTGGGGAGGAAGTGGACATTCAACTTAGGCTCTAATCAACCCTGGGTGAGACAGAGTCACCACATACTCTCTACACCAAAACCTCTGCCACTGCTCAAGGCCTCCTGGGAATTTCCCTCTCACACACACAGATGTTTCTATCAAGCCTCAGGTAAGGACTTTTCAGAGGATCTTGCAGAACTAAACTCAACTGTTCTGATAAAAGAAGCAGTAAAAGCACACAAGAGGTCCTCCTCTCTGTTTATTTTCAAAGAACAGGCAGAGAACAGCTGCAGGTTTATGCAGCACAATGATTCATGGAAGGGTGGTAGCCAATGAATCACAGAACAATCACTGCTGTCTTTCGTTTGATCTATCCCTCCTAGCCAGTACAGGCTGCTCCTGCATGCTTGGTGACTAGCCAAGGAAACTATTCATGAAACACGTGGTTGTTTCTGGACCTTCCCTTTTGTGTGTAATGCATTTTATTTTCCTTGTATCACACAGAGTAGACTAGCTCTCTGCGAGAGGCTATTCCAGACTGCTGTGTAGGAAGCAACACCTGTCTTCAGGGAAATAGACAACGGAAAGATATATCTGAATTGAACCTCTGGCCCAAGCAGCTAAGAAGCTGATCCTGAGTGGTGGTGGGCATCCATAATTGCATCATTGTTGGGAAAGCCCTGGAGCGATGTGGAGCATTAAAATGATCCTTTGGGGCCTGGTTTTCAATAGAGTTTGGCATGCTGGGTGCTGAGCTCCTCCGACAATATGGCTGTAAGTAACACAGTGGGAGCAGAGCACTTTTGAAAATAACCCCAACTGTGGCACTTGAAAATCCAGTCCTAAACATGGTACTGTAGCACCCGTTACCCTGTGCTGAGGCATCTGCGTCTCAAGGTCTAGTTATGGGGTCCCACCTCAGCCCACTGGATTTTGTTAGCTGATCTATGTATGTGCACATGCCAAAGCTATGAAAACACACGCACCCACATTCAAATAGGTTATAGGCACTTGTTTAGTCACACACACACAAAGTGGCTCAATGCATCTGCCTCTACTTGCCCAGTAACAGGAGTCAATTAGACAGCAAAGAAAGAAAGCCGGTCCTGAAGACTTTTCTGCATAACCTGCCCTGAAGCTATGTCTAATGGATGGGGAGGTAAGGCACTGTTTCTTAACCTAAGTAAATTAAATAACTCCCAGGCCATAAAAGGCAACACTTAATAGCAACTAGGAGGAGATTAGTGTCCAGGGTGAGCCCAATGATGTGTCTTTATTGTCTCCCCAGTTTATACAAGTCAGACAAAAAATAAGAGTATTTAGCCGTTCAACCTTTTGGTGGCACCCATGGCCATAGTAGCTAAGTGCTGGACAGATGCAGTGTAGCTGTACTGTAAGGTCCATAGTGGACTTCATAGCCCATCTTCGCCCACATACGTAATGCACAAGATAGGAGTGTCTAGTCCTCAGGTGAGACTAAGTTCTAGTTCTGGTTTTGCCAACCACTTGCTGTGCTTGGATAAATCACTGAAGGCCTAATTTTCAGAGAAGTTGAAGGGCAATTACAGGTGCTCAGCACTTCTGAAAATCCAGCCCTTAACCTCTCTGTGCCAAATGAAAATCCCACTAGCACTTCCCCTTGATCTACCAGCTAGGATTTATTTTAAAAAATGGATCCTGCTGCTTATCACCTCTGCCCTTGGGTGCCTTATGGTACAGAAAACAGCTATGAACCATTAAATACAGCCTTCCCGCCAGCTGCTTGTGAAGTGCTCTGCAATGCATAAATGCTAAATGCTATTACCTGCCTAAAGCAGACTTTCAAGGGGGAACAAAAACATGGCTACCACTGACCTCTCAGGGCGAGTAAAAGTCGGAGCACAAATGAGACCTCTCAGTTCTCCACAGTGACGTCTTCCTCTTTCACCTGCTCTCGTCTTCAACAGGATACAGGAAAGAGAACAACTGAAAAAGAAGGAAGACAGCCCTCAGCAAAAAATTATTCCCTTTCCCTATATTAAAAAGCTAATAGCTTGTCTTTCCATCAAACCTTCATTCTGTAACATCAGAGCGTCTGCTCACAAAGTATTCTACACGCGTGTGTGTTGGGAGGAGGAAAGAGGGAGGCCCCTGTTGCAGCTCTGGGAGATATGATGGTAGGCCTCTAGTGCTGGAAGCTGCCAGAAAGGGGCAGCCAGTCACTGGGTTTATAGTCACATGTCTGTAATATCATGTAAACCCAGCTATTGTTTCTGTCAAGACTGCCTAAACCACAGCACAGGTGCACTCTGGCAACACAAAGGAACCTAAAAAGGGGTGGAAATGGCTCCCTGAGAAAGCCCATGGAGAATATGCCCTGCACAGAAAGACACCCCACCCAGTGTAGAGCTGGCATAAGGACTCCAAGCCAGCTCTGCTGCCAGCCCCTGGCATAGGGGTCATGTCAGGATTGGGCCAGGGGTATGGAGTGGGCGGAAGTGGGCAAGCAGGGGTGGGAAGGGGGCACAAGGCCACAGCACACAGCTCTACAGTTATTCACCAATTGCCAGAACTCATAAGGAGCTCCAGAAAGCAACACAGATAGAACAGTTCTGAGGCGGACACCTGGAGCCAGGAAGGGCCCCTGGCTGCTCCAAAACATGCGGAGCACAACAGTGGTTAACAGTGGTTTAAAGTTTTCTCAACTCCAGCTCTGGAGTCTTCACTATGAAACCCTATGGGACTTTCGCTGTGAAGTCAAATGGGTAGCCAGCTCCAACTTTTCTTTCTTTTTCTTTTCTTTTTTTTGGAAGGGGAGGAAATGAGGAGGAGTTTAGACAACTTGCCTGTTCTCCAGAAAGAGCACTGCATGGGGAGACTTGAAGTCTCCATGGGCTGCATCTTTACAGAAAGACTAAGAATGGCTACTATGAATTACAGCCCAAATCAGGCTCTCGATAAGTTGCGTTTGGCAAGGCTTGGGAATCCTTTGTCACAAACTGCAGGACATGAAAGGCGAACAGGAGGCAGGAATTTACCTAAAGCCACTCATTTATATTGCAGACCAGGACCCTACTGTGGTAGACGCCGTACAAAACAGAATAAAAAAAATCCCCATCCTCCCATGATCAGTCTCCCTCTCTCAAAAGCTAATATTAACGTATCCTCCTAGTGAGAATGCTACAGTTTCTTCCCCCGCCCCCCCACCCCATCCCCTGCCTTGCCCTTTAGCTGCTTGTGGAGATACAGCTGGGGAACTGGAATTCCTACTTGTAAGCAGTTGGCACACATCCCCCTCAAACAAAAATCCTGCCTGGGGTTCTGGGAGTTAAAGGAGAGCAGAAGTACAGTGTTAACGGCTGAGCTGACTTGTCTCTACTCCCACTGCTTTCCTTCCCCACCCCAGAATAGAACACCGTTTACTTCTGTTGTCTTTAAAGTCACACTCCTAGCTGCAGAACAACAGGAAACAAGTGAGTCTGAGATTTTTCTCAAAATGCCAGGCAATGCAGAAACACTGAAGATTCCACATGCAAGAGTTTTTCCTCTCTCCTGAAATCTCTGCCCCTGCTGGCAATGCTGCTGGGGGTGAGGATGGGGCTTTGGCACTGATTTATCCCCTGCAAAGGTGGTGTGTGTGACGGGTTGGATCACAGAAACCCCTGGGAGCTGCCACCTGATGCGCCCAGACTACTTCTATCCCTGCTTTCCCTGCCAGCTCAGGACTCCAGCACCCTGTCTTGCTGAGCCAGACACTCCCGTCTGGCTCCAGACACAGACCCAGGGTCTGAATCACTTGCCCCAAAGCTGCAAGTTTACCTGAAAACAGTTTACCTGAAAACAGACAGAAGTTTGCTTGTCTTTAACACTTAGATGCCCAACTCCCAATGGGGTCTAAATAAATCCGTTTTACCCTGTATAAAGCTTATACAGGGTAAACTCCTAAATTGTTCGCCCTCTATAACACCGATAGAGAGATATGCACAGTTGTTTGCTCCCCCAGGTATTAATACATATTCTGAGTTAATTAATAAGGAAAAAGTGATTTTATTAAATATAGAAAGTAGGATTTAAGTGGTTCCAAGTAGTAACAGACAGAACAAAGTAAGTCACCAAGCAAAATAAAATAAAATGTGCAGATCTATGTCTAATCAAACTGAATACAGATAATCTCACCCTCAGAGATACTTCAGTAAGTTTTTTCCTCAGACTGGACACCTTCCAGGCCTGGGCACAATTCTTTCCTTCTTTCCCCTGGTACACCTCTTGTTCCAGCTCAGGTGGTAGCTAGGGGATTCTTCATGATGGCTCCTTCCCTTTTGTTCTGTTCCACCCCTTCATATATCTTTTGCATAAGGTGGGAATCCTTTGTCCCTCTCTGGGTTCCCATCTCGTCCTTCTCAATGGAAAGACACCAGGTTAAAGATGGATTCCAGTTCAGATGACATGATAACATGTCACTGCAAGACTTTATTGCCCACTTGCCAGCACACACATATACAGGAAGACTAACAGATAAACACAAAAAGAAGAACAGGAGTACTTGTGGCACCTTAGAGACTAACAGATTTATTAGAGCATAAGCTTTCGTGGACTACAGCCCACTTCTTCGGATGCATACGGCTGCTACTCTGAAACCTGTCATTATGCAAGATAAACACAGCCATCTGCAGACAATGGTCCTGGTTAATGGGAGTCATCAAGATTCCAAACCACCATTAATGGCCCACACTTTGCATAATTACAATAGGCCCTCAGAGTTGTATTTCATATTTCTAGTTTCAGATACAAGAGTGGTACATTTATACAAATAGGATAATCACACGCAGTAGATTATAAGCTTTGTAATGATACCTTACAAGAGACCTTTTGCATGAAGCATATTCCAGTTACATTATATTCACTGATTAGCATATTTTTATAAAACCATATAGACTACAATATCACAGTGTGATCCAGCAGCTTGAGTACAGCATCAGGACCCCCAGCATACTACTCCTGGGTGTGACATTAACTCACTTTGTAGCTTGGGGCAAGTCACTTCACTTCTTGGTCTTCATTAATACTGACTAACCTGCCTTGCTGGGATGTTATAAGGATTGGTGTTTGCTACACACCTGGAAGAAAGGGTTAAGTATTACCAAAAGGCCAAAACCCAGTTTTTACTGAGGCAGATGCCCCTTGAAGTTATTAGGAGTTTGAATAGGGCCCACAGGAAGTACAAGGGATAAACTGGTCTGCAGGAAATACAAGGGATAAACTCTCATGTACTTCCAACATCCCTTAGGCTAGGTCTATACTACCCGCCTGAATCGGCGGGTAGAAATCGACCTCTTGGGGATCGATTTATCGCGTCCCATTGGGACGTGACAATCGATCCCCGAATCGGCGCTCTTACTCCACCAGCGGAGGTGGTAGTAAGAGCCGCCGACGGGAAGCCGCAGAAGTCGATTTTGCCGCCGTCCTCACAACGGGGTAAGTCGGCTGCGATACGCCGAATTCAGCTACGCTATTCACGAATTTGTGTATCTTAAATCGACTCCCCCGTGTAGTGTAGATGTACCCTTATTCTTCTTCCTCCTCCCCCTCCCTGCCTTAAAAAAAAAAAAAAACCTGGAAGGAGCAGAGTTAACTTCCTGGCAGCGAAGAGTCTATTAGACCATACAGCATGTACAGTGGCCCAGCTGCCCTGCTGCCCTGCTGCAGCGCTTGTGGTGGAGACAATCTAAGCTGACGGGAGACCCGTCGGCTTAGTAACTGCTGCCTCTGCAAAAGGTGGTAGCTATGTTGGTGGGAGAACCGACCTGGCACTATCCACATCAGTGCTTAGGTCGGTATAACTTGCATTGCTCAGGGGGTGTGAATTATTCACACTCCCTGAGCAACATGAGTTGGACTGAAGTAAATTGGTAATATAGACAAAGTCTTAGATCATGGAGCAATCTCCCAAGAGAAGTGAGAGCAGCCCCAACATTTGAGACACTCACTCGCAAGTCGCCTGGAAAAAGCACTGGAATATAAACAAAGCTAGAAAATAATCCTGCATTGTCAGGGAGCTGGGGTGGGTGAGCTAGAAGGGACCTTCCTACCTCTACTGTCCGTGTTCCTAGGAGAGCCATTTAAAAACAAATGGGCAACATTACCAATGTTAAAAAAATAAAATAAAAAAAAATAATGAAAGGTTTCCAAACTCTTCTCCAGACGCTCTCTTTACACCAGCTGACTGACGCTGAGTGATAGAGCACCACTGTCTGCTTTCTCCTCCTCCCTGATGTAAAGCTGCCGACCTCAATGCCCAGCACTCCAGACAAGGGCTCTGATTTCCTAGGACCAGCCTTTTGGTCTAGCTCAGCTAGATTCAGAGTCCTTGCATGTATACACAGGTCTCCACCAGATCTTTCCCCTGCCTGTCTGCACTCCTGGCAGCACTCACTAGCTCGAATAGCTCACGGACTCTTAACTGAGGCTCAGACAGTGCAGCAACTCATGAGCCAAATGTCCAGTCCTGCCCCCTCATGACATACTGGGCCTGAAACCTTCAGGAACTTCAGCTGTGTTCTACCCTTTGTTGAAGCTCAGCATGGTGCTGCCGCCCGTGCCCCTTCCCTTGCAAGAGGATAATCATCCCCAGGATGCAAAATGCGTTTTTCATTTAAACCAGTTAGAACACACTTGAAAGTCAAGCCACCAGTGCCTCTAGGGCTGGTGAAAAGCATGAGTGTGATCAAACCCTTAAACTGTATGAGACAAGGAAGCTACTCAAGGGGCAGATATATGGAATGGACATGGAGCTGAATTCCCTCGCTCCCCTTTTTGATTCCCCTTTGTTTTTTAAATAATCTAGAAGAAGCATGATCTAGTGCAGAGGTTCTCAAACTGTGGTTCATGGACCACCACTGGTCCACGAGCTCCATTCAGGTGGTCCGCGGATAGTTCCCTCTAAGGTGTGCGCCTGGGCGGCCTCACATGAGAGAATGAAGGGCCACCCACCTAATTAGTGGAGCCGCGCAGACATGACTCCACTAGAGAAGATGGACATATAAGGTGAGGTGGTGGCCTTGGAGGGAATAGGGGGTAGGTGGGTGGGGGAAGTGGAGTGAGAAGAGGGGATGGGGGGAATTTGAGACATGCAGGGCTGTGGCGCCAGAGAAAGAGGCAACTTTCCCCAGCTCCAGGGCTGTGGCTGCCGGGGAGAGAGCCCCCTCCTTCCCAGCCCCAGCTCGGGGGCTGCCGTGGCAGGACGTATTCCTGGAGGTTTCATCATATGACATAACCTTTAGTTGAAGATTTAGATAAAGATTCATCTTTAATTTGTGAAGACTCCAGGGCAATCCTAGAGGATTGTCAACCGTAGGCCAGGAGGCTACAGGCCACAGCTCCCAGAACCTGATCCTCTGGAAAGCAACAGGTCCCTCAAAACAGATTCCAAAACAGCTGAAGGTGGTACACGGTGCACAATACAGGGCTGCAGACAGAGCAGGTTTGGAGATGGACACTCCATGCATGGATTAATGAAAGCTCTTCTGTGCAAACCTCATTATTGTGTCTGAAATAAGGCTCCTTTCATCCCGAAGGATCCCAGAGCACTTTATACTATTTATACACAGGAACCACTTCACCAGCCACTGAGCTGAAAAGAGGGATAATAAAAGGCTTTTCACTCTTCACTAGAAGTGCCAGAGCTCAGGGCCTGCTGTGTGTTTTCAAAGAGCTCCTTGCGATCTGGACCAGAGGAACAGAGGATGAGTTAGGTCAGTCTCACCTAACAGACAAAACAAACCTGCTGTAACTACACTACCTTTTCCCCTCTAAAGTTCCCTATTGTTACTACTGGTGTAGCTCGGCCATGGTGGCAGTGGTAGCCTAGACAGGGAGCACTCAGGGTAGTCCAGCCTCTGGTGTTTTTAACGCCATGCTATCAGTGATGAGCTGCCAAAATCTTAGGAACCAGTTCTTCCACGGCACGGCGGCGATGGCGGGTCCTTCAGTGCTGGAGCGAATGAAGGACCCGCTGCTGAAGACCCGGTAGGGAACCGCCCAGTGACTACAAGCCCCCCCCATCCGACCCCCACCCATGTCCTGCCCCCAACTGCCCCCCTCAGAACCCGAAACCCATCAACGCCCCCGCTGCTTGTCCCCTGACCACGCCTTCCTGAGATCCCCAACCCTAATGGCCCCCCAGGACCCCATCCCCTACCCAACTCACCCTGCTCCCTGCCCCGACTGCCCCGACCCCATCCACCACCACCCCGACCTCCCACGCCTACCCAATCCCCCCCATTCCCCGTCCCGACCACCCCACCCAGAGCCTCTGCCCCCTCCAACCTCTCCCCCCCCCGTCCCCGGGACTCCCTGCCCCTTATCCAACCCCCCAGGCCCCAGCCCCTTACCATGCCGCTTACCCCCGCCTCCCCCCCCCCCCAGAGCCTCAGCGTCCAGGAGCAGCCCTGGACAGCGCTGCAGTGGCGTGGTGGCTCCACCGGGGCCCGAGCTCCCGCCGCTCGACCCAGAGCTTGCAGCCCCACCCCGGCCTTACCCGGCTCTGAGCGGGGTAAGCAGCATGGTAAGAGGCCGGGGGGATTGGATAAGGGACAGGGAGCAGGGGGTGGGAGGGTTGGATGGGTCAGAGATTCTGGGGGGGCGGTCAGGGGACGGGAAATGGGGGGGAAGGCGGGGCTGGGGGGGGATCCTCAGATTCTCATGGGTGCCCCTGCGGGGCCCAGGGCAAATTGCCCCACTTGTCCCCCCCCCCCCCAGGTGGCCCTGGAGCTTGCAGCCCCCCCCCCTTACCTTGCCGGCGGCTGCTCAAAGCGACAGGTCAGGGAGCTGTGCTGCTGGCAGCTCGGCACGCTGCGGCTCTGGGGGAGGGGGGCGAGGGGAGTGGGGAGAAGGGGAGAGGGGAAGGGCCGGGAGAGGTCCCAGCTGGGACTCCTGGGAGCTCAGGTTGGGGACAGGACGGTCCCCGCAGGCGGAGTTGTTTGCCCACCCGCCCGGCCCTTTAACAGCCCGTTCTCCACCGGCGTCTAATTTTAGCAACCGGTTCTTGCGAACCGGCTCCAGCTCATCACTGCATGCTATCCAACTCTACTCAAAGCCCTTACGTAAAAAGCAGGGCTCTCGCCTACACTAGAGAACTGGATCCAGTGCATTATGCCAGTTTAATCACAAGCTATTTAGTGCATCTGCATTCACCATGCTGAATCCATGTAAGTTATGCCCCCCTCCATACAGACTAATGTCCTGATCAATTCCCTGATCATTCCCACTCAGGCCTTGGCTACACTTCAGAATTCACAGCACTGTGAAGCGCGAGTGTAGTCGCGCCGCCAGCGCTGCGAGAGCTCTCTCGCAGCGCTGCAAGTACTCCACCTCTCCGAGGGGAGTAGCTTGCAGCGCTGCGAGCAGGCGTGCAGCACTGCAGGCGCTAATTACACTGGCGCTTTACAGTGCTACACTCGGGGGGGGGGGCGTTTTCACACCCCTGAGTGCAGCAAGTTGCAGCGCTGTACAGCACCAGTGTAGCCAAGGCCTCAGTTCCCACAGTTGGTGCATCTGGGCGATTCCCCAAGGTCCACAGTGCGCTGTGGTAGGACTAGTTGAATCTTTCAGCTTCTCCGAGTCCACGCTGGCAATAAATTAGTTCAGATGAACTGGTTAGGCCGTTTGTAACCCACCTGTAGACAGTGAGGGGAATTTCTGTGTGTGGGTGCAGTGCTTAACAACTATTCTAAGGGCCTTAACCAGTTGAATTTTTCTAGTGTACATCAAGCTCTTTTTACAAGACAGTTTCACCTCATCCACACAAGCTAGCCAAACTATGTTGTAACTTTTATGCTCAGCAGGTAAACACCATTGGCTGAACTGAGTCCACAGAGCTCTTATAGAAGGTGCTTTCTATTTATTATTCACAGATCTTTCAACATCATCTCAGTCCCCAAGCGAGTTATCAGCAGATTTTGGATCTACATGCAGTGTTAGGTGTGCCCCACCGCCAGCAGTTAGTTATCACACAGTGATAGTCACACAATCAGTTGTTAAGACTTTGAACCACAGCATTAAAAAATATTTTCAGGAATCACTGGAAGAGGAGATAGCCGCTAAGGTGCTTCTATAGCCCCCAGAGTCATCATAGCAACTGGGCAGGACACCTCAGCACCATTAGTGTATTAGTGTAGAGCAGCACTGTCCCCATTTAACAGATAGGGACCTAAGGCATGGGCAGACTAAGGCCTTGTCTACACTACCAAGTTTTGTTGACAAAACAGGGAATGTGTACACACTGTGATGCAACTTTTGTTGGGTAAAATGCCTAGGTTTGGCGACAAAATACATCCACCCCGATGAGAGACATCAATCTTTTTCATCTACATTTTTCTCAAAGTGCCAGTGTAGACACCATGCTTGATTTCATTGCTTTAATTGGCCGCCCTGAGGTGACCCACAATGTCCATCATGACCACTCTGGTCAGCAGTTTGAACTCTATGACCCTGCAGCCATGTAAACATCCATCTGCCTCTCCCCCTTAAAACCATCAGGAATTTTTGAAATTCCGAGAGGTCTCATCGCATCTTCCCAGGTGACCATGGCAGGTTATCGCAGCAAACGCTCTCCCGCTTGGACCACGGCGCAGCTATTGGATCTGATCAGTATATGGACAGAGGAGGCTGTGCAGTCACAGCTGCGCTTGAGCTGTAGGAACTGGGATACCTAGGGGCACATTTCTTGAGGCTTGTGTGAAAAGGGCTATGATCGGGGGAAGCTGCAGTGCAGAGTGAAGATAAAGGAGCTGAGGCAGGCGTACCATAAGGCAAAGGAGGCAAACCGTTGCTCCGGTGCTTCACCTAAGACCTGCCAGTTCTATAAGGAGCTGGACGCTATCCTCAGTGGTGACCCCACCCTCACCGCCAAGAGCCCTGGGGATACTTTGGCAGGCCTGGCAGCGGTGGAAAGAGGACCTAACCCAGAGGATGACGTTATTGATGAAGAGGTGGAGTTAGACAACGATATGGAACTCCCCGCAAGGTCACCCGGTGGGGCAGGCACTCCAGAGGTGTCTAGCTCGTCTCAGCAGTTGCTCTCTGGCGAGCAAGAAGTAGGAGAGGAGATGCCCGGTAAGTGGCTGTAGTTTGCGTAGTGTGGAGGTGAGTTCAGGGTATAGAAATGTGGGAGGCTGGCTGCGTTTCTGTGAGCCGGACATTTCCCTGTGTAGCTAATCAGTACAGCGGAACAGGGTGTTAATGCATGCCGAGATCTCACAGGAATCCTGCAAAGAGATCTCCAGGAAAGTTTCCTGGAGGTAATTGACAATCCTCTGCCGAAGGTTCCATGGGAGAGCAGCTTTGTTCCTTCCCCCATTGTAGGACACTTTCCCGTGACATTCGGCAATCACTTGTGCAGGGACCGAAGTGGCACACAGGTGAACAGCATAGAGAGCAGGGCAGAAGCCACAAGCATGGAGTAGATGTGCCCTCATTTCCCTGTTTACCTTTAGCAGTGAGATGTCTGTTAGAAGGACCCCCGCCTGTGGAAAAGTGTGGGGAATTTTAGAATTTTTTCCCTAGTTGGCTGTACCACGACCCTTGCAGTGTGTGTGCTCTTCCCCCCCCATGTGCAGCATCATTTCCCCCCCACCCCCGCCAACACTCACCATGCTTTGGATGTTCACAGAGATGTGTGCTTGCCAAGGGTCAGTGAGAAAGTGATTGTTATGTTGCAAAAGGTGTATTTAACTGAAATACTTCAATGCTGTGTGTGAATTTAACAATCGCGCTTCTCTGCATTGCAGGGGCAGCTCTAAGCACTAGCAAAGCAAGCACGTGCTTGGGGCAGCCCATTTGCAGGGGCAGCAGGGATCCAGCATGGGAGCTGAGAACCAACAGGGGGCCCTGGGAGCTGTAGTTCCTTGGTTAGCTCCCTGCCTATAGAGCCAGCCCTGGACCAGGGAAAGAACTACATTTCCCAGCATTCCCTCGGCCGCTAGTAACAGGAAAGAGGGGGAGGGAGTGAGGAAGCCAAGACCTCATGCTGCAGCCTGCTATGAATGGAGAGCTGCACTGTGAAGGTAGGGATACCATATTTTAACATTCAAAAAATAGGACACTCCATGGGGAGGGAGGGAAGGTAGCCCCACCCTGCCACCATCCACTCCCTCTGACTGCCCCCCACAGAAACCCCAACCCATCCACCCCCCCCGGGACCCCTGCCCCAACTGCCCCCCAGGACTCCACCCCCTGTCTAGGCCCCACTGGCCCTTGTCCCCTGATTGCCCCCTCCTGGGACCCCACCCCCATCTAAGCCTCCCTTCTCCTTGTCCCCAACTGCCCCCTCCTGAGACCCCCCCCAACTTACCCCCTAGGACCTCACCCCCTACCTGTCCCCTGACAAACCCCTGGGACTCCCATGCCTATCCAACTGCTNCAGTCCCCTTACTGTGCCACTCAGACCAGCGTGTCTGGCTTCGCACAGCACCAGACACGCTGCTGCATACATGCTGCCGTGCTCCCCTGTGGAGCCACAGCCCCCCCCAGCACCTGCCTTCCAGATTTGGACACCTCAAAATTCAGGAGTGCTCAAGCTCAGTTTGGGCAGCTGTTATTTCATTTCTCCCAAATCAAATATACTGATCCACTGTAACTTGCTGTAGAAAAAATAAGATAAAATTGAGCAAGAAATGCTTCCCAGTGGTTATTAAGACTGGAATTGCTATTTTCAACAGCCATTGCCTTTTGTTTGTTTAAAAGGAAGACAGTGATATTGCATTGGCAAATTCCCCATAGAAAGAAAGAGTGGAAGAAAAGAATAATAAAGGCACCTCAACTTTTCCTCATTTATGTAGGACAGTCTTAGAATATGCATCCAGATATCCTCCAATCACACAAGCTGAAAATTGTTCCACTTTACTGCCATTCTGTAACCATATGGGAACCAATCCTGTCTGTGTTCTGTGCACATCCAAAATTCCTGCTGAATGACCTGCCCTGGGAGCGAGTTACCAGTGACCCAGGGCTGCCGCGGAAGGAGGCTGCAGGGCGGAGGGGGGTGGGGTTGGGGGGTGGGGAAGAGAGCCCAGGGCTGGGGCGGCAGGGGGTGTGTGTGGGGCAGTGGTGGGGAGGTAGGGGGGAGCCCAGGGCTGGGGCGGCAGGGGGGTGTGGCGAGGAGCCCAGGGCTGGGACGGGGGGGGGGGGGGGGCAAAATTTTTTTTGCTTGGGACGGCAAAAAACCTAGAGCCGGCCCTGCTGCATTGTCCCTTGTGCTTCGGCAGATGCGGCCTTCAGGAACAACCCTTGGACCCCGGACGAGCGTCTCGGGCAGATAAAAAAGCGCCCAAGACAGAGCAAAGAAGACAGACGTGTTCCGGGAGGAACTGCTCTGCTCCAATGCAGAGAAAAGGGAAAGCAAGGAGTGCTGGGAAGCGGAGCGGGAGGACAGAAAAGAGAATCAGGAGTTTGTTAAGGACGCAACTGAGAAGATGATTAAAGTAACGGAGGAGCAAACACAGATGCAGAAGTCCTTAATAATGTTGCAGAGTCAGCAGATTGGTGCTCCCCCTCGCCGCAGCACATTCAGAACTCTTTTCCATGCCCCCCCAAACTCCGCCCACATTTTTCTTTCCACTGCCCTGGACTTCTCAGTTTCCCCTTCACTCCACCCCCTCAGACAACTTTCACAATGATGGCTGGACCCACACACAGCTGTGAAAGTCTGCTCTTCCCTGGTTCCTCCTTTCCCAGTGGGCACTTGTGTGTTTGTGCGTGCTGTTTCTTGTGCAATAAAAACAAAGTTTTCAAATGGTAACTTGTCTTTATTTGTTTCCTACAAATTGAGACAGCAAGCCCTACTAATACACACACAGGCAGGTTAATCATTTGCTTACTGTAATGTAAGGCCCCAAATATCATCTTTGCTTCCTAAGAAAACTACATGTAATGTAACATTGAAGCACCACTCACAGATATAAGCATTAAGGGTTCTCATTTTCAAAGTGTTGCCTCAAAGCTTCCCTGATTCAAATTGCTCCCTCTGGGCTCCTCTGATAGCCCTGGTATCTGGCTGCTTAAAGTCAACAGCCAAGCAGTCTGCCTCAGCACTCCACCCCTGAGCAAATCTTTCACCCTTAGCTTCACAAAAATTATGCAACATACAGCAGGCAGCTATGACCATGGGAATACTGTCCTCATGAAGGTCTAAACTGCCATAAAGGCATCTCCAGCATGCCTTTAATCTGCCGAAGGCACATTCAACGGTCATCCGGTACCTACTTAGCCTGTTGCTGAACTGCTCCTTACTACTGTCCAGGTGTCCCGTGTAAGGTTTCATGAGCCACGGCTGTAAGGGGTATGCCAAGTCTCCCAGGATCACTATGGGCATTTCAACATTCCCCACTGTAATCTTCTGGTTTGGAAAGAAAGTCCCCACTTGCAGCTTTCTGTACAGGTTGGTGTTCCTCAAGATGCGTGTCATGTACCTTCCCAGATCACACCACGTTGAGGTCAGCGAAATGCCTATGGTGATCCACAAATGCCTGTAACACCATGGAGAAGTACCCCTTCCTATAGATGTACTCAGTTGCAAGGTGGTCTGGTGGCAAAATTGGAGTGTGTGTGCTATCTATTGCACCTCCACAGTTAGGGAAACCCACTTATGCAAACCCGTTCACTATTTCTCACACATTTCCCAGAGTCACGGTCCTTCGTAGCAGGATGTGATTTATTGCCCTGCACACTTGCATTAACTCAGCCCCAACGGTTGACTTCCCCACTCCAAACTGGTTTGTGACCGACCAGTAGTAGTCTTGAGTCGCCAGCTTTCACACAGCGAATGCCACACGCTTCTCTACTGATAGGCCGGCTCTCATTTTGTTGTCCTTGCGCCACAGTGCAGGGGCGAGCTCTGCACACAGTTCCAGGAAGGTGGCTTTACGCATCCGAAAGTTCTGTAGCCACTGCTCATCATCCCACACCTGCATGACGATACTATCTCACCTGTTCATTGCTTGTTTCCCCAAACCCAAGAGCGACAGCCTACCCTGTGCAGCTGTTCTGTGAATGCCAAAAGCAATCTAAAGTTGCTCCTATCCATATCACACAGCATGTCAAGCACCTGGGAGTCTTCTTTAGTTAGGAACTTCACGATTAACTGCACTGCCATGTCTTCATGACAGTTAACAGAGCATAGGAGAGCATTGCAGGATCCATTCCTTCTCACAAAGATGCTGGGGTGCATAGCAAAGAAGGGCCATTGAAAAATGCCATGAAAGAAAGCTGGAAGTCCATGGAGTGCTGGGACAGAAAGCAATGCATCACAGGACATAGAGCCCAGTCCCAAGATGTACCACGACCCGCTTCGCCTTCCCACAACACCTAGCGACAGAAGGTGCATTGCTCACACTGTCAATGACAGTGCCCCAACTGTGGATGCGCTCTGCTGACAGAGGGAGCGAGTGTGAACATGTGATTCTGATTTTCATTATGCCAATTTCTGAGTGTCGACATCACCTTTCAGAGTAGCAGCCATGTTAATCTGTATCCGCAAAAAAAACAGGAGTACCTGTGGCATCTTAAAGACTAACAAATTTATTTGAGCATAAGCTTTTGTGGGCTACAGCCCACTTCTTCGGATGCATAGAATGGAACATATATTGAGGAGATATATATACACACACATACAGAGAGCATGAAAAGGTGGGAGTTGTCTTACCAACTCCGAGAGGCCAATTAAGTAAGAGGGAAAAAAAACTGGTGACAAGCTCTTCTAAAAACGATAGCGTAGCTAGAACCTTCATGGGCTAGGAAGTCTTTTCCATCTATCATTTCTACATTTCTCTGGTTTCTATTTCTCTGAGGGCTCAGTTTTTTGAAGCCGGAGTACCTCTGGCTATTAAGGCTTTTTCACAGTTGAGATCAAATATTGAGCCTGTTCAAGGGCAAATTAAATGATAGTTCATTTCCTGAAGCAGTAGGAGCCTCTCTCTTTGCTGCTGTAGCAACAGCAACATGTTATGTGCAGGAAACTCAGTACTGAACTGCCTCTAAAATAATCGTCCTTAGAACCAAAATGAACACCCTGTTGCTAGAAATAAAAGTCCCTTCCATCCCTCCCTCCCTCCCCCTCTCTTTTGCAGCAAACTTTAATGGATCCACAAAACCATTTACTCAGCTGTTTGTAAAGCAGCCTGCAAACATCACAGAGAAGCATCAGCAGGTGAATAAACAAGGGGAAGGCATGGGCTGTTTAAAGGCAATTACAGGCTGGCTGAGTGCCAATGTTAGGAGGGGTGGGGGAAACAGCACACTCAAACAAGCTGTAACTCAAGTTCCTCTGAAAGATGCCATACTCCCTCTCTGCCCCCATTCATGCTCCACTGTCCATACAGGAGCCAGTGAACACTCCGTCACCAAGGAACTGTCGACACACAACTTTGTGCTGCTTTAACTATACCGGTACAGTTAAGGGGGTGCCACGCCTCACAGAGCGGATGCAGTTTTAGCAGTATACTTTGATGCAAAGTAGACTCTGAATCCATCTCAGCGAATCACTGTCCTTATTGAGAATTAACACACCACTGATCTGTAGTTGAGAGAAGAGATTCACTGCATTCCAGCACAGTCTGTTAGTCAGCACTCTGATTATGGCTGGGAAATCCTGGACTGGATTTCTGCAGCTAGCCAACATGCTCCGTCCTTCCATCTCTCTGGTTACCAGGGCCGCCCAGAGGATTCAGGGGGCCTGGGGCAAAGCAATTTCGGGGGCCCCTTCCATACAAAAAAGTTGCAATGCTATAGAATACTATATTCTCATGGGGGCTCCTGCGGGGTCCGGGGTAAATTGCCCCACTTCCCCCCCTCTGGGCAGCCCTGCTGGTTACCCCAGAAGGAAGGAGGTAGCCTCATCACAGATGAAGTTTAAAAGCAGTTTTGGGTTCACTCCCTCTATTTTCTCCCTATACAGTTTAAGGCCAGAAGGGACCATTAGATCATCTAGTCCAGTGGTTTTTACCCTTTTTCCATTTGCAGACCCCTAAAAAAATTTCAAATGGAGGTGCAGATCCCTTTGGAAATCTTAGTCTGTGGACCCCCATGGGTCCGCAGACCACGCGTTGAAAACCACTGATCTAGTCTGACCACTTGCATAACACAGGCCAGATGATCTCACCTAGTAACCCTCTATTGAGCCCAATAACTGATTTGACTAAAGCAGAATCTTCCAAGTCAAGACTGGATGCCTTTCTGAAGGCATGAAGAGATGGAGAATCCACCACATGCCTTTAGTTTGTTCCAATGGTTCCACTCTTGCAGCGGCTCTGCCTGCTTCTTTAAGCTCATTAAATACTAGCAGAGTTCAAAGGGAAGATGTCAGTGTGACAACTGCCCAAGGTAATGCAGGCTCACCGTACGCTTCCCAGCATGTTCCCATGGCATCAGTGGGGTTGGGGGAACAACCAGAGCTGTGGTGTTTAAATTCGGCCTTTAAGATCTCAGCACTAAGAATGGAATCTTTCCAGTCCTCAGTTTTTAACAGAAATAGTGAGACTTTTCAGGAAAGCTATGGCCAAAGTGTCCAGACGTAACCAGTGATTTTTAGGCACCTCCATTTTTGGGTGCCCAACATGGTGATAATTTGAAGGGGGCTTTTTTTTTTTTTTTTTTTAAAAACAGGGCAGGAGCTCAGCACTTTCTGAAAGTCAGGCCCTTTTAAGACCTCTCAAGTTCAGCAACTGAAAAATGAGGCTCATAAACAAAACAAAAAAAACAACCCCAAGCGACGACTCACTTCTGCAAAGGTAGGTTTAAATCTAAACTTCATGCTGGAAGTAGCCATGACAACTTCACATAGGATCTAATCCCATTCCTGCTGAAATGAGTTGACAAGTGTATTGCTACTGATTGCAATGGCAGCAGGATCAGGGCCATACTAGTGCAACTGAACCAACTCCTCACGTCAGCCTCACACAAGTTACAAAACAGCATCTGTCTAGAAGGCCCCTTACAATCAACCTGGACTCTAATGATCTCAGCACAGACACAGAGAAGGAAAGAATCTGAACAGGGAGATACAAGGAACACAGGTACAGACTGGCCCAAGCAGGATGGGGGGTGAAATACAGCCTTGCTACGAGATTAATGGCCATGGGCTGTGTGCTGGCTCCCCTCCCCTTGACCACAGATATTTAATACTGTCAGGGCTTGTCAATATGGGACAGTTTCACCCGTTATACAGGAATAATTATACCAGTATAGTTACACTGATAGAGTTACACTAGTGTATCTCCCGGTGCAGACAATCCCTCAGGAGTGGATGGTGAAGAGGGGCAGCGTTTGCTACACATCCCACAGCTTGCATCTGAGGACCGGGCACAGGGAGCATCGCACCCTTCTCCAGCCACTACAGCAGCCGGTTTCCTACAGTACTGATAACCCAACCTCCTGGCTCACACAGCAGCCACAGGCTCAAGGGAAAGCAGCCTAATGGTTTCTCCTCCCCAAACACAGAGAAAGACCTTGTCTACGGTGTGGATTTGTCTTTATTTCAGCCATCAGAAAAGCTACAGTAGACATGGGAAGCTGGGGGTTTGCACTGAGGCAGCTGCCTCAGTGGTTGGCAAATCCCCAGCATAGACAAGGCCAAGGGTGGGAGAGGACTCAAAGTGATGTGCCTCCCTGGAGGAGGAGAGGTTCCTAAACTCCCTTGCAAGACCATTGTGTGGGCTTCCTGGGATTACAAAGTGACTGGTGTCAGTGGGGCTACAGAACCCAAAATACAGCTTAAGTCTAGAGAGCAGCTCTGCCTCCTCTAGGCTGTATTTCAATACACTTTTAAGTTCCTCCCTTCCCACTCTAGTGCTCCATTTACTGCCGCTGCAGAGGAATCTGCAAACACAAAGCCAAGTGTTTTCCTGTAGTTATGCAGTTCTTTAATTAAAAGACAGAGAACCAAACAGGGAGAAGAGGGTGGGAATCCAACCAGGGTTTTGGGGTTTTTTTGTTTTTTTTTTAAAAAGACAACACTGCTCAGAGTGTTTATGGCACCTCAACCCACTATGTGATCAGTTCTATCTAAAGCAGTGATCTCAAACTCAAATCACTCTGAGGGCCACATGTGGACTAGTACATTGGCCCAAGGGCCGCATCACAGAAACCTTCCATGAGGCCCTGTCCCCGCCCCACCTCTTCCCACCCCTTCCCCAAAGTCCCTGCCCCAACCCTTTCCCCAAATCCCAGCCCCGCCTCTTCTCCACCTCCTCCCCAGAGCACGCTGTGTCCCTGCTCCTCCCCGCTCCCTCCTGGAAAGTCCTAAGTGCCATCAAACAGCTGTTTGGTGGCAAGAAAGCACTGGGAGGCAGGTGGAGGAGCAGGGACCCAGCATGCGGGGGGGGGGCGGGAGGAGAGCTTGGCGGGCCACAGAAAATAACTCCGGGGGGGGGGGGGGAAGAGGGGAGGCACGCAGGAGAGCTAGGCGGGCTGCTTGTGGCCCACAGGCTGCATGTTTGAAACCCCTGATCTAAAGCACCTCCTGCTCAGAGGTGGCACTTAGTTTGTGCTTGCGTTCTAAGAGCCCCAGACGCTGCTCTGCGACTGCATGCACAGCTCCCCATGACATCCGGGGAGTTCAGGGTGCAGCCCTCAAGCAAGAAAGTAAACAATTAAACAGCAAGGCGCAGTTGTCAGGGGAGATGGATGTTAATTCTTCCCTTACAGATTCCACGGAGGCCAATGCAAGATACCAAGAGTGATTCACAACCCATGACTCACTCCCACTGCTCCTGGCACCTAAACTATGCTGTTGGCTGGACAGCATGTCCAAAATGCTGGCATGATTTTGTTTGCATAGCTTGGTTCTATGCAGCATGGAGATTCTGCTGAAGTCTTTCTTCCACTGTATTTCTTCCGTTCTTGTGCTACCTTCATTAGAGACAAAAGCACCTTTGAAACACAATGCTGCACACACCAAAGGCTACATCTGTTTTTAGAGTTTAGGGGTCACTAATGAGCCACTTTAAAAAAGAAAGATCAATCCACTGCACACACACCATTTTAAAAGGTCACCAGAAATTCCTGCCTCCAGTTCATCCTGTCCCACTATTTTCACTGCATTCTGTGTGGATGAAATGTGCTAGATTGACATAAGTAGTCTATGATCATTTGTATATGGTATCTGAGCTCACAGTGCCATTGTGCTTGGCACTGTGTGTACACAGAGTAAGAGACGGTCCCTGCCCTGGAGAGCTTTCAATACGAATAGACAAGACGGACAAAGGAAGTATTATCCTCATTTTCCAGACAGGGAACTGAGGCACAGAACGGTTAAGTGAGTCACCCAAGGTGACACAAGAAGTCTGTGGCAGAGACAGAAATTGAACCCAGAGCTAGGACCGTGCTTTGTTGGCAATAAACCTGGTTGGATGCCTTTGTACCTTAATGGATCTTGTAGTCATTGGTCGGTTCGCTCGAGGTCTGCTACGACAGTTGTCTGCGCAGAGCTGGGACAGCGCACAGAGAACAGACACACACACGCAGCCAAACATCTAACCACATCCTCTTCAGCAGGTTTTTATACGTTGTACATTGAAGGGGATTTAGTACAGTGATAGTGCTTTGGTAACTGAGGAGCAAAGAGGCCCAGGAAACGGTTCTGACTGCATCTCACAGCAGCTTAAGTCCTTACATTTACAGTGAATGGCTCTGAACTTCTGCCAGGGAGAACGCTCCTCATCTCACACATCAGGACCCCCCCCAGCTTTCTATGGCTCAGTATCATTCGATGCAGCCCAAACCCGGCTTCAGATGCAGACAAGGGAAGTGGCACTGTGATGGAGCGGAGCCCTGTAACACAGTTGTCTGACATAAGCCACATTCACCTTGCTCATTTGTCAGATGCCAAATACATTAGCGACAAAGTCTCTCAAAGTTCTTCTCTTCTTCCCTGCCCACTCTGCTCCTGCACTCACCTGGGAGGGGGTATGTGCTGCAGTTGTAATTTCAACTGCATACACTGGCACCTACATCTTTTTTGAGAACATGAGTCTTTCATGCTGCAACTCTAGGAGCAGCATCAGTGCACGAATGGACACACACAGGCCAACATCTCTTCCAATGCTCTTCCTCCCTTGAGTACACGCTCTGTACACTCAGGCTTATACAGTTTATCTGCCCCCAGGAGGGGACATGAGAAAAGTGCACTGACTATCATATGCATCGGGGGTGGGGCGGGGAGCAGACTTTGTGCCTTTAATATTAGGCTCCAGCACCAAAAAGATTGATGGCCCATCCTGTCCAGTATCCTGTCTCCAATGCTGGACAGCGTAGTTGCTGACTTTTTACTTTTCCGGGGATGCTCCACCCCAGTTTTACCCCAAGGTCCCGGTCCCACCCCTTCCCACACACTATTTTTTTCCCCATGGGTGCTCCAGCCCCAGAGCACCCCCGGAGTTGGAGCCTATGCTGGACAGTACCAGCTGTATCCGAGGAAGATGCAAGAATGGAATAACCTTAACTCGTGTGGGTAGTGGTTGGCATGTGCCCTGAAGCAGAAGATGACAGCTACATTTTATTATATGCCTCCGAGACCCAAAAGCACTTTCAGTCACTCACAGGGATTATTTCACCAATCGCTGAAATGGAGCCATTGCTAGAGTAGAACATAGCAGCAACATCACACAACAGTTTACAGCAGAAAGTGAAGAATCCCATCACCTAGGCCTGCAAGGGGAATTTAAGGTGGAAATAAGGATGGAGCTAATCAAGTCGCAATGTGGCTTTGACACCAAAGTGAAGGCCCTGACTCTTGCATAAAGTGCCACGGGGTCTTTAATAAATATAGTCCTGCTGCCTTTCCTTTGCTGTGCAGTAGTTTATTACACAGTAAACAGGGCACAGGACTAACATGACTGACTGAAGTAGCTTTCTCTGCATGTCAAGTTGCTGAGATCCTGAACAGGACAATCCAACATGCTGGTATGAGCAGGTTACTGGCAAAGGCTTAGGCACCAGGATGGAGCAGGAAATGAGAACATACGGTCACTTTTTAGAGCTCTATTATGAGTGTGACACTTCTAAACAGGGGCTGGGTGCGAACTCCCTTAGCATCATATGGAATGAAGACCTAAGACTCTATCTGCACTTCTGCCAAGGAACCTCATTCTCAATCTGCAGTTCCCCATCCCCTCCAGGCCTCATCCCACCCTCTATGCGAGTGAACCCCACTCAGGGCACCATGATGGGTGGGAGCATTTCCCAAAATAGAGAAGTTTAGCCATCCTGGATGGGGATTTGTATATACACAGTCACCGGGCTCCCAAAAGGGCACATATGGGGGAGGAAGGGACAGCATGGCCAAGTAGGATTTGCTTCATTTATTAGGTTTGGCTGCAGTCCGAAGGTGCGGCAGGGAAAGGAACACATGCTGTGTAAGAAATTAAGAGGTATAGGTGGGTCCCAACAGCTGAGAGGACACAGGTGGGAAAGGGGGAAATGCGAGAGATGCAGGGAGATCTAACCTCAACCCTCAGGCTCCTGAAGTTTGGAAACTGTCAAGACTAAATTAATTTCCTGGTCTTGGTGGGAGCCCATTGGGACTGCTATGGTAGGGGGGCCTGACATATTGGTGGAGCCATCCTGCTTCATTCTGGCTGACACCAGTCCTCTGACCTCACTTGTCTGGGGGACACAGCCCAGATGCAGCAGCAGCCCCTGGAGGTAACTGGGCATCGAGACTAGAAGTAGGTAGACAGCAGAAGGCTCCTGACTCCCATATAATTGGGCAGGTGGGTGATATAGGAGATGGGGGGAGCAAAAGCAGAGGGAGAATGGCAGGAATGCTGACAGGAGCTTGCAGGGCATAGAGCAAGAAAGGGGAGGTGTTTAAATGCAGCTCTTTTCCTTTCTGATCCCCCCCTTTCTTCAGCTTGTGTGTGTGACCTATGGGAAGTGCTGCACTGTATTACACGCACTGGACTCTACCTGCTATAAACTAACATGCCATAGGGGTAAGAGGGCAGTGGGGCAGCACCACAGCTTGAAGCCAGGTGAGGAAGCTACAATGAGATGCATGGAGAGATCTGACAGGACAGTTTGCTTCCTGCTAATATTGGTAAAAGATGCATGGAGGGTGGAGATATCCAGCCAGCTGTTTTCCTTCCCAAAAAACTCTCGCTGAGGGGAGTTTTAAAGTAACACTCACATTTAATATAACACATGCATATTTAGCCAGAGGCAGAAGGAAGTAGCTCACTGCAGCAAGTGGAGGAGAATTCAGGAAAGCAAGGGCCAAAATTTTCAGAACTAATTAAGAGATTTTTAGGTACCCTGATTTTTGGCCACCTAGCTTGGGACAACATAAAGGGGCTGAGTTTTCTGAAGGTGAACAAATACGTAGCTGCAGACTGTGCAACATTCTCACAGAGTGAGCAGCTACAGCAACCGAGCTACAATTATTTATTATTAGCTTCGTATAATCCAATCTGCCTCTTGAGAGCCCCACAAGAGGACCGTATTAGCCCTGCATCAGCCACCAAAGTCAGAAACACAGTTTTCCTCTCCAAAGAAAAGTGGCAGCTTCTGTCCATCCCCTCCCAAAGAATCTCTCATTTAAGCCTAGGGAGGCCACACTGGAAATGTTCCTTCTGGAGCCAGGATTCAGACAGTAAGCACTTTATTATGCTTCAGGAGAGGCGATGTTAAGTGTGTAAGAATAGCATGAGGCTGAGTGGGAGCATGCCTGCTCTCAGGCAGGTTCTGTAAATCATTTCCAGCCTAGGGAGATGGGGCGGGGCAGGGAGAAGAAATACACCCAGAGAAACAGCCCAGGCTGCATCTAGGCAAGGGGGGGAGAGAGAGAGAGAGAGAGAGAGAGTCTGTGCTAGCAAAGGTCATCACCACAGTTACTGTATTTGATCAGCAAGAGCAGACAGTGCTGTGCAGGGAGATCTGGGCCTGCCAGAGAGCCTGATGGAGGTGAGACACCCACAGTCTCACGCTGCACTTTGATTACAAAAAACACTGGTTTCATGAGAGCAATACACTATCGCCCCCCTGGCCACCGCACTGCAAGGATGCATGTGACCATGAGCACTGTTGCCACACATTTTACACAATAGTGTCCTCTCAGAGATGTGCTCTGAGCACAGCTCTAGAAGCCAGGAACTCTGTTCTCATCTTAGCTGTAACACTGACTTTGCAGCAGCTTTAGGCAAGTTACTTAATTTGTCTGCCTCAGTTTCCTTATCCATAAAATTGCAACAATACTTCCCTACCTTGCAGGCATGTCAGAAGGCTTGAATATTTTGAAGAAGGCAAGTGCCATACAAATGCTCAGTACGGGATGCCCACAAGGTGGTTCCTTTATCCCCAACAGACCCCAGGGCAGGGTGCCATCTGGCCAATTTTGCTATTGGGGAGTTCATGCTCATCAGTGCTCTGCTCCCTCTATACTGGCTGCACAGAGATGAAACCATTAGAACAAGCACTTCTGAAACACATCTGATCTCTGAGGACACTCCACACCAAGGGGAAGGGAGACTTTGCTGCCCACCCACTCTGGCAAAGAGGGCATGGGGTAGGAATTGAGAGCACGAGGGATACAGCTGAACTGAGCAGAGCAGGAATGAGTGAACAGAACCTGCTTGAGAACGGTAAGAAGAGCTCAAAGGAGGAGCCTAGGTACATGTGGTAACTTATCTCAGAACTACAGCAGGGCTGCAAGGCCTTTGTACCAAGCTGTGGGAGTGGAAAGTCTCATGGTGACTCTGGGAGACTGAACTAAATAGGCTCCTTTGGACTTCTCTATTGCCTTTCACGACACCAAACACAGGGAGACATGGACTAATTGATCTGGCACTGTAAAGCGGCCAGCTAGAGAACACTCAGAAGCTATTTCGCAAGCTTCTGCAAATGATACACAACAATTTCAGGCCAGGCAGTGAAAAATATTGAAATGATGGCGGGAAAAGGCTGTGGTATGAGAGGGGCTTTGTGGGTCAGAAGCTACAGATCTCAAAAGGCAGCTTAGCTCTCCTGGTCACAGTGGGGTAGTCTGTTACTCAGTTACTGAGCTCAGTAACATTCACTTCCCTAACAGAAAAGAACAATTCCCTTTACTGCTGGAGGCACTGGATTTGTTAATCATGTTGATTTACAGTAGTGCCTAAAAGTGCCACCCAAGAACGCAGCCCCATTGGGCTAGCAACATATAAACACAGTAGTAGAAGATGTGACATTTGACAGCCTATGTTATACAAAGAGGTCAGCATAGATTAAAGTAAAAAAAGGCACCACTGTGATCAAAGTCTATGAACTCTTATCCAGTTTGTCAGCTCAAGTAGAGTTGCAGATCAGTCACAGCACACAAAAGCTGCACCCATTTTGTCCTGAACTCCACTTTCCCTAGCCTATGGCAAGAGGCAGGTTAACAGCAACATTATGGTAACCCACAGGCCTAAAGGCAAACTATGTTCTAGGTGCTATAAGGGGTTGTCTTCCTACCTTCACTGCAAACTAATACCCTGAGGCTGAAGTTTTAACTCAGAAGGGGCTTTTCTGAGTCTCCTCCATCCTCGGCAGCAACCATTTTTAGAGACTGCCAAAGTCCAGGGGCAGGGATGGGGCAGACTTTTCTGCTCCCTCTTCATGTTGATTTAAACAATTGAGAGCACCTTTGGTCTGCATGTTAACTAGATGATATCTGTCACACTAGAAGCCTCCCTTAGAACCTAAGCCATTATTAAAACATCATGGACTGTAGAAGCCAGTTTTCTGACACTGGGGTCCCCAATGGTTGTCTTGTATGGCATAACTTTAGCAAAATGGCTGCCACCGTACATCACCTCTGTAACCTTTAATTAAACCCTTGATCAGTGGGAAGGGCTGATCTTTAGCACCTTCTGAAACCCCAGAGCAAGAAAGGGGATGGGGGGGGGGAGAAATGAGTTATAGGGTTTTTAATAGGGCATCCAGAGGTTTCTCGGTTAAATATACTCCTCAAAACCAACAAGCTGCTGCAATGGGATGGAGTCATTATCAAGGGCTTCTATGATCAAGACATCCTGACTGCTGTCTACCCTTTTCACTAGATGCCATGAAGCAAAGCCTGCTGGGGAATGCTCTGCATGTCAAGCAACAGGATGGTGCTAAAGTGACACACAGCCAGCACAGCTCCTGCTAGTTTCAAAATGGGAGACAGGGAGAACACATAAGCAGCACGTGGAGCATAACAATTGATTGGATTTCCTGGTAAATATTTTCTCCCCCCCAAGGATTTCACCAGTATTTCAACCGGAAGGCCAAATCTTATTTATACAGAAGTGGAGCCTTAAACAAACCAGAAGTGAAGAGAGATAAGCTCCGTACAACAAAGTCAAGAGACTACGCTGAACCTCTGTAGCAAGACAACCCCTAAGGATTTGCTCGCGAGAGGAAGTCATATAAAAAAAGGCAATCACAACACAGAAACTCGCCTCTCAAGAGGGAGGAAAATGGTCTGGTGATTAAAGCTCTAGAGCTGGCCACAGGAGATCACCGACAACATGTGCGCCCTGGGGCAAGTCCCTTAACTGCTTTATGTCCCCGATGGCTCTGGAGAAATTAAAAGGGTCTCTCGTGAGGCATCTCCTAGGCTGCATGGGAATTCGTGGCCTCCAAGGGAGCAGCGGGGCATTGCCCCGGGGCGTTGGGAACGCTCTCTAGTCACAGTCTGAGCCAGCCCCTTGATTCACGACGTGGTTAAAAGAAAAACAAAAACCACCAACTTGTCATTTTTGCACCTCGCCGGGTTTGTTCCAGTTGAAAGCGCCAGTGAAAAGCGCCTTGCAGCAGGGAGAGCTCGGCCCTTCCCAAACCGCCTTTTCCAAAGCTGGAAGCGAGAGCCCCTGTGCGAGGCGAGGGGTCGGGGAAGAGTTTAGCCGCCCCCACGTAAACAAAACGCGCCTCGGGTGGCAAGGAAACACACACGGGAAGGTGCTGTACCACGGCCCCCTCCCTCGCGGGGAAATCCCCGGAGAGCGTTTCACGTGCCCATCTCTGACTAAGCCCAACAAACACGGGCTCCGATCCTCCTCTGCTAGCCCTGGAAAGCGAAGAGTGGGGGACAGGGCTTCCTTTGTTGCTGCTGCTGTTTCAGGTGCGCCTCCCCCTGCCACCCCCCCCGCGCCAGCAGCTCCTTGCTTTGGCCATTGCGCGCTTCTCCCCTGCAGACAGAGCCCGAGAGCCCCGCGCGCCTCCCTTTACCTTTTCCTGGCGAGCGGAGTCCCGACCCCCTGGGGCAGGAGAGCGAGTCCCACCTTCTCTCCGGCGGAGCTGCGGCGGCAGTGAAAACAGGCAGCGCGAGCCCTGCTTTGCAGCCGCTGCTCCAAACCCCTCCCAGTCCCCACAGCTCCAGCCAGCAGCTGCTCCAATGCTTAACTGTTTGAATAAACTCTGATCCTTCTCTCCCATAACCCAGAGACCCCTAGTGGGCAGAGGGACTATAATTGCCTAGTGTGCTCTGGAGGCAGAGCAGGTCTGTATCAGCTTGAGAATTTGTCTCTCTCACCCACAGAATTTGGGCCAATAGAAGCTATAACCTCACCCACCTTGTCTCTCTAATAGCCTGGGACTCACATGGCTACAACAACACTGCACTCAGCACGACACAGTGAATCCCTAGCCAGAGAATAAGACTAATTTTAATGTTTAAATTTAAACTTTATTATTATTATTCAAAAGGCCCAGGCAAACTGGTCATTGAAAGTTACCAAATACTTTAACCTCAAGAAAAGTCAGCTGTACAACAAAACATTTGTTCTGGGTTTTGTGTGTGTGTGTACACATGTGTACCTGCACACACTTTTCTGCCACATTCCTAAGTGGCCAGTGCACTTTGACAGGTTTCAGAGTAACAGCCGTGTTAGTCTGTATCTGCAAAAAGAAGAACAGGAGTACTTGTGGCACCTTAGAGACTAACAAATTTATTAGAGCATTATTTATTAGTGCACTTTGAGGATCAGACTTAACCCTCCAAACAGCTGGAGCAGGGAGTGGGCAGGAGAAGATAAAGAAGAGAGGGAGGAAAATGCTTAGCTTGTGATTTTTGACACATATTGACTGCAGTTGTGGGTGCCCAATGGGAGCCACCAGTATTCAGCACTTCAGAAAAGTTTCTGAATCCTGTAAGAACCTGATAGCCAACTGCAGGAGCTCAAATGTCATGAGTCAGTCCCCCAAAATTGAGGGGCGTTTTTTGTTGTTGAAGAGAGAGATTGTGGTTTTGGGTCTGTTCAATGATTTCCCCCCCCCCCCCCAGGGCGTGGCAAGAACAGAATTTAAATTCAAAGTTTATAGAGCAACAATTTTTACACACCCACACACTCACCCCACAGAGCTCTCCTGTGTGCCTGTAGGACTCCTCACTTCTCCCCAAGTCCCAAGATTCCAGTTAATTCTGCACCCCACCTCTGCCTGTCCCCCTCACCCCAAGACTTATTCACCCCAACAACTATCCCCATCCTTCAGTGTAGCTCTGCTTCTCCAAGGGATCTTCACCAACCACCCCCCCCCAATTGTCCCCATTCTCTCCCTTCCCAGGCTAGTGGCTGCCAACTTCCTGTATTTTATTGTGAGTCTCATTCTATTTGGTGCTTTTCTTAAAGTCCTGGAGTCATGGGATTCCATGAGAATCTCATCTTTCATTTAAAATAAAGGTAAGTTTCTAGCCCTCTCAGTTACACACAAGATTGAAGAGGTTACTCAAGTGCCCCCTACAGGCTAAAAACTAGATCAAGCAAAACACACAGTTTAATTATTTTTTTAAAAGGCATGCATGATTTTTGGGGGGCCTAAGGCATGATTTTGGAATGCTTGGGGTTGCCAATACTGTTACAGCACCATCCCCCTTTGCATCATATCAGCAAAATTAATAGTGTCTAGCCAAAGGCTGTGCCCTTCTAGAGGCTCCAGCCGCAAGTGTACTTGTTTAAAAGACACTCGCTAAGGAGGTTTCTCTAGTGAAGCCTAGAAATCATGCCATACTGGCATATTGCCTCATCCCTCCCTTATTTCCCATAAGCTTTAGCCTAAATGCCTCAGCACTGGGACATGCCCTCCATACAAGGAACTGGAACAAAGAAAAACTCGTGTCCAATCCTCTTTCCTTCCTTAGGATACACTGGTAAGTGAGGGGCCTAGGTACACCACCATGTGAAGTCTGATATTCTTTTGTTTGCCAGTGGAGGGGGGCGGGGGGAAGAAGAGAAGAAGAGGGAAATTAGTTTGCCTATATCTATTGGATGGTCACCTCATAACTGGATCTTCACCTCTGAGTCAGACTAGAGGTATCCCTCCTCCCAGCAAGGAGCGGAATAATAAATTAATGGTGATAAATGAAGGGGGGGAGGGGAGAGGAGCTCCCTTTTATGAACACCCAGCCAGCCATAAAGTCCCTCATGGTGGCTGCTTGCTTTACCTGTAAAGGGTTAAAAAGTCCCGCTCATGAAGAAAAAGGGAGTAGGTACCTGAGCAAGAGAGCCAAGGGGAAGGCTAGAACTTTTTAAAATGGGAAGGAAGTTTTCCCTTTGTCTCTCTATTGTTCTCTCTGGGCTGAAGAGACGGGGGCAACTGGAATGCTGTGTAAAGTTTGGACCAGGTATGAAAATTCATCATCCCTACCTAGAAGGATTCACTGAGACAGGGAATGTTTAGACAGACACAATTAGATTGCTCTCTTATTTTCTGTAAGGCTTGTGGACTCCTCTATGCTAATACCAGATGCTTTTGTGTGCTAGTAACCTTTAAGCTGAACCTTCAAGCTAGCTATTTTGTTTTTAAAATCTAGCAAAAGCCTAAGTTCCAAATGTATTTTCTTTTTCTTTTTAATAAAATTTACCTTTAAGAATAGGATTGGGTTTTAGGTGTCCTAATTCGTTTGTGCATGTTGTTAAATTAGCTGGTGGCAACAGCTAATTTCCTTTGTTTTCTTTCTCAGCTGTGTGTGCGCGCGCGCTTGAGGATACCCCACAGGAAGGAATTCCTAAGTGCACCTTCCTGGGATCTGAAAGGGGTTTTGCATTTGGGTAGTGGCAGTATTTACCAAACCAAGGTCAGAAAAAAGCAGTAACCTTGGGAGTTTAATGCCAGCCTGGAGTGGCCAGTATTAATTTTTAAAATCCTTGTGGGCCCATACCTTCTGCAGAGTGTGGAATCAGCCTTGACATCATACTACACTTGATCTGAGGCAATGGCCCAAGTCAACTAGCTTATCAAGGCCTACCTAGATTTGTAAAAGAATAAATCCAGTTGGTTTACTTCATCACTATTCATTCTTCAACATAGTATCTCCATGAGATGATATTTGGAGGACTAGCTTCCAGCCAGACACTAGACTGAGGGTGGGAGCTGTCTCCATCCACAGATCAAAGGGGTAGTAAAATGTAAGGAAGAAGTGACTAGGAAGGAAGAGGAAGATTTTAAGTGCATGCACGTGTCAAAGTAAGGGGGTGGGACTGTAATTAGATTGGGTGGGGGCACAGAGCTTGGGAGAGCCAGGTTCCCCCACCTCCTTTCCTGATTCAGGGAGAGTCCCCTTCCTGTCCAACCTATTGGAATCACTGTGCATGTAGCAGGGGGGTGGGGGGAACCCATAGTCCCCAACTTCTTTCAGAACAGTGCTAGGTGGAAGGTGGGGAGAAGGATGAGGAACAGGAGGGCAGGGACAGAGTGTGGAGATAAAGCAGAGAGCACTGTGGGAGGAGGTCAGAGTCTGGGGCCAGAGCAGAAGTGAGCATGAAATGAAGAAATTGAAGGAGAAGGGAAGAGTAAGGGAATAAAAAAAAAGAAAAAAAAAAAAAGGCTACACTAGGTCCAAGTGGAAAGAGGAGCACACAGATATTTCAGTGCCTGGGAAAGGTCAGATCCTCTCCTGTTTGGAGGTAGCCATGACACTTTGGATACAGCAGACTGAACAGGTAGTGATAATACACCCTCAGTACATGCTTAGGACAAGGCCCAGGGAGGAGTCAACCTAGGCCTGGTCTACACTACGACTTTAATTCGGATTTATCAGCTTTAATTCGAATTAACCCTGTAACCGTCCACACAACGACGCCATTTAATTCGATGTAAAGGGCCCTTTAAATCGATTTCTGTACTCCACCCCAACGAGCGGAGTAGCGCCAAAATCGATTTTAGCAATTCGAATTAGGGTTAGTGTGGCCGCAATTCGATGGTATTGGCCTCCGGGAGCTATCCCACAGTGCATCATTGTGACCGCTCTGGACAGCAATCCGAACTCGGATGCACTGGCCAGGTAGACAGGAAAAGCCCCGCGAACATTTGAACTTCATTTCCTGTTTGCCCAGCGTGGAGAGCACAGGTGACCACAGATACCTCATCAGCACAGGTAACCATGCAGGCTGATAATCGAAAAAGAGCACCAGCATGGACCGTGAGGGAGGTACTGGATCTGATCGCTGTATGGGGAGAGGATTCAGTGCTTGCAGAACTTCGTTCTAAAAGACGAAATGCAAAAACTTTTGAAAAAATTTCCAAGGGCATGATGGAGAGAGGCCACAATAGGGACTCTGAGCAGTGCCGCGTGAAGGTCAAGGAGCTCAGACAAGCCTATCAAAAAACAAAGGAGGCAAACGGTCGCTCCGGGTCAGAGCCGCGGACATGCCGCTACTACGCCGAGCTGCATGCAATTCTAGGGGGGGCTGCCACCACTACCCCACCTGTGTTCGTGGATTCTGGGTCGGGGATAGTCTCGACGCCTGAGGATTCTGCCGATGGGGTAGAGGAGGAGGAGGAGGAGGATGAGCTTGCAGAGAGCACACAGCACTCCCTTCTCCCCAACAGCCAGGATCTTTTTATCACCCCGACTGAAGTACCCTCCCAAGCCTTCCAAGCCAGTACCCAAGACTCTGACCCCATGGAAGGGACCTCAGGTGAGTTTACCTTTTAAAATATAAAACTTGTTTTAAAAGCAAACGGTTTTTAATGATTACTTTGCCTGACTTTGCATTCGCGGTCAGTTCAGCTACTGGAAAAGTCTGTAGCTACTGGAAAAGTCTGTTAACGTGTATGGGGATGGAGCGGAAATCCTCCAGGGACATCTCAATGAAGCTCTCCTGGAGGTACTCCGAAAGCCTTGCCAGAAGGTTTCTGGGCAGTGCATCTTTATTCCCTCCTCCATGGTAGGACACTTGACCACGCCATGCTTGCAGCAAGTAATCTGGTATCATTGCCTGACAAAGCCTGGCAGCGTATGGTCCCGGTGTTTGCTGGCATTCAAGCAACATCCGTTCTTTATCTTGTTGTGTAATCCTCAGGAGAGTGATATCACTCCTGGTAACCTGGTTGAAATACGGGAACTTAATTAAGGGGACAGAGGTGGCCGTTCCTACTGGGCTGTTTGCCTGTGGCGGAAAATAAATCCTTCCCTGCAGTTAGCCAAGCGCAGATGGGAAATTGGCCCTGAGTTTTTTGCGTTTGGCTAGCAGGGATCTTCCCTGTTACCAGCCACGCGGTGGGGGGAGGGTACCGTGATCATCCCAGAGAATTCATGGAGGGGGGGGGGGGGGGGGCGGCGGGGGGGGGGTAGTTTGGTGCCTGCAGGGATCTTCCTGCAGGGTTAGTTTGTTTTCTGGTGCTGCTGAATGTTAACAGAAAAACCGCAGCACTCTACTTGCCTGAAGGGGCCCAGACAAGCACCACCACACTGCCCCCCCCCCCCCAACTGGCTGAGATTGGCCAGGCTTCTGCAGCACTCTACAAGCTATGCTTGGTATGTTGGAAAGCACGGACGGCGCTGAAGCTTACCATGGCCGCATGCAAGCCGAATTCTGTTGCTGGAACGTGAACCTCTGTTGCCCAGACCTGTGATTGATCTCTAGCAGCAAAGTCACAGGCACTCAGCATTAAGAGGCAAAATGCGACCTTGCACAGAAATCACATGTGCTATGTAATGTGAACAGTGTTGGTCACCGTGAAAGAGTATAAGCATTGTTCTGCAAAATGTAGCTTTTAAAACAATTATCTCTTTTTTCCCCTCCCTACAGCAGCTGCAAATTCCTCAAGCCTCCCTCCTCCATCCCGAAGGTTATCACAGATAAGGCGTCGTAAGAAGACGACGCGGGAGGACATGTTTTCTGAAATTATGCAATCCAGCAGGAGTGACAGAGCTCATCTGAATGAGTGGAAGGAAACAGTTTCAAAGTATAGGAAAGAAGTCAGTGAACGTGAGGACAGGAGGGACCAACGTGAGGAGAGGAGGGACCAACGTGAGGAGAGATGGCGGCAGGAAGACCAGAGGATGAAGGATGCAACGCTGGGGCTGCTCCGGCGTCTGGTGGAGGTTCAGGAACGGCTGCTGGAAAACAGACTGCCGCTTCAGCCCCTGTTCCACCCTCCCCCCTCCCCATGTTCCGTATCCTCCTCACCCAGACGTGTAAGAACGCGGGGGGGGGGGGGAGGCTCCGTACACCTTCCCATTCCACCCCAGTAGACAGCCCAAGCAAAAGGCTGTCATTTTTTTAACCTTTTCTTTGTGGCTTTTTCCTTCCCAGCAATCCTCCTCCCAAATACCACCCGGGTTCCCTCCCTCTTTTTCTAATCTATTAATAAAGAATAAATGATTTTTAAATGATAGTGACTTTATTTGGTTTGAAAGAAAGCTGGGGGAAGGGGCAGGGTGGGTTCCTTACAGAAAATCAGTCAGTAAAGGGGGAGGGTATTCATGAAGGAGAAACAAACAGATATTTCACACGGTAGCCTGGCCAGCCATGAAACTGGTTTTCAAAGCTTCTCTGATGCACAGCGCTTCATGGTGTGATCTTCTAATCGCCCTGGTGTCTGGCTGCGCGTAATCAGCAGCCAGGCGATTTGCCTCAGCCTCCCACCCCGCCATAAAGGTCTCCCCCTTACTTTCACAGAGATTGTGGAGCACACAGCAAGCAGAAATAACAATGGGGAGATTTCTTTGGCTGAGGTCAGAGCGAGTCAATAATGAACGCCAGCGGCCTTTTAAACGGCCAAATGCACATTCTACCACCATTCTGCACTTGCTTAGCCTGTAGTTAAACAGCTCCTGACTCCTGTCCAGGCTGCCTGTGTATGGCTTCATAAGCCATGGCATTAAGGGGTAGGCTGGGTCCCCAAGAATAACTATGGGCATTTCAACATCCCCAACGGTTATTTTCTGGTCCGGAAAGTAAGTCCCTTGCTGCAGCCCTTTAAACAGAGTAGTGTTCCTGAAGACGCGAGCGTCATGAACCCTTCCCGCCCAGCCCGCGTTGATGTTGGTGAAACGTCCCTTGTGATCCACAAGTGCTTGCAGCACCATTGAAAAGTACCCCTTGCGGTTTATGTACTCGGTGGCTTGGTGCTCCGGTGCCAAGATAGGGATATGGGTTCCGTCTATTGCCCCACCACAGTTAGGGAATCCCATTGCAGCAAAACCATCCACTATAGCCTGCACATTTCCCAGAGTCACTAACTTTCGTAGCAGCACCTGAGTGATTGCTTTGGCTACTTGCATCACAGCAGCCCCCACAGTAGATTTGCCCACTCCAAATTGATTCCCGACTGACCGGTAGCTGTCTGGCGTTGCAAGCTTCCACAGGGCTATCGCCACGCGCTTCTCAACTGTGAGGGATGCTCTCATCTTGGTATTCTGGCGTTTCAGGGCAGGGGACAGCAAGTCACAAAGTTCCATGAAAGTGCCCTTACGCATGCGAAAGTTCCGCAGCCACTGGGAATCGTCCCAGACCTGCAACACTATGCGGTCCCACCAGTCTGTGCTTGTCTCCCGGGCCCAGAATCGGCGTTCCATGGATAGAATCTGCCCCATTAACAACGTGATCTCCAAAGCACCGGGGCCTGTGGTTTCACTGAATTCTGTATCCGTGTCTGTGTCCATGTCCTCATCATGCTGCCGCCGCCGCTGCCTCCTCTCCTCGTTTTTCTGGTCCTGGCTGAGCATAAACTCCATGAGAACGCGCGAGGTGTTTGCAATATTCATGAGTGCTGTCTTGACCTCAGCGGGCTCCATGCTTGCCGTGGTATGGAGTCTGCAGTGTTCACCCACCCAGGAAAAAAGGCGCGAAAATGGTTGTCTGCCGTCCGTTGCTTTCATGCAGGGAGGGAGGGAGGAAGTGAGACTGTACCCAGAACCACCTGCGACGATGTTTTTTGTCCCATCAGGCACTGGGATCTTAACCCACAATCCCAATGGGCGCGGGAGACTGCGGGAACTATGGGATAGCTATGGATTTGCTACCCACAGTGCAACGGTGCAGAAATCGACGCTAGCCCCGGAACTTGGACGCACACCACCGAATTACTGTGCTAGTGCGGCCGCACTCATTTCGACTTTATACAACCTGTTTCTCAAATCCGAATTATCTAAATTCGGATTAATCCCGTAGTGTAGACATACCCTTAGTCTCACACCAGACTCCCCGCTGACAGTAACCACATAGTTCAGACTCTACACTGGTGACATAAGAGTTGTGCCTCATTCTGGGCCAATTGAACATTCTCACCTAGGTTTGGGGTAGCCTTGCTCACAGCACATTAATGTCATTAGCTGAGGGGGCAAGACCACCATGACACCTCTCACATAAAGGCATTTCTGTTCTCTGCCTGCCTTGTATCAAGACGGTCCTTCTCCCCACTCCCCTGCTGTAGGATTGTGGAAATACCAGTTTTCTGCAAGGGCCTCCCTTCCTCCAGATCCTATTACTGGTTGTATTATGGGAACATCTGAAGGCCCCCCAATTGATATTAGGGGGGCCATTGTACAAGGCACTTAGATAAGTAGACAAGAAAGAGGCATAATTATCCCTATTTTATAGGGGAGGAACTAAGGCAGAGATTAAGGCTCTAGGGAGGGAGGTGCCTAAATACCTTTGAGGATCTGGGCCTAAATAACTTGTTCAAGAGAGCACAATGAAGCCTGTATCCAGGGCTGCCCCTGTAGGGGGTGCGGGGCCCAGTACGGAAATGACAATCCATCATGTCTGGGACCGCCTGCACCCAGCACCAGCCAATCACATTGGTGGCCTACAGGGCCCAGAGCGGTTGCCCCGATTTGCCATACCTAAGGGATGGCTCTGCCTGTATCAGAATCAGGACTGAAACCAGATCTCCTGTGGCTAAGGCACTAGACCAGGACACAAGACCATTTTTCTCTAAATCATACAGACCAGAGCTGGATTCCTTATTACAATCTACTGCATAAATAGGACTCACAAGAGCCAGATAGTCTAATAAACTTGTATTTCATATATCAAAGATTATACAAATCACCAATCTGAATAAATATTCTTTAGCAGCAACACACAAACCAAGTGCACCAAGTGAAGCCTGTAGCACAGAAATCCAGTCTCAGTGAGCCAGACCCCACTCCTCATTTCCAGGTTCAGCTGCAGCTGGAGGGGAACTAGCAGGGGGCAGCTCTCTTTCTACTCACAGACTTTTTATTGGTTTTCTTGGTCAGAAGCGGCTTCTCAATTCTGGGCGGGACACCTCCTTGGGGAATAGTCACATGGTTGAACAGTTTATGCAGTTCGTCGTCACACTTAATGCCCAGCAGGATATGCCTTGGCATGATGCGTTGGTACCCCTTTGCCTGGGTCACATACCCTGCTGCCTCCAGCACTTCAGCACTCAGGTACTGTAGCACAGAGGCCAGGTAGACTGCAGCACTGGGGCTTATTCTCACTGCATAGCGCCCCTTCTTCAGGTACCGGTGGACACGGCTCACGGGGAATTGCAAACCAGCCCTCTTTGACTGGGATCTTGAAGACCAGGGCTTTGCCTTCCTCTTGCCGTGTCCAGACATTCTGTCAATAGGCTGGAAGAAAGAGTGAACCGTCACCCAGTGCTGCATTGGCACAAGAGACAGGAAACTTGGGAGCATGCATGTTAAACTAGATAGAAGCCCCAGTAGGAACAAACCAACATTCCAACACTCTAAACATGGTGAAATGGTTGGTGGAGAACAATGTAGCAGCACAATTACTATTACTCTTCACCTTGGAAGCAGGAAGGATGTTGTACACCATGGGATCGGTTGGTCACAACTCATAACCTGTGCAATAAGTGAGAGCCTAGGTCAGTAGCACAGGAAGTTAAAGGGTAAGTGTCCTGGGCAGTAGCTTTCATTAGAGAAGTTCTGGTGTCCAAGGCTGGGTGCCAGCTATTGTCCAGTATGTGAAGGAACAGGTATTGCTCTTCTGGTCTGTGCCCTTCGCAGGGGAGAATAGTTTATCTGCCCCAACCCTTCTTTTTCACAGCTTCTCTGAACACCTACTGCACCACCGTCCTGTAGAGGAGCCCAGATAGGTTGTGAAGTTCATACTTTGAAGGCCTTCCCCTTTGCTGGGGACAGTTTCCCATGTGGCTGAGCAAACAGGCTATCAGTAGGGACAACAAAGCCACAGGGGTGGAAGAGTCTGCTTGGAAAGCTGAGGGGTTAGGCTCTTCCTGTAGATTTTAATCTATTTTTCCTCCCTCCCCCACAAATCAAGAACCTACATCCCTCCCCATCCCATAGCCATACTAGCCAGACAAGCCATATTTAAGTCTAGTTCAGACACACACATAGCTCTTGGAGAGTTGTAGACTGGGACTTCTAGTGCTTTTTGCTGACCCATCTGTGAAAGGAGGGCTTTTCGATTACAGCAGATGGCCTGAGAAGAGGTTCCCTTGCCCCTTTGATCTTTCTTGATCAGTAGCTATTTTTGCTATGGGAAAGGGGCAGATGCTTCAGGGGTTTCAGCTGCTGCACCCAGCAATGACCAAGGTGGAACCACACCAAGGCTTATTTGTGACACCTGGGGGTGCCACTCATTACACTGCCTTGGAGCAGAGCTCGAGACCTATGTTTGGGGCTCTTACATTGCCAGAGACAGACATTAGGAGCCACTAATCAGCATAACACCTGGTTGAGGGGGCACTGTAAGACTGAATATGCAAAACCATGGTCTCACCCTACACCTTGGAATTTGAAAGCCCCCAGAGCCTTGTTGATATGATATCTTCTGTAGTAACTAGTTATAGGATAAAGATGGGTAACAATTTGTGTGTGGGGGGGGGGGGGGGGGGACGGGAACTCTGAACGCCTATGTTAAGCCATGGAGCATGCCCACTATGAACCAAGGTGAAAATTTCAGATTTGTATGGATTTGAGCAGCTCACTCTGAGCACTCATAAGCAGCACCCAGAATTACAGGCTATTAGAGGAATTGCCTATACAGAGCTCACTGGGTTTAAAGAGTTAGTTGAAGGTGAAAGAAAGAAACCACACCACTTAGTTAGGCACTCAACATAAGAGCATAAGCCTGAAGTGCAGACTCAGTTCAAGATAGCTGTTCAGTTAGCAAGCACATAGTACCATCTCACCAGCCACCATACATACTCACCTTTACACAGACCACACTTTTACTGGTTCACTAGTGTCGAGGTGAAGTTCTGTCTGAGCCAGCAGAACTATGCTAACAGCATTCTCTCTAGCAGGAGTTTGACAGCCATATCCCAAGTCAGAGTTTAGGGAAGAATGCTATGCCTGCTCCCTTTGGCAACAAAGAATATTACAGCAATCCACAGCAGTAGCTTTTCACCTTACAAATCCTTTTCTTGATGGCTTTCCTGTTGCTTATTAAATCCCTCCCAACATCATACTACCCCAGGACAGAAATCTTCTCCCTAGAGAACACAATTTCTTCATGCAAAAGAACTAAAGAAAAGACAAGAGTAAGTCAATATGTCACCTCTAAGGTTTTCACACCATTTCCTTCCAGTAGCCTGTTGTCTGAGCCAACAAATGTTTCAGGAGGTAGCTTTCAGCTGGTCCTTTTTAACTTTCTCAGCACTAAGTGCCTCGTTAGCTCCACTTCCATAATACTTAGTCGCCAGCACCTGGATTACTGACTACCCATTCATCTTTTCCCCCCTACCCCTCCCTCAACTCTAGGAGAGGTAAAGGGAGATGGTAAGTAGAGGAAAATATTAAAAAAACCCAGACTGAGCTGGTCAATTTGCTGATTGGGAAAGAAGAAGTTGTCAATGGTTTGCTGTCAAACTGTGAGAATGTATCTAGTGGGGTCTTGCAAGGGTCTGTCCTGGGTGTGGTACTATTCAATATTTTTCCTAATGACTTGGACAATGGGTTGGAGAGTATGTTTATAAAACATACAGATAACACCAAGCTAGGAGGCATTGCAAGAACTTTGGAGGACGGGATTAGAATTCAAAATAACTGTGGCAAATTGGAGAATTGGTCTGAAATCAACAAGATGAAATTAAATAAAGACAAGTGCAAAGTACTATACCTAGGAAGGATAAATCAAATGCACAAATAAAAAATGGGGAATAACTGTCTGGGAGGTAGTACTGCCAAAAAGGATCTGGGGGTTATAGTGGATCACAAATTGAATATGAGCCAACAATGTGATATCATGGCCAAAAAAAGGCGAATGGGAGTGTTGTATCTAAGACACAGCAGGTAATTGTCCTGCACTGCTCAGCACTGTTGAGGCCTCAGCTGCAGCATTGCATCAAGTTTTGGGGGCCAGACTTTGAGAAAGATGTGGGTGTTTGAAGAGGGTCCAGAAGACAGCAACAAAAATAATAAAAGGTTTAGAAAACCTGACCTATTAGGTTAGAGAGTAGGCAAGGCTTTCTAACTATATGTACAGTTAAGTACTGGTGTAGGGATATTAAAGAAGGTACTAACAGTGATTCCCCCAAGTGACAGTGACCCTCTCATAATTTGTCCCCCACACTTTAAAATCCAACAGTTTCATCAAGTACAAAAATCTCTTGGGTCTTCTGTTAAAACATGTAAGCTATTGTCTGTAGAAACCATTGACTATATCTATCCTGTGAAAGATACTTTATTACTAATGTAAAACTTACAAATAAGTTAATTGACTTTGTTCTTGAAGTAATTGATACAATGTAAACAAACACTATAAGCTGTTAAGTGACTTTCACTTCATTCAATGGCTCCTAGGACAGACCCCCCACCCTCTGTGATTAAAGGGCCGGGAGTCTCAAATGAATTAGCACACACCCCGAAAGTGGTGGAGACAGTAAATTAAAATATGGTTAAGATATGTAATGTATGCTGATGAATGCTTAATGTACATGAATGGTTAGGGAGGTGCCAGCCTAGAAAGGGAGTATCCATCGGCCGAAGAATGTGTCAAGTGGCCCACCAGAACCCCCGGAGGGTAAACTGGGATCCACCTCATCACCTGGAAGGATGAGAAACACAAACTTTGAACAGTTTGGAGTCACCAGGAATGTGCCCAAGAATGTTCCCAGGAATGTGCCATCTGCTGATTGAGTCAGCAACAGCAGAATGAAACAGCTCCCATAGACTAACATAGGAATTAAATCCTATAAGAATGGACTCTCAAGACTGATGACTTTGAGTCTCTGGTTCTGCTGCCAACCTCCAGGAGCATCAGGTGCACCTGACACAGACTCGGCTCCATCCTCATGACCAAGATACCTGGCCAGTAATTTGGCATGAGCAACTTCTAGGCTGGTAACTATAACACCTTTACAGAACTTAAATGAATGATTGTGTGAATAAATCTATCTATCTATATGTGTGTGTGTGTGTGTATAAGGAATAAGTAGTGATAGGAATAAGTGGTCAAACAACATTGTTTACTTTTATCTTTTGCTTTATCATTATATTTACAATAAATGTGGCATCCTTGCCTTATCCCTCTTAATAAGATCCTGCTGGTTTTTATTCTATTGGTATAACACTGGAACAGGTTATCAAGGGAGGCTGTGATCTTCCTGTCCCTGGAGGTTTCTAAGAACAGATTAGACAAACAATGATCAGGGATGGTCTAGGTTTACTTAGTCCTGACTCAGAAAGGGGGCTGGACTAGGTGACCTCTTGAGGTCCCCCTACATTTCTATGATTCTATATGTATAACTTTACTCACATGACTAGTCCCACTGACTGCAGAGGGACTAATCACATGAATGAAGGTATTTGCAGGAATGGGAGCTTAGATTTAAGATGCTTTCGGCAGGATTATTTTTTAAGAGCTATGTCTACCTAACAGCACTCTCTAAATAATTATATATTGACTTCTGAGTGAGAGGACTGAATCTACTACCATAGTGCCTATCAGTATATCCGGGGCCTGAGTCTCCACTCCACTCACCCCCGGGACAGAGTGAGTGTGATAGGGAGGTAGAATGTTGCTATGTCAGAATGATACTCTGTGACACCCGCTTTGCACAGGTGAAAGTGACTGTGTCAGGTGCAGGCATTGGGCAATCAGGGCCCATGGGACAGTGTTTGCACTGTTTCACATTAGTGTAGTAAATACAGTTCTCTACTCCCCACCATTTCCCAAACTCCCAAGATGGGGTTGCTTAGACTGCATCCCTCACGCATCATTTTTATCAGCGGAAGAGAACAAAATGTCCAAAACCTTCGGGATGATGATCTTTGTCCCATGGGAAAGTTCTAGTTTTAAATTTAAAACCTGGGGCATTTTCTTAATCTCTGGTTTGGTTTCTCAGAGGGACACTGTCAGGATAATCCACTTTTTAATCATCAGATTATTAAACTGGAAGAAGCCGAACACTCTTAAATTCCTCTTGCCAATGTACAAAACTTTGTGTAACCTTGTCTATTCACTGGAGCTACTGTATTTTCTCCTCATGCTTCTCTCTATGGGTCATCTCGATTATCACTTCAAAGGTTTTTTTTCTCCTGCTGATGATAGCTCATCTCAATTGATTGGCCTCTTACAGTTGGTATGGCTACTCCCACCTTTTCATGTTCTCTGTACGTATAAATATCTTCTTTCTGTGTGTTCCATTCTATGCACCCGAAGAAGTGGGCTGAAGCCCACAAAAGCTTATGCTCAAATAAATTTGTTAGTCTCTAAGGTGCCACAAGTACTCCTGTTCTTTTTACTCTTAGAAGAGACAACATATATTTCCCAGCCTGAAGGAGAAAGTATTTTTAGTGTTATGATCCCAAAATGTCTTATAGGTTGTGCGCATGGGTCACTCCCCTACCAGGAAAATGCAGCCAGTTTGATGGTGGACCAGCTCTGGGTGGAGATCACCATTTGTGTCACTCAAAATCAGGGTCATCCCCTTTTTCATTCGTTTGTGCTGCAACTTCTAGTAACAGCTTGCAAATTGGGCTGGTAGAAAATCTTCCATTCTTTGATGAAAATCTGGGTTTTTGGTGAAACTAGAGATGTTGTGTAAAGTGTCTATTTCCCTCCAAATTTTAGATATTTCAGCAGAAAACCAAAAAGGTTAAAGTTTTCAGTAGGTATGGGGTAGGTATTTTTTTGTTTTTGTTTTGTTTTTCCCCCACAAAAGTTGAAATTCTGCAGAGAAAGAATCCATTTTCCAACCAGCTGTATTTGCATACACAGTGTGAAACACTCCCTAGCACTTACACCGCCTGTGCAGCCTCATAGAGCCCCAGTGCCACCTCACAATGTCTGGCATGACAATGTTGCCTGGCTGTGTTGAATGCTAGGATGTGATAAAGTCCCTTTAACCCATTTCCTGTGCTAGAAATGGAAGTGACTAATAACTTCTCCATTTGAATGACAGACGAAATTTCTGTGTGGTACACAATGTAAATAGCCAAGCTGGAATTTGGCCAGGACAATATGAAAAACACGTCTAACTCTTGTCAATTGCATGGGATTTTTAAAATATTATTTAAAACTAGACCCAAGGGTGGCACCCAACCAGGTGCCATGCATGAAGCAATAAATTGCCCCACACTTCTGGGGCTCTGGATCGGTTAACAGCCCAATAGGGTCTGCCCCGCCTAATGTTCCAAACCATGACTTATCCCCTTTAAAGATGAATGTGCGGGACCCCACATTCCTGCACTGCCTCAGAGACAAGTGTCCTGAGCCAACCCCTTTACCCGTTGTCAAAGCCACCTCATTGTATCACTCCACCAGCTGCAAACGTCTCAGCTTCCGTTCCAGAGGCTGTAACCGGCATAGCATACAGGCAAACCATAAAATCTGGCTGCCCTCTATCACACAGGCAATTACCTAGGGCAGCCAAATTGTAAGGGTCTGGGTGCCTTTGGACTGATATGGGCAGAGGTTTGCCTGTATGCTATGCAGGTTACAGAGGTCTGCCTGAGGACTTTGTACAGGGCTCTTCATAACCTAGGGCCAGAAAATATATAGAGTGGTATTTGTGACTATTAGCCTAGAACAATGATCTCAGATCCTGAAAGGCAGTCAAACCATGGGAGCTTTCAAGGGCATGGGTGCTCAGCTAACAGAGGACCAGACCCTCAGCAGATATACAGTGGTATAACTCCATTGAAGTCAATGGAGCTGTGTAGGTTTTCAGCAGCTGGGGATGCAGCCAGGAAACTAACAGTAAAATGGTGGCTGAGACAGGGGTCCCTAAGTCACTCTGTCACTGGGGGCTTTTGTGCTTCAGGGAGAGGCTGTTGAGTTGCTCGGTCCCTCACTGGCAGCTGGAAAAGTGCAGTTTGCTTGTAACTGCAGGGTCGTGCATTCACCCCTTTATACACCAGGCTGTCATAGCCCAGCCACGTGGCGTTAGCCTTTACAACGCATCTCCCCTCTAGAGAACCACAACATGAGGGCAAAATACAGCTGCTAAATCACTGGGAAATAGCACTGGGGTGAGGTATGTGTGTGTTTTCCTTCTCCCCCCATGCTTTAGCTGCTTGGGATTCTGGCTGAAATACAGCAAGAGCCACATGAGAGTCAGAGGCAAAATCTCCAGCCTCACGCTATGGTGTTTTCTCACTTCACCTGGAAACAAGATGAGCCCAGATTCAAAGGGCTGGCATTGTTGGGAGCTTATGAGACGGTCTCTGGCACCAAGCCCACCACCCTTGTACCTAACATTCTCTTCTACGCATAAGAAAAAGGACGCTCTTTGAAAATGTTCCCCAAACTGAATTTGTCACTAACCCACCTTTTATTATTTAGTATTACACTAGTGCCTAGAGGTCTCAACAGAGCTTGGGGGCTCTACGTACCTACACATCGTATGGGACAGATAAGTTTATGGCCTCTTAGGCATTGACCACTTCCACCTGGTAACGTACACGCTAGTGTAGGGTAACCAGACAGCAAGTGTGAAAAATCGGGACAGGGGTGAGGGGTAATAGGAGCCTATATAAGAAAAAGACCCCAAAATCGGGACTGTCCCTATAAAATCGGGACATCTGGTCACCCTACGCTAGTGTGCCACTGCTATCTACTGGATGGAAATGGAACCACTTGTCTGTGCATTAGAAGCTTGATGTTGGTTACAGCTAATGGAGATTCTCTTAACTCTAGTGGTAGGGTCTTGTTCTATGGGGGGCGATCAGGTGAACTTGGGCTCAATCTCTGCTATAACCCTCAAGCAGCTGGGGTGCAGGATAGTGGCAATTGTTACATTTCTGGCTGGTTATAGCTTATTTACAATACCAGTGAAAATCCATCCCCTCGTTATTATAGTTAGGAGTATAGAACTATCATGGCCCTCGTAGATAGAGGAATAACCAATATACAATTGTATAAATAGTTTCAATACATCATGTATTGTCACCTTTCTTCTAGTTGGTGGCAGGTGTTAGGATCCTGCAGGTTGGCTTCCCACTGCGGGAGAAATTGGCGACACAGAATCTGCATATTTTCTTATTGTAACTTGTTTTATTTAGCCATACACCAGTCCTGGAACAGAGGTGGTCATAAACAACCCCCGGCACACCCCCTCATTCAGAACTCCTAACCCAAACACCAAGGCCCAGTTCCTCACAAGCAACTTACCCCAACATTAACTCTTACGAGAGATTAAGGCTGTGAGAAATCGCCCCTGCTGTTTGCAAAAGCTCCCCCAAAGAACTAACTTCACCAAGCTACCAACAATGCAGCATTTCCACCAAGCCTGTACACTGCTTCTGCAAAAGGAAAAATAACTTGTAAGATCTTGTGTAACAGCATCAGCTGGTGATCCCTCCCGTAACAGTGTTATATTGTAGGTAGTAAATGTGTTAGCCCATGTTTTTGTACCTGCAGTCTGTAATCAGCTCTGTTCTATGTTGTTGATTCTGTACAAAGAACACAAGAGGTGTAAATTCATTCTCTGCTAGCAAAGCTGCGACGTGCTGTTTTCCACCACTAGTGAATGCGAATGGCCTGGGTTCAGATCCTGCCCCATGGCACAGGCTCACACTGCAGTTGCAATACACTGCAATATATGCTCTGTCCTGGATGAGACAGAAACAAGTTCCTCAAGCCTTGATCGGCCTGAAACTGTATCACATACCAGCTGCTGATCAAAAAGGCATCTCCGAGTCCCATTACCGACAGCAGCTAAGGGAGCTTCTCCTGTAGCTCAAGTAAGGGAATTTGACCACGTGCTCATGGTTTCTAACCCCCTCACTGCCACTTAGCTTTGTGGGTCAGCTAATGAGCCTGACAGCTGTTTTTGTGTATGAGGCCATGGATCATTATACGGTGCCACACAAGGGAATGCTACATGGTTACAGGTGCCTGTTGGAGGAGACCTTCCTTGTTGGAGGTCATCGGGGAGGCAGTTAAGGCTATTAGGTGCTTTTTGAAGATGATGAGAGAGTCCCAGGACCGCTATTACTGAGCATACAGTAGCTGCTACCCTAGCGCATGTGGTCACTGCACCACTAGTCTCTGGCTCACTGCATCAGCCTGTCCTATCAAAGTGCCACTGACCCCAAGTTCTAGTGTATTCAGTAAACAGCCTGAATCCCATTGGCAGTGAGACGGGGAAAATACCTAGCAGACTTAGGGGGTAGCAGTGTTAGTCTGTATCCACAAAAACAATGAGGAGTCCGGTGGCACCTTAAAGCTTAACAGATTTATTTGGGCATAAGCTTTCATGGGTAAAAAAACCCACTTCTTCAGATGCATGGAGTGAAAATTACAGATACAGGCATAAATATACTGGCACATGAAGAGAAGGGAGTTACCCAGGATGGACCACATCCACCCTGACTGAATTGGCCTTGTCAACACTGGTTCTCCACTTGTAAGGTAACTCCCTTCTCTTCATGTGCCAGTATATTTATGCCTGTATCTGTAACTTTCACTCCATGCATCTGAAGAAGTGGGGTTTTTTACCCATGAAAGCTTATGCCCAAATAAATCTGTTAGTCTTTAAGGTGCCACCGGACTCCTCATTGTTATTCCAGCAGACTTAGATGTCTGGCTATTCCCTCTAGTCACAGCTCCCATTTCCTTAGAGATAAATGTTCTCATCCCTTCCAGAATCCAAATGCAGAGGGATGTTTCTAGGGAAAGCCTGTGCTGCAGCTGTGTTGCAGGTGACTCAGAAGGCATTTCTTACCCAGGACATTCCTGGGGAGTTCTGACCACCAGCAGTTGCCACAGAAACCTGAGTCATTGCTGTGGCATGGGAGGGATCAGGCCATTAGCAAGGAAGCTATCAGGCCAACCAAATATTAGGGCTGAGGCATTTATTTATTTTTAAAGTTTATAGAAGGGGAAATTTGGTTGGCCTCCTGGTAACATGCAGTGATGGGGGCTGCAATGGTTGGGAGCCTTTACGTTCGTGCAGAAGGGTCCCTTGCAGCTTGAGCTTCACTCTTAGATGTGTGGTCCCTAAACAGGCACACTTCTTGGTGATCTGCAGAGAACAGGCTGGTCACATGGTGCTGGGTCTCAGCCTTGTTTCCAGCTGCTATCTTGCACAAAAAGCAGCTAAAAATACTTTCCTTACCTTGCTTTTTCTACATCAGCCACTGGTATGGTCACCCCAGAGATGCTACAGGCTTATGAATGGGGAGATGGGTCTGAGCAGTCCAGAAGAGGAAGGGAAGAGTCCACCACACAAACATTTGATACATTAGATCAAACATGAATGATATCTGAATAGAACCCCCTTTCTCTCCATCCCCCACAAAATCCCCTAGAGCAGGGTCCAGGCTGTGTCCAGGCCCAACGTGTGCTAATAGCACATTTCACTATATAAGTAAGTTTCACAACTGAAAAGATGCATTACATACATCAACTAAGGTTTAAAATGTCACAACCACCAAGACATAAGGCCAGGATCTTCTACTGCTTGGTCAGATTTTTTCAGAGCTGCTAATAATTCAGGATGGGCAGTTCCCACATCTCTAGGAAAGGGAAGAGTAAGACAGGAAGAGAGGAAACAGAAGGACAGGCCTGAAGTGCGATCAGTTTGAGTTATATAACAGCAGCAATGAACGGTCACAAAACAATGAGTGTTATCAGCACAAGGGCAAGCTGCAATTCCCTGAGCAACAGCTCTACAGGCTGTAAACAGCCCTCAGAGCACACGACAAATATTAAAGCTTCATTGGGCTAATTAAAAAAGCGGAAATCTAACATTGCCACTGGGGCTGATGGCTAAAAAAGTCATTTTCTCATACGGAATTAGTGAGCTACCATCTTGGCAAATCAAGGCTGGGTTTCCTTTGAGAAATTAGAGCCTGCTCCAAAGCCCATCAATGCCAATGGGAGTCTTTCCAATGGCACCATAATAACAGAGGACCCTCCTTTGCCCCTCTTCCGGAGTATTTTCCTTAGTCCTGTTCTGCCATGTGGTTTCTCGTTGACACTCTTTTGATGGCAGCCAATCCACCCTTTATTGTGTCCTGTGGGCCTGGCAGGATGTGCCTTGTAGAGACTGAGGGAGACATCTGAATTATTGTTTATGAATATCATCTACACCCCAATGTATGTGTTTAATATTATCCCGCCTGACTGCATAGAGCTAAATCTAAGTAGGTTGTTAAGGGGAAACAAAACAAAGATCAGGTATCAGGCTTCAAAATAAACTATGATACATCTGAAATTTTAGGACTTAATATCCCCTAAAGGATCAAATGTATGTCAGCTACATACATTTAAATGGGTAAAGGGAATCTTTACAATATTTAGGAAAAACTACTGTGGTGACACATGAAAAGCTTTTAAAGGCAAATTACTCTCCAATATGGAATAAATAATAAAAGATTTTGAAGGAACAGAACCAATATGAAATTTCTTGGCTAAGCAGGGTATCCTAGGGGAAGATGAACGGCCTCCCAAAGTTGTTATTTTTATTTCAGTGCATTTCTGTTGGTATTCTTGACGTGACATTAAAAACATGGCAGGATGCACTAGTAAAATTCAGATGGAAACATAAAAGACAAAGGGTGAGTTTGAAACTTGTGTGCCACCCTACAAATCAGCTTGCCCTGATTTGGCTTATTATTATACATCACATTTAAAAGATGTAATTGTGACAGATATTACAAGTGCAGGCTGTATCTTTGAGGGCACATAATGTATTATGTTTATGTACCACTGGGGGCAGGTTAGGGTGACCAGATAGCAAGGGTGAAAAATCGGGACAGGAGGTGGGGAGTAATTGGCACCTATATAAGACAAAGCCCCAAATATCAGGACTGTCCCTATAAAATCGGGACAACTGGTCACCCTAGGGCAGGCTGAGTTTGGTCAATTTTCCAAAAGCGATTTAGGAGCCTAAGAGCCATTTTCAAAAGTGACTTCATCCTTGTCCACACACAAAAGTTGTGCCGTTTTAGTGCTTAAGGTGTTACAACCAACCTCCACAGTGTGGACGCAGTTATACCAGGATAAAGGTTTCAAACCAGCAGAATTTAGTCCTGTAAAGGAAGGGGAACAGCTGTAGTAGTATAAGGACCTTTATCCCAGCATAACTGCAACCACACCAGGGGTTATACTGATTTGTGTATACTAGTAACGAGCTCCCCTCCTGCCCCCCCAACTGATGCAGTTATTGTGATACAAAACCAGTGTGCAGCGCAGACCTGAGGCACTTAGGAGCCTAAGTCTCACTGAATGGAAAGGGGGCTTATGCTCCTAAGTCTCTTTTTTAAAATGGGGCCACCGCCTAAGCGCTCTTGAAAATGTTCCCTGTTGTTTCATCCCTTCCGCTGTGACACTGAGCTACACCTGTGAGATCCAACCCTTCCCAGGAAACCATTCCTGACTTGGAAATACAGGAACACAAGCACCTGATCCTTTGATAAGCCTGCCCGGGCAGTGTCAGAAACAAGTAGCAAATTGTGACACTACCCACGGATTACCATTGAAGATAGCACATTATGACACGGCTGCAAAAAAGAGCATCCTTACAGGCCAGTGACTGTTCATGGTAGCAAAATGTGTCGGTAGCAGTTGTAGTGACACAACTGCAACACAGCAAGCAACTTCTCTACACCAGGGTCAGACAATGCTGCTGAACTAGCAGCAACCAGCCTGGGGCCCTTTCCACCAGGGCTGGAGTGAAATGCCACTTGTTTGCTTACTGCTCCTGCTTCACTGATACCTGAAGCAGGGGACAAGGGCCTTAGTGCCAGGTGTGCTCTACAGGGATAACAACTAGAGCTATTCAGGAATCAGGAGGTGATCCCCTCCTGAGCTATTCAGGAGCTGCACCCAGCAAGGGCCAGACAGGCTTCTTTCCAGGACAGCTGCAACATATCCTCAGGCATGAAAGGGTTGCAGAGCTCTCTGAATTTGCTGCAGGTCCTAACCCTTTGGAGTTTGGCAGCTTGGCATCAGCGGGAGCTAGATCCAACCCTCAAAGTCCCTGGCTAGCTACAAATCCCAGGTTGAATTTCCCCAGAGTTCGGAGGTTTGTTCAATCAGGGGCTTGAGTTTGAGCAGGTCTGTGCTATCCTCCAAACTGCAGCAGCAGGCAGAATCCATGTGCATTGAGCAAAGAAGAAAGCTAGTGTCAATTACTCCAGTGTCACAGATGTTACGGCCATAACATGTCCATGTTCCAACCTAGAAGGCAGGAAACAGGTTTCATTATAACCTTAGATCAAAATGCTACGAGGCCTACACCTCCCTTCAAAAAACCCAAGTGCGAAAGCCAGGTAGAACCAATGCTGTTTGGGTTGATGCTGGGGTTTGAACCAGGGACCTTCAGAGCTATAAGCATTCATTACTTGAACTAAAGCAGTGGTTTTCAAACTGTGGGTCGCGAACCAGTACTGGGTTGCAGAATGTCAGGCACTGGGTTGCGGCGGTTCTGGTCAGCACTGCCGATCAGGCCGTTAAAAGTCCCATTGGCGGTGCTGCCTGGCTAAGGCAGGCTAGTCCCTACCTGTTCTGACACTGCGCTGCGCCCTGGAAGCGGCCAGCAACAGGTCTGGCTCCCAGGTGGGGAGGGGGGCCCCACGGGGCTCCGTGCACTGCCCCCACCCTGAGCACTGGTTCTGCACTCCCATTGGCCTGTGGGGTGCAGTGCAGTCCGCAGTGCCAGGCCAGGCAGGAAGCCTGCCTTAGTACCCCCACTGCGCCACTGACTGAGAGCTGCCCGAGAGAAGCCCGCGCCCCAACCCCATGCCCCAATCCATTGTCCCAGCCCTGAGCCCCCTACACCCAGCCCCCTGCCTCAGCCCAGATCCCCCTACCACACCCTGAACCCCTCATCCCCAGCTCTGTTGGGTTGCGGGCATCAACAATTTTCTTCAACTGGGTCACCAAAAAAAAAGTTTGAAAACCACTGAACTAGAGGACTACCTCCCTTAAGGCTCATTGCTAGAAGACTCAGACACCTTTTAAGTGGAGCAGCCACTAGAAGGAGACAAAGAGCCATGCTCTCCTAGTACAGGTTACATAGTTGAGTAACTCTGATTAGTCAGTCTGCTCCCAAAGGCCAAGCAAACATTGCCTTTAAGAAACACCAACACTCCCAGTGCGATTTCCAAGTTTAAAATAATCATCTCTTTATTACACAGTTGGACACTGCTTTAGTTTATTTAAAACGGAGTGTTAGAGGCACCCTCCGTTCACCTGTGTGTGTGTTTCCCTTTGGAGGGCGAGACACAAAAGAAACAAGCAAAGGGGAGAACCAATTTCTGTGCAGCCAATGCAACATCTCAAGCAGTATGTCCCGGGGGGGTGGGGGGGAAGAGGGGGAATGCTGCAGCTGTATGAGGTGGTGGGGGTAGATCAGAATTATTCTGTTGCAACAAGTTTGTTTCGTTTTAACGTCTGGATATTCCCTCTTGGGAAAAGCGCGCACCTCCCTTGAGTCCCTGTGGAGCTGATAGCCAGCCAGCCAGCCATGTGCAGCCCCCACATGCTCCTGAGGGATGCTCTTTGCTCCGTCACATGCAGCATCCCTTCCTCTTGTGGTACTCTTCCAGGTGGAGGGCACTTTCCCTCTGCTTATCCTCTTGAGTTGTCAGCAGCCTGGAATGATCAACACATTAGCAGTTCAAGAACACAGCAGCCTGATATTGCCTGCTTCCTGCCAAGTTGTTCATGCCCTGTGGTCCCCATCAGGCAAGAATAAACTAGATGTTGAAGAGTGAAGGGAAATAGTGAGAGCTGGGCTTCTTTTGGAGTTGGGCTACATAAAAGACAGACATTATTGGTGAGAAATTCCAAATGAATGCAGAGGAGGACATAGCATCTACTGGAGGAGGCAGGTTTCAGAGTAGCAGCCATGTTAGTCTGTATCTGCAAAAAGAACAGGCGTACTTGTGGCATCTTAGAGACTAACAAATTTATTTGAGGCAGTGTGTCATAGGGGTAGGGCACTGGTCTAGGACTCAAAAGATGTGGGATCTATTCCTGGCTCTGAACTGGCCTGCTGGGTGACCTTGGGCAAGTCATGTGCCTCAGTTTTCCCATCTGTAAAATGGGAATGCTGCATTCTTTGTAAAGCACTTTGAGATCTGATGAAAAGCACTGTATAAGAGCTAGGTGGTAATATTACACTACATTAGAAACACAGCTTAATAAACTAACTACTAGAGTGGGTCAAAATTTGTAAAAAAGATGTTACAAACTTTTGTGTTTCAAAGTGAAATACTTTTTCTTTGTTTCCCCAAAAAATGTTTGTGGATTTTTTGAAACAATTTAAAAATGAAAAATTTTCAGATTTGACATTTTTTGTTTCCCTGCCCTTTTCCCATTTGGCCACTAAAAAAGAAATATGAAAAAAGTAGAAGAAAGGGAGGAGAAAGGAAAAACTGAAAAAAACCTGAAAACTGAAAATGAAAATTGTCGTTTTCATAGAAAAACCCAGAAATTTAATTTGGGGATTTTTTTTAAAAGGTCTTTTTTGGCCACAAAACCAAACAAAACACAAATGGTCTAAACATTTTGACAAGCTCTGATCTTTCCTTAGGTTGTGACAGTGTCCAAACAAGGTGCTTTCCACACACAGGGGAAGACAACAACCACTCCCCTGGCATGTTGACCCCCTCAGCCTGTTGAGTCACCAAAAACAATGTGCTACTCCAGCTTCTCATTTGGGACCAAGTTCTTTCTCAGATGACCCCCCTTCTCCTTGCCTGTACCTGAGAGAGATTGTAGCAGCTCCCCCATGGCTGAAAAAGGTACCAGGATGATGTTGTTCCGCTCCACTCACCTTGCCATATGCAGCATGGGCTCCCGGATGTTATAGCCAGTCATAGCGCTGCACTCATAGAAGACAGCCTTGTATTCCTGCAGGAAAGGAGAGTGAGAAGATAACTTCTGCCACTGTCAACCCCCCCTTCCCTGCACCTAGTCACACACACGATCCTTCCTCATCTCCAGCACTTGCAAAGGATTATCCTTCATCTCCACATACACGAT